>NC_073302.1:1762500-2062500 GCF_027595985.1 Sorex araneus | reverse complement strand
TGAAGGCCGCCAGCGACACCAGGCGCAGCTTGCTGGGCACCAGGGCCACGTGCTGCTCCAGGCCCTCGGGCAGCACGAAGCTGTCCAGCTCGTCGCCCGACTGTGACCCCGAGTCTTCTGAATCTTCGTCGTCATCGTCATCGTCATCGTCATCGTCATCGTCGTCATCATCATCGTCGTCATCTGAGCCGTCTGAACTGTGGCTCTCGTCCAGCACAGAAATACTGACCGGGTTGTGCAGGCTGATGTCAGCCAGCCGGGTCACGGCTGCGGGCGGAGGGACAACACGGCAGAGGCGTGAGCACACGCGTGGCGGGTCACGCCGCCACACACCCGGGCGGGGCGCTGGGCAGAGCTGTCCCACCGTCCACCCGGGGGACACATGCCCATTTCCCACCTGGCCACACTCGAGCATCTCCCAATTCCCACTGGGCCGACCCCACCGGCCAGGACCCCGAGCAGGGGCCGGCCCAGTCCCGAGGGCCCAGGCTGGAGAGGACCGTGTCCGGGGACAGCGTCCGTGGGGAAGGCAGAGGCCTCGCTCGGCACGGGGCCCGCTCCGTGTGGCTGGCCTGGACCCCCAGGAAGATGCCAGGCCGGGGCCGCCTGTCGCTCCCTGTCCACCTCGACGTGATCACCGGGAGGCCCTTGTCCCGAGGGACACGGCAGAGTCTGGGATGGAGGGGACAGCTGGGGACACAGGACAGTCCCGCCTACACAGTTTCAGGGTCTTCCTCCTCAGTGACGTTCACGGTCCCCCGCCAGGACACCCCCGCCCCCCCGACGCCCCTCCTGCCTGCCCTCACCCTCGGAGAGTGTGGCCGAGAGCAGGACGTTCTGGCGCTGAGGGCACTCGGCGTCCAGGGCGTTGAGGATGACCGTGATGGCCTTTTCGAAGCCCATGTCCAGGATTCTGCGGGCCGCGGAGGCAGCGTCAGGGAGGGAGGGCGGGGGTGGCGCCAGCCCCGCCCCTCCGCGGCCCGAGGCTCACCTGTCGGCCTCGTCCAGGATCAGCCACCGCAGTCGACTGAACTGAATGTTCTTTGTGGATTTTATATGATCCACCAGGCGCCCCGGAGTGGAGATGAGGATATTGATCCCTTTGCGGATTCTGTTTAAAATTTTGTATCAGAAAAAGAAATAAATCAAGGGAGCAGGATCAAGAGAAACAGGGAAAATCAAGAGGGCAACCCGCTAGCAACCCCTGGCCGCAGTCAGATCAGGCTCAGGCTCACTCGGCGGTGCTCCGGGGACGGAGCCGGCCCGCACACAGCCTGAATGCCTGGCCTGGCTCTCTGGCCCCAGATCTAATCATTAAAGATCTGAAACCTCTTGGGGCCGGAGCGATAGGACGGGGGGAGGGCGTTTGCCTTGCACGCAGCCGACCCGGATTCGATTCCCAGCATCCCATATGGTCCCCTGAGCACTGCCAGGAGTGATTCCTGAGTGCAGCAGAGCAGGAGTAACCCCTGTAAATCGCTGGGTGTGACCCAGAAAGAAAGAAAGAAAGAAAGAAAGAAAGAAAGAAAGAAAGAAAGAAAGAAAGAAAGAAAGAAAGAAAGAAAGAAAGAAAGGAAGAAAGAAAGAAAGGGAGAAAGAAAGAAAGAGGGCCGGAGCGATAGCACAGCGGGGAGGGCGTTTGCCTTGCACGCGGCCGACCCGGGTTCGATCCCCGGCATCCCATATGGTCCCCTGAGCACCGCCAGGAGTAATTCCTGAGTGCAGAGCCAGGAGTAACCCCTGAGCATCGCTGGGTGTAACCCAAAAAGCAAAAAAAAAAAAAAAAAAAGAAAGAAAGAAAGAAAGAAAAAGACCTGAAATCTCATTAAAAGCACAAAATCTTTACTGTGAGAGAAGTTTAACTATATAACACGATAGCTTTTTCTCAACACACAGATTCTCTCTGGAACGTTCTAGAAAAATGGTCATTTTATAGTCTGTTCTTTCAATGTTTATTTGCCTGGAAACTTCTCTGAATGAGTCGTACCTCAGATCAATATATTCAAAAAGAGCTGAAATTTGTTTTTTTTGGGGGGGTAGGTGTTTTCACCTGGTGATGCTCAGGGTTACTCCTGGTGGTGCTCAGGGGACCATTGGATGCCAGGGATCGAACCAGGGTCCGTGGCAGGCTAGGCAAACCCCTCTCCACTGTGCTGTCGCTCCAGCCCCTGAATTTTTCCTCATACTGAGTCACACTGGATCTTGCTTTCTGCTGTCCCACTAACTGGGAACAACAAACCTCACTTCCTTCGTACCCTCCGTCCGTCTGCACCACGCGTGGCAGTGAACCTTACTGGCACAGGTTTCTGGGCTCCCCTGTCAGTCTGGACCCGTTCCAGCACCACCATGCGTGGATGAAAGGGGCATTCAGTCCCAGTCTCTGCAGAGGGAGGAGGCTTCGGCCGACAGAACTGGACGTAACAGCTGGGGCTCCAGCAACTCCCCAACACCAGGAGGCCGTGAGGAGCCCGAGGCTGAGAGGTGCAGGGAGTGGCCAGAGCCGCAGGGACCTGCCAGGCTCCTGGGACACAGAAGCAAAGTCTCCACGATTACCTGTGCCACTGTTATCCGTGGGAACCGTCTACAGCTGGAAGTAATTTGAACGAATACTTCTCCAAACTGAACACTCACTTCTCAGTTAAAGGTTACAGACGACCTGATGTGACCGTGCACTAGCCTGGATATGGCGTTTTTTAAGGAATGGAAAGGAGGGGCTGGAGTGACAGCACAGCGGGGAGGGCGTTTGCCTTGCACGTGGCCGACTCGGGTTCGATTCCCAGCATCCCATGTGGTCCCTTGAGCACCACTGGGAGTAATTCCTGAGAGCAGAGCCAGGAGTAACCCCTGTGCATCACCGGGTGTGACCCAAAAAGCAAAAAAGAATGGAAAGGGCCAGAGAGAACAGGGGGTAGGGCCGCTGCCCTGCATGCAGTCAACCCGGGCTCGATCCCAATGAGGAATGGCCCCTGCGCAGAGCCAGGAGCACAGCACTGCCCGTGGGTCCAAAATCCAAAATAAGTTAAAGCATAAGAATGCAGACGACCTGAGTCAACACTTTCCTGCACTCCTGGCTGGTTTCCAGGGACCGAGGCTCAGTGAGGCGTGCAGGACCCCCGGGCATTGGCCGGTCCTCGAGCAGCCACCCCCGCCCCCAAAGGGGAGCCGCTGAGACACGGCGGCCGGCCCAGAGCTGTCCCCCCGCGGCCTGCGCCCAGCTCCCTGGGACGGGCTGGCCCGGCGGGCTGACCTCCTACCTGGCCTTCTCCGACTTCCTCTTCTCTCCACCCATCAGCACGCCGGGCACGATCCAGGTGAACGGCTGTGGAGACAGCAGCGAGTCAGGGCCCGTCACGGCCCGAGCCCCCCACAGCTCCTGCCAGCGAGGCTCCTCCCGACCAGGCCCCCGACGGGGTGGACACAGTGTCTCGCCCTCCCCAGGGAAGCCCGACCTGAAACACGTCTCCCAAGGCCACGAAGCCGGTGCCCGGCCCACCGCCCGCCCCCAGAAGGGACGCCCACCATGACCCGAGTGGGGCCCGCAGGCTTCTCCTGCCGCCCGCCCTCCCTGCGTGCCCCCCACTCGCTGCCCTCCCGCCTGCCCCACGGCACTGAGCCGGGTGTGCGCCTGCTAGTGGCAAGGACGGACGGAGGAAGGGCCGCGGCTCCCGAGGGCTGGAGGGGCACAGACCTCCGGGAGCCAGGGGAGTCGCGAAGCTCCAGCAACACCAGGGCAGGCAGTGCTCGGGTCTGCGGCCCAGCCAGAGACCAGCCAAGAGTGGACTGGGGGGCTTCCCCGGGGCCGGCTGGGGCACACACCCTCCTCCCCCGGGACCCCCTCAGGGCACAGACCCTCCTCCCCAGGACCCCCACAGGACACAGACCCTCTCCCCGGGACCCCCTCAGGGCACAGACCCTCCTCAATCCCAGGACCCCCTCAGGGCACAGACCCTCCTCCTCCCCGGGACCCCCTCAGGGCACAGACCCTCCTCAATCCCGGGACCCCCTCAGGGCACAGACCCTCTCCCCGGGACCCCCTCAGGGCACAGACCCTCCTCCTCCATGGGACCCCCTCAGGGCACAGACCCTCCTCCTCCCCGGGACCCCCTCAGGGCACAGACCCTCCTCAATCCCGGGACCCCCACAGGACACAGACCCTCTCCCCGGGACCCCCTCAGGGCACAGACCCTCCTCAATCCCAGGACCCCCTCAGGGCACAGACCCTCCTCCTCCCCGGGACCCCCTCAGGGCACAGACCCTCCTCCCCCAGACCCCCTCAGGGCACAGACCCTCCTCCCCCAGACCCCCTCAGGGCACAGACCCTCCTCCCCCAGACCCCCTCAGGGCACAGACCCTCCTCCCCCAGACCCCCTCAGGGCACAGACCCTCTCCCCGGGACCCCCTCAGGGCACAGACCCTCCTCCCCCGGGACCCCCACAGGACACAGACCCTCTCCCCGGGACCCCCTCAGGGCACAGACCCTCCTCCCCCGGGGCCGGCTGCGGGTGCGAGCCTCACCTTCAGCAGCTTCTGGACGGTGTCGAAGCTCTGCAGGGCCAGCTGCAAACACCAAGGGACAGACCATGGCACAAACTTTGCCACTTCACTCTGGACGCATCAGGTGATACTAAGCGCTTAGGGTCCGAATGTGGGGATGACTCTCGTTTAGATACTTTTTGAAAATCTGCTCAGAGCCTGCTGGAAAACTGCACTCGCCTCTCAGGCTGACTGGACCCTGTCGGCCAGGGGCTGTGGGCAGAAACCCCGGCCGGGGGCTGGACGGCTACAGAAGGGCTGTTTGTGCTCCCTCTGCTGGCTCAGGCGCCAGAGTGCCCGCCACGGGGCGGGGCGCGGAGAGGGGCGGGGAGGGCCAAGAGAGGGGCGCGTACAGAGGCGAGGCCCCAGCAGCAGGCGGGGGGGGGCGGGAAGGAGGCACGGGGGTTCTAACTCGGACCCTTTCTCCGCGGTGGGCGGCGCGGGGAGCTCTGGGGGCAGCGTGCTCGCGTGCCCGGCCGGGCCGTTGGCGAGACGGGCGCGCTGGGCCCCTGCGCTCGGACAGACGCCGACGGCCTGGTCCGGCCCCTGCCCGGGCAGGCACACAAAGCAGGGCGGACAGACAGGCGGAGGCGGCACCCAGACGGCAAACGTGAGCCAAAAGCTCAGCCTTTTTAGGAGTCAAGAAAATTTTAGGGAGAGTAGCTCGAAAACAAAACCCAGAGAACAGAATGGGCGGAGGTGTGGAGTGAGGGAACCCACAGCGTGAAACTGATGTTCTTTCTGAGTTGCTCCAACACCCAAACCAGAAAGGGGGCGAGTGCAACGACTTTACCTCCCCTGACAGAGAAACGCAGCCTCGTTTGTGTACATGAAGGGAGAACGTGTGTGTGTGGGGGGGGGGGGCGCTGGAAGGCACACGTGCTGTCCCTGTGGTCGGGACTGCTGGACGCTCGCCCCAAAGCGCTTACCTCTCTCGTGGGCACCAGCACCAGGGCATAGGGGCCGTCACCCCGCTGTGGACATAAGAAGGAACCGAGTCACAGGAAGGAAGAAGGAAGTCCTGCCCCTCAGCAGAGGGACGAAAACGCCCCCCCCCCCGTAGTCGGGGACACGCTCCAAAGGCCCTGCAGCCAGAACCAAGGGACACACGGACACACACGGACACACACACACACACACCCCACACACACACAGACACACAGTAGGCACCAGCTGTTACTGTGAGCGAATGTCTGTCTGTCTGTCTTCCCTTTGGGCCACACCATGATGCTCAGGGGTCACTCCTGGCGGTGCTGGGGGCCCTCTGGGGTGCGGGCGGCTGGACTGCCTGTCCATCCCAAATGTGATCAGCTCAGGCTGGGAAAAACAGCCAAGAGAAGCAACGGAAAACCCCCTTCGAAAGGAAATTTCTTACTGTTTGACAAGACCAAACAGCTGAATGTAAGATATTCAAAAATCAACAGTCTTCCAAGAGAGAAGTTAGAAACTACAACGGAACAGGGAACACCAACCACGGCAGCAACAAAAAGGAGAATAAACTGGAGGAAAAGAGCAAATAGAATCTATATGATGGAAACTGTGATCTGAGGAGCATGAAATTTGAGCGAAAATATGCATCCCGTTCTTGAATAAAACTATTACAAATAAGCTAATTTCCTCTCGACTGATTCCGTGTCATGTACTCCTGAACATGCCATGACCAGGCATATATAAAACATGTAATCACACAAGTGGACTTCAAAGTTGATGCAAAAAGATTAAAACGTGCATAAACAACCAAGACATTTCTGAAAAACATCGTGTTAAAACCACTTAGAAGAATTTCAATTTTAAAGATAATTTTGCCTCCTCTGACACCAGCACCAAAGGAAAGATGACAACGGCAGGGCCACAGCCCGGAGTCAACTGCAGAGACTCAGGGACACAGACAGGGCAGGCGGATACAGGCAAGAAAAAACGAACTGTTCAGAAACAAAAGATGTTTTAGAAAAAAATGAAATTAGAAAAATGCAGCTGGAATCATGCTGCCCTTTATCCTGACCACATGAAATCCAGACAGGAGAGAACAGCAACACACCGGAACACACAAATTCACACCCACGTGTGGCCTGTCTCCGAGTCCCACCAGAGTGCTCCCTGAGCACCCCCCGGGGGGCCCCAAAACTACAACAAGCACACAGAAAAGCCCAAATCTCCCGTGTGGAAAACTGACGCTTGCGTCAAACCCAGAGCCGCAGGGTGACGGGAGGGCAGAGGCCGCGGGGGCCCGCCAGGAGAGAAGCCCAAGTGGAGTCCCGCCGGCACCAACAGCTGCGGGCGCTGGCGAGGGCACAGCCCTTCCAAGGGCGACCGTGGCCGCCTCTGCCCAGTGCCAGGCGGGGCCCGCTCCAGGCTGGTGTCCGAGACGCCCACCTGCACTACGGGGACAGACCCAGCGCGTCTGACAACCCTGCCCGGGGGCACGGGACCCGTGGGGTCGCGCCTGCCACACTCGGCCAGGTGCTGGGGCCTCGCAAAGCCAAGGCAGAGCAACGCGGCACCAGCAAGGGAACCATCGAAACCCAGGAAGGGAACCGAACAGCAGCCACCAACAGGGGGAGAAACCAGGCGCCTCCCCCCGCCAGCAGGGGGCGCTGCGCAGGGCCGGGCTCCACACAGGGCCGCCCGTGGTGGGCTTTGGTGCTTTCACAGTCGCCCCGGTGCACGCCCCACAGCGGCCCTGGGGGGTGCAGCGGCCCTGGGGCAGGGACGGTGACCGTGTCAGCGAGCAGACGCCCCCAGGTGCCGAGTGGCGGCAGGAGACACTGAGGTTTCAAACAGGAAGAAAGACGATCAACTGCGTGCGGGGCGAAAGGGAAGGGAAGGAGGGTGGAGGTGCGGTCAGAGGGGAGCCCAGGGCAGCGCGGTCTGCGTGCGCCCGTCCAGATGTGCTCCTCCCGGGTCAGCTCCCTCCCTGCCAGGCTGAGGAAGGGCCCGGGAAAGGCCCTGCTAGCACGACCCCAGACGCCCAGCGGGCTGTGCCCATTGCCGGAGCACTGCTGCAGGCCACCTGCCTCTCCCGGACGTCCCGGGACCACAGTCCCCACACGGGCCCGTGGCCCGCCTCCTGTTACAGGGCGAGCACGTGTCCAGCCCACAGCAGTGACCAAGACCACCGCCCTTGACTCCCCAGATTTACTTCTGGCTCACGCCCAGCAACGTCCCGGGGCTGCTCCTGGCCGTGCTCGGGGTCCACGCGCTGCTGGGGGGACAGCGGGGGCCCCTGCGTGCAGACACACGCCCCCCCCACCCACACCAGCTCCTAGCGGCCGAGAAGGGCCTATCGACCACGTGCTTGTTAGGGCTTCTTGGTGACGCTCTTCGGATGAAGCCGGAATCCCTCCAAGTTCACGGAGACGCGGGTGACTAGCGCCAGCAGCTCTCCCGTCTTCCCCGCACCCCCTTCTCCCGGCCATTTCTCAAGCTCACGGGGCACCGCGCCCAGCCAGGCAGCTGGCAGCTGGGGGTGGCACCCACAGGCCTGGGGACACCCTTCTCCAAACGGGTCAGCCGCCACTGGCCACGGTCCCTCGCCTCTGTGGGCTGGGCGACTCTGGAGCACTTGTCCGAGGTCACTGCCACACCCGGGAGGGGTCCTGATCAATGGCTCTGAAACGCCCCTTGACTCGGGCCACCATGTGGGCGAGAGCCCAGAGGTGCTGCCGTGTCCCCGCGCACCGCGGAGGGAGGGTGCCGGCTCTCATCTCTCGGTGACGAGAGGAAGAGGTGACAGCCGGGCGCCCCTGTGACCAAGCAGCATCTGTGGGGCCAGGGAATGGCTCAGAGGGCAGAGACGCGCTCGGCACGGGGCCCCGGCTCCCCTCCCTGGCTCTGCTGGGGCTCAGAGCAGAGGAGCAACCCAAGCGGATGCTGGGCACGCCCACGTGGGCGCCGGGGCAAGGACAGGAAGGAGCCTGCGGGGTCTGCGCTGGCCGGCTCCTGCCCGGAGGCGGGGGTCCCGGGGGCCACGCCCAGCCCCGTCAGGCAGTGCAGGCCGCAGGCCACCACCCACTCGGTCCCCACGGCACCAAGCCGCTCCCTACCGCGCGCCCCCAAATGTGGCTCTGCCTCTGCGCCCGCGCCCCAGCACCCACGTCTGACCGGGCCGTCCCCCCACCGGGGCGAGGTCAGAGCACACTGGGCCGGAGCAGCCAGCTCGCCGACCCCTCAGGAGCGGAGCCCTCGCCCCCGTCCAGACGTGAGCTAAACGTTTCTCACCGGAATGCAACTCGTGCTCCCACCAAAACGCAAATCCCCCTCCACCCCGCCCTGCGCGTGGCCGCCTGCTCCCCCTCCCGCCCACCCCTGCAGCCGCCCGCTGGCCTGCAAGCAGGGCGCCCCCACGCCCCCTAACTCTTGGTGACACGGGGGGACAGACAGACTCGGCGGGACGGACGGGCAGGAGAGCTGGGGGGAGCTTCCTCCCGCCCTACACGCCCGAGAGCAGGGGTGAGGGCGCCCGGGGCTCACCTGGATCTTCACCTTCATGGCCTGCAGCGACTGCACCACGGGGATGCAGTAGGCCAGGGTTTTACCTGCGGGGGAAGCGGACAGCGGCTGAGGCAGGGCGGGGAGGCCCCCCAGGCCCCGCCCAGGCCCGGCCCAGTGCCCCTGCGCTGCCAACGGGCGGAGCTGCTCCGGGCCCAGAGCTCGGCCCTGGCCCTGGCACAGCGGGGCTGGCACACACGCGGCCACCAGGGCAGGGTGGCGAGGCTGCGAGTGGGCAGAGGACGGAGGGAGCCAGGCCAGCTGCCAGCCAACTGGGCGGGGCACAGGGTCGGGGACAAGGGCAGAGTGGGGCTCGGGGGCACCAAGCCTGGCAGCAGCGCGACGCCAGTCCTGACACGGCCCCTCGCCGGCCCCCAAGGCCCCGGAGACCCTGA
Organism: Sorex araneus; assembly: GCF_027595985.1. Lineage (NCBI taxonomy): Eukaryota > Metazoa > Chordata > Mammalia > Eulipotyphla > Soricidae > Sorex > Sorex araneus. Next base: position 2,053,084 of record NC_073302.1, on the reverse strand, counting down.
GCACAGCCGGGGGGTCCCGGCCCCCGCCCGGCAAAAACAGGGACCACGAGGGAGAAGCCGAGAGCTGGGCCGGGGGTGCAGGCCTGGCTCCGGGTCAACCCCCGGCTCTGCCAAGAGTGACCCCTGAGCACAGAGCCAGGAGGAAGGCCACAGCGGGGCATGGCCCAGGAAAACCAACAAAAATCCCTGCCACCAAGCCATACTGCCCGAAAGCAGAGAGAGCACGGGGAACACTGTCTGCCGTGGGGGCAGGGGAGGGGGGAGGGGGGCACACCCGGGATATCGGTGGTGGGGAATGTGCACTGGTGGGGGGCGGTGTTTGATCACTGTGAGATTAACCCACACATGAAAGCTTGTAACTCTCTCACGGTGATTCAGTAAAATTTAAAAAATCAGGGGCTGGAGCAATAGGACAGCGGGGAGGGCATTTGCCTTGCACGCGGCCGGCCCGGGTTCGACCCCAGCATCCCATATGGTCCCCTGAGCACCGCCAGGAGTAATTCCTGAGTGCAGAGCCAGGAGTAAACCCTGTGCATTGCCAGCTGTGACCCAAAAAGCAAAAAAGTAAAATAAATAAAAAAATCAATAAATAAAGAAATTAAATAAAATTAAGCTCAACATTAAAAATAAATAAATAAATAAAACCCTGCCGCAACACCGCACACCCTCCCCTCAACCGCCAAGCAGCAGCCAGGGGCTCGGACCCACAGCCCCTGCCCCCACCTGGCGCGGGGGGTGGGGGGGAGGAGGAGGAGAGGAGGAGGAAGGCACTGACCTGAGCCCGTCTGGGAGCGCACAAGCGCGTCTCTGCCCTCCAGCAGCGCGGGGATGCTCTGCTTCTGCACACTGCCGGAGAGAGCACTGCCGTGAGCCAACGGGGTGGCCCAGACACGGCAGGCGAGAGACCACACGGGCCAAGCCCCCCCCCCCCCGCACGGGAGAACTCAAGTCTGAACCCCCAGTACCACAGAGGGCACCCGAACACCACCAGGGGTGAGGCCTGAGCACAGAACCGGGAGTCAGCCCTGAGCACAGAGCCGGGAGGAGTGAGGCCTGAGCACAGAGCCAGGAGTCAGTCCTGAGCACAGAGCCGGGGGGAGTCAGCCCTGAGCACAGAGCCGGGAGTGAGGCCTGAGCACAGAGCTGAGAGTCAGCCCTGAGCACTGCTGGGTGTGGCCCCAAAAACCAAAAAAGAAAAAAGGAAACCCTGTAAGCGCTGCCCAGCGCCCCAAAGCACACCCAGTGCCCACTGGAGCGCCCCACCGGCTGAGCCGCCCCTCTGGCGACTCTCACGCTCCCTGGCTCAGGCCCAGTCCGTCGGGCCACAGTGCTCGTCAGAGGCTTCTCTGGGGGCGTGTTCCCGGGGTTCCTGGGAGCCCTCTTCTGAAGCGGACACCACTCGGAGGGGATGGCAGGACTGGGGGGGCCGCAGAGCCTGCCCGGGTTCCCCCCGCCCCGGCCGGCGCTCACCTGGTCATGCTGGACATGTTCAACACCGTGTTGATCGTGGAGATCTAGAGAAGCCAAGACACTCCTCAGGGCTCCGGGCAGTGCCCCCAAGGCCGCGACACCCCAGACCCCCCCACCGGGCGTGCGTGCCGGGTGACACCAGCACGGCCCCTCGCCCGGCCCCAGGGCCCTGCCAGGCGGCACCTACCAGGTGCGGGTGCAGGTCCAGGTCCTGGAAGGCGTCCGAGGTGAAGACCTTCTCCTGCGCCGGCTTCACGGCGGGCCTGCGGGGCGAGTGCCCGCGGTGAGCAGACAGAGGCCGGCCCGCCCCGCGCCCCCCACCCCCGCCCCGCCCGGGCCCTACCTGGGGAGCTCCGGGATCTCCGGGTTGTTCTTGAACAGGGACGACGTCTTGACGCTCGGCCTCTGCCCTCGGCTCTTGCCGCCTGCGCCGGCCGGAGGCTTCTTGGGGGCGGCTCGAGGCGCCTTCCCCCGCACCGTCCTGGGGGCCCGCCCGGCGGCGGCCTTCTGGGCCTTCTGGGCCTTGAGCAGGGCCGCGTTCTTCCTCCGCTTCCCCGCCGGGGCCTGCCCGGAGGCTGCCGCCGGGCGCTTCCTTTTGGCCTTTGCGGGCTGCGGGGAGAGAGGCGTCAGGGGGCCCGACAGCATCCCGGCCACGGTGAGGCCTGTGCCCTCCGCCCGCGGGGGAGAGCCCCGAGGGACGGGGAGACCCAAAGGGCCCCCAGCCCCGAGCGCGGGGGACGGAGAGGCTGCAGAGGACGGTGCGTGCTGCCCGTTGGGGGCCCGCTGCCCTGGGCAGCAGGAGTCCGGCCCCTGGCCTGTCCAGGCCACGCGCCACAGCACCACACGACTCTCGCCTGTTGCTTCTTACTCCTGAGTCGCGCTGCCCCAGCTCCCCCTGCCGGGGACGGAAACGCCCAGGGCCTCCCCTTCCCCTCCCCCTCCGCGAGCAGGACCCTCCCCGGGAGCAGCCAGAGCTGCTTCCCTGGAGTTTTGCTTTTTCCTGAAATATGTCACTTCTCCACCAGGCCTGGAAGCACAAGGGCCTCTCCCAGAGCAAGCTGACCTCAGACGAGGGTGGCGGTGCCCCTGCTTCTGGCTGGGGAACCCCAGCGACGAGAGCCCCCCGGCCCGGGCCCGCCCGAGGCACTGACCTCCATTTCACAGACGTGCCTTCACCAAGCCCCGACTGTACGAAGCGCCAGAGCAAAGGAGAGATGGAGTCTGTTGGATCATTTACAAGCCACTCCGGGCTGCAGAGCCTCGGCCGCCGGCCCCCGGGCCCCTCGGCACACACAGGCGTGGCCACTCCCGCTGGCGGGGAGACCCTATGGGAGCAGGGGGCGGGGCGGGCAGCTGGGGGCTCGGGGCCTCAGCCTGAGGCAGCCCATCTGCGTGCGGGAGGGAGGAGGGTTTCTGCCACCCAAGCAGAACCCGCCACTTCTCGAGGCTGGGGTGGGTTTTTCGGGGTGGGGGGGAGGGAGGCCCCTACCCGGAGGTGCTCAGGGGCTACTCTCAGCCCTGGGCTGGGGACCAGGCCGGGGGCTCCTGCCCGCAGGGCCGCCTGCAGGGCGCAGGACCTGCCACGTCAGACACCCCCTGCTCCAGAGCAGCCTTTCTCAGGCCCAGACAGCCCCCACCTCTGCAGGCCTGCAGAAAACCTCCCGTCTGGGGCGTGCCCCGCGCTGGCCTGCTGGCCCCGGGGGCCACCATGCCCAGCCCCCCTCAGAGTCCCCGCCTGCCCTGCTCCCGCCTTCTCTGGCTAATCCACGCTCGCCCTGCAGATCTGGGCGCGGGGCCTGGGGAGGCCTCACGGGCTCGCCCGCACCCAGCCCCATCCGGCGCCCACAGGCCCCTCCCCTGGGGCCCCAGCGGGCTGGGAGCTCCAGAAAGAAATGGAATCCAGGCTGCCCTGGCCAGTCTGTGCCACCCCCACAGGAGGGGCCGAGGGCCAGAGAGAGGGTCTGGGCCCCCAGCAGCAGCCCCAGAGCACCCCGGGCCTGTCCCATGAGCCGGAAAGGAGCCTGGCACTGCAGGCCCACCCACACCCGCGGGGAAAGCCGGCCACAGGGGACAGGGCGCTTGCCCTGCATGTGGCCGACCCGGGGCCGGTCCCCATACCCTCTGTGGCCACCAAGCGCTGCCAGAGTAACTCCTGGGTGCAGAGGCGGGAGGAACCCTGGGCACTACTGACCGTGCCCCCCGCCGAGCGAGAACAAAGCCCGACGGCCTGGCCACAGCGGAGCGGGCACAGCACAGGCTGCCTCGCACGTGCGCGGCCGGGCGGGACCCAGCACTGCACAGGGACCCCACGTCCCACCAGGAGTGACCCGTGAACACAGAGCCAGGAGTAACCCAGGCACAGCTGGACATGGACCCTAGAACAAAAAAAAACTGGCCAGAGGCAGAGACGAAGGCTGAGGTCGGGGGTGAAGTCTGTGTACCCACGGCCCGGGGCTGTCCTCGGCCCCTCCGCCGGCCAGGCCTGGCCAGAGGCACGCCAGACTGCTCGTCGGAAAGAATAACAAATTCCTTCTCCCCCCTTCCCGGCGCTGGGGCACACCCAGTGACGCTCGCGCTCATCCTGGCGCCGTCTCGGGGACCACCCCCCACGGGCTCGGGGTACGGGCCAGTGCGGAGCTGGCCCGGGCTGGCCACACGCAAGGCGAACGCCTCTGCACCACCCCCTGGCTCCGGCCCTTGATCAGACCCTGGAGAAGAGGCCGATGTGTCCAACCACTGACCAGCCAGGCGGCCCGTGCAGTGAGGGGCTGCGCCGGGTGAGAGCCCGGGGGCTGCCCCGAGGCAGGGGAGGTCTGGAGCTTCTGAACACGTCCTGTCCCCCCAGCCCAGCAGAGACAGGGGCCGGCGGGCACAGGCGGGCACCGTGAGGCTACACCGGACCCTCCCCAAGCCACCCGGGTCTGAGGGCCTCCTCAGGCAGGGCTCTCTCGCCCAGCCCACTGCACCGTGACCGCCCTCAGCTCCCGGGGAACCGGGCCGTCCCGGGTCTGCAGCCAGACCTTGGTGACAAGTTCCACAGGCACATGCTCACTGTGTGCCCGGGCCGGTGAGAAAACAGCAGCGCTCGACCCCCGTGAGCGTGGCCTTCTTCCCGAGACGGCCGTACACCAGGATGCTCCGAGCCTGGGTCTGAGGCTAGCCTGGACTTTGGTGCGGGGGCCAGAGCTGGCGGAGCTCAGGGATCAAACTGGGGCTGAGACGGGCAAGACGAGCGCCTCAGCTGCCGTGCCACCTCTGGTCCCCGGGGTTTCGGTGGGTCCTGTCTCTTACTAAGCCACCTTTTAAGCCGTCTAAATATTCTCCAGCAGACCAGGCATAGGCCTCGAACACGGCTGACAACGGTTCAAAGCACAGCACCACACGCGGTCACTGCCAGGAACGGCACGAAACAACCAAAATAAGTGAGTATCCTCTAGCAATTCTGATATCAATAATCAGAAAGTCTTTGGAAAGAGGCATTCTGCACGGTGTCTGACTTAGCACAATCCAGCCATTCAAGTCTTTCCAAACTGAGTTTCCACGTTTAACTGCATAATTATGACATACTTTGTGCCAATTTGGAGGAGGGGGCAAAAAAGGAGGCTGCAGCCACGGGCACTGATGAAACAATCACTGCTCTTTACTCTTACTTGGGGGGAGGGTGGGCTGGCTCACACCAGGCGATGCTCGGGGCTCACCCGTGGCGTTCTTGGGGGACCATACAGGATGCTGGGGCTAGAACACGGGCTGGCGGCGTGCAAGGCAAGTACCCAGCCCGCTGTCCTGCGTTTCCAGTCCCTGCTGTTCACTCTGAAGCCACACGAACAGAACCATCCCTGCGACAACTAAGCAGCAGGAAGCTGAGAGGCCAATTTCTGGACCAAAAAAACGGGATGCAAAACTCAAGGGTAATACGTGCCTCAGCGATCTCCCGAAGCTCGGGCGCCTGGGCTCGCCAGGGGGTGGGCACACCCAATTCTCGCCCCATCACACCACACAGCGGAGACACCCCTCAGGAACCCATGCTCTGCCACCCTCGGAAAATCACAACCCCTCTGCTGACCCAACTGGCTCAACAGTGCTAGAAAGTGCTTCCTGCGTGGGGGGCCTGGGCGAGCAGCCCCCCGGTCTGCAGAGGGGGGAATTCTGTAGCCCCCTGCAGCCGAATACAGCCTCTTTGTGTGGCCGGCCTTTATCAGGGGGCCCCGTGGGCCAGGAAGCGAGGGGCCCCGCTGTATCCTCTCTTTGTCTCTGAGACACCCAGCTGTGCTCAGGGATCACTCCTGGCGGGCTGGGGGACCCCCTGGGGCGCAGGACCGAACCTGGGTGGGCTGCACGCGGCAAGCGCCTGCCCCGCGCCCCAGCGCGCCGGCCCCTGCTCCTCTCCGAGTGCTCCAACTAACTTTCCCGAAAGCGCCACTTTGCAGACAGAAAGCGGGGGAGCCAGAGGCGGGGCAGAAACCCCCTCGGCCCGCCTCGCCCCGTGTCCCCGCGCGCGACCCCCGCTGGGGGGTTCGGGGTCGCTCGGGGTCACTCCGGCTCCCACCCCCCCCCCCCCCCCCGCGCGGCTCTCTGCCCTTCACTGGGCGCTGGGGGCTGCGTCCGCGCGACCCCGCGGGCCTTCCCGCGGGGGGCCAGCCCCGCCCGGCAGGGGGTCAGCGGTCACTCCCGCTGCCCAGCGCGGCGCCGCGGGGTCCGGCGCCCCCGCCCCCGCCCCGCCGACGCGCCCGCCGGCCCCTGCCACGTAGGAAAGTTCGCGAAGGAATGTCCAGCGTCCGGCCCTCGCTCCGGACACGGCCGCGCGCGGGAGGCGGGCGCGGGGGGCGCCGGGGCCTCGCAGGGCCGAGCCAGGCCGCGCCCCTCCCCCACCGCGGCCGCGACCCCCCCCCCCCGGGGACCCCGGAATCCGGAGCCCGGACTCCCGGCCCCCCGGCCCCTCCGATCCCCAGAGCCCGGCCCCCCGGCCCCCCGGCCCCCCGGCTCCCCGCCCCCCGGCCCCCGCCCCCGCCCCCGGGACTCACCCGCGGGCTGGAGGCGGCGGCGGGCGCGGCGGCCCGAGGCCCCGAGACTTGCAGGAGGGTCCCGGCGGTGGCCATGGACGCGGCGGGAGCGGAGAGCGAAGCGGCCAGCGCGGCCCCACGTGCGTCCAGCCCCGGCCCGGGCCGCGCCCCTTCCGGCCCCCGCGCCCGCCCCGCGCCCCGCTCCCCGCCCCCCCGCGCTGCGCACAGGCAGCGCGCCGGGCAGCCGCGGCCCGTCGCCTAGCAACGGCGGGGGCCTTCCCGGCCGGCCGCTCCGCGGACAGGCAGCGCGCCGGGCAGCCGCGGCCCGTCGCCTGGCAACGGCGGGGTCCTTCCTGGCCGGCGGCGCGCGGGGCCCGCGGGAGGAGCCGGCGCGCGGGCATCCGGCCTGTGCGCGCGGGGGGACATGAGCGCGGCCGACATGGCCCGGGTGGGGCCCGCGGCGGCCGGCGACGAGGACGAGGGCGACGCGGGCGGCCGGGAGCCCGCGGCGGGCGCGGCGGCGGGGCCCAGCGCCGCCTTCCGCCTGCTGGTGACGCGGCGCGAGCCGTCGCTGAAGCTGCAGCACGCCGTGAGCGGCCTGGAGCCGCTGGCCTGGTCCGAGGACCACCGCGTGTCGGTGTCCACGGCGCGCAGCATCGCCGTGCTGGAGCTCATCTGCGACGTGCACAACCCGGGCCAGGACCTGGTCATCCACCGCACCTCGGTGCCCGCCCCGCTCAGCAGCTGCCTGCTCAAGGTGAGCCCGCGACCCCCGGCGAGGCCCCGCCCCGCCGCCCGGCCCGCCCCGGCCGCCGCGCCCATTGTCTGCGCCCGGCGCCCCGGCTTTGTTCCCGGGCCGGCCCGGCCCGGCCCATTGTCTCTGCGACTTGCTCCGCGGAACCGCGTTTGCGGAGTGTGACACGGATGCTCCCGTCCGGCCCGGCCCGTGGCAAGTCCGTGCTGGGGGGGGGGGGGGCGCGGGTCTTTCTCTTTTGTCTTTTTCCTCCCTCCCGCCAAAGCGCAGGCCGTTTCGTTCGTGCCTTAGCGCTTTTGATGAATGGAGGCTTTGCCCGCGGGCGCGCGTGGCTCCGTCCGAGTGGTGCCCCTGCTGCCCCGTGCCAGCTCCGATGTGTGCGAAGGGTGGCTTGGAGCCGTGTCAAAGCGCCTGCTCCCCGGAGCTTCCAGTCTCAGCTGATTGCAGCTCCGCACCAGATCCAGGGCCCCGCAGGCAGAGAGCACACTTGACGCAGAAGAGAAGTTTTCCTCTCGCCACAGGACGCAGCCCGTGCATGGGTTTTAAAATATGCATCACTGAGTAGGTGCGGGGAGCCCGGCTCTTTTGAAGGACTCAGCGTTCAGGTTGTGTGAATTCCGTCACTGCCCATCAGTCTGACTCAGACCTCTGAGATCTGGAGAAGGTGGGAAGAGGCTGGGGTAAGCATGAACAAACCAGGTAGCCTGGGACTGCCAGAGGTTGTTCCTGGGCAGCCTGGCCTTGGCAGGACTCGCTCAGCTGCCATCACCGCCTCTCCCGACCTGCTCATGAAACCGGGTCCGCGAGGTAGAGCCAGGGAACGGCCCGGGAGCAAGTGCAGTGCTTGGGTGCGTGCTGACCCAGGGTCACTCTGCAGTAACACCTGGTCCCTGGGTGTGCTGTGCGGGGCCCCGAGCTCGACTTGGGAGCCCCCCTCAGTAAAGGAAGTGGGCGTTCAAATCAAGCATTTACTGAGAGTCAGGCATTTGCTTGGAAACAGTTTTCACAGCCCGAGTGGGGGAGCACCCTAGGGTTTGAGCAGCCAGTTAGAGAACACTGCTGGGGTGTGTGTAAACGCATAGAAGGTTCGAGTTTTATTAGAGGGGGTTTCACGAAAGGAAGAAGGAGGTCTTCGGAGGTGGCTATTGATGGCAGATCTGATTTGCTCTGAAAAGTGGCGTGGGGTTGGGTCTCCGGTGGCAGGAATGCCGTGTCCTTCTCAGGAGCGATCCAGTCCTGATTATTTCAGGTTGGAGAGAGTGCAGGAGTAAGGCCCTTGCCCTCATGAAGCCAGCCCTGGTTTGATCCCCAGCACTGCTTATGGTCCCCCAAGCACTGCCAGGAGTGACCCCTGAGCACTGCTGGGTATGACTCCAAAGCCTATAGGCATAAAAATAAGAAAAGGCCGTTGTTTACAAAGGCCTCTCCCAGAGTGCGCCCCACACAGGGACATGACAGGTGGCCTCATCGTCCAGCTCACTAGAGCCAGAGGGGGGGTGAAGTATATGTGGGAACATTGGCTTCCGTTTGGGAAGCCTTAAGGTACCTTAGGGATCACTCCTGGTGGACTCGGGACCGTATGGGGTACTGGGGATTGAGTCGGCCGTGTGCAAGGCAAGGATCCCGTCTGCCATGCTCACTGTCTCGGGTCCTCCTCCCAGCAATTCTTGCCCAAAAAACTGCTCACAGATGCCTTCAGGTGGTTCAGTGCAGACCCTCGGGACTGGGAGTACTTGGCCTAGTGATGTCAGGGACCCTTGCACCTGGATCCACTGCACACCAGGCTCACGCTCGAAGCCTTGCAGTTTCTCCCACCCTAGCCCAAGTTTCTTAAGCACGAACCGAGCTGATGTGTAGGAATGTGACTGGCTGGGCTGGAGGCCAGCGGGTGAGTGCTGAGCTGTCGTAGAAAACAGGGCTCGTGCAAGGTAGGTTTCTCAGCAGGGAACAAAATCTGCCCGTTTGGCCTTTGCTGAGAGATGAATGAAAGGTACAGATGTGCTTGCACACCCTCAGTTACCCTGTAGGTGCTCAGGTGGAAAATGCTTTCAGGCAGGCACAGAGGAGTAAGAATCTGGGTCAGTGCTGGGCTGTGGACGCGAATATTCTGGTATCTGATCCAAATTCCAGTCAGCCCTGGACTGCACCGCGTCTCAGCCACCGATGGTCTGTGCAGGAGAGATGGCACATGGGGAGGGCTTTTGCCTTGCTCACGGCCTGCCGAGTATGGGCCTCCGAGCCGGCCAGGTGTGGCCCAAAAAGAAATCTTCACCTGTGTCTTTTTCTTTTTTCTTTTTCCAGTGCTTTGCTCTCCTGAAATACCTTTCTTAGTATCTGTTCTGGCTGACTGAAAGAAGTCCAAAGAGGATTTGATCTTAGAGCAAAAGACCAAAAGTGGAAATCGCTGAGTGCGGCAGCCAGTGGGCACGGCCACGCTCCTTCCCGAGGGCCCCCGGGCAGACTGCTCACGGCCCTCCTGCGTGGCAGCCGTGGTGTCTCGGGCCCGAGTGTTGTCTGATAAGGTCGGGCGGCTCCTTGGGGGTCGGGAGGACTGGACTCTCTCCCCATCTAAAGGGCTAGGGTTTCTGGTGGTGTTTCCGTTGACACGAGACTGCAGAGAAGAGCTTGGTTTGGCCGGTGGGGAGACCTGCAGGCTGGCGCTCCCTGCTTCTGCTACTTGGATGACGTCAGGGAGCTGCCGTTGCCCAGGACCTCAGACACTGTCGGCTTCCTGCAGGTGACCCCCTGGGCACAGAGCTTACGGGGTGCAAAGGGGAAATGGAAGCCTGAAAAACTTTAAACTCGGGGTGTCGGGCCAGAGAGATAGTCGAGTGGTAGGATGCTTGCCTTGCACGCGGCTGACCCAGGTTCTATCCCTGCGCACCCTGGGTGTGACCCCGAAACTAAAATGAACAAAAGTTGTAGTTGTAACAATTTGCAGTCTTCTGATTGGACGGCTGCTGTAGACTTGCCTAGTATGCAATCCCAAATTCTGCTAATAAATTTGGTGCGATCCGTGCTTCTGACTTGCAAGGTGTTCACTCGGGACCACATTTTGTTAGCTCAGAATGGCTCGTCTTTGGGATTGTGTGCCCTGCCCTCAAGAAGCTTACTCCCTTTAGCTCCGAATGAAGCTTCGTCAGGTGGCTGCAGGTGTGTGTGGATGTGCCGCTGCATGAGGTCACGTGTGCTGACCTGTCTGGCTGGAGGCCTCGGAACTGGACTGTGGCCCAGTTGCCTTAAGTTGTTAGCTAGTTTCGTGGGGTGGTGGGTTGGGGGAGGTGCAGGAGGCGGATCCAAGTTGGCTCCCCACGCCCGAAGGATTTTCCCTGCAGGCCGACATCAGCCTGGTGCCCCCTGTCGGGAATTCTGTCTTCCGTGGGGGGACCCGGGCCGCTCTAGGTGGCACGTTCGGTCCGTTCTGAGAGGGCTGGTGTTTACAGCGGGCGCGGCTACACTAAGGAGTGTCGCTTAGGCCGTCTCGGTGAAGGACATCAGTTACGGCCTTTCCACGGTCACTTTCAGACAGACGCCCTGCATTCCTGCGTCCTGCGGTTTCAGCCCTCAGAGAGCGTTTGTAGGAACAGTTGGTTGCTCACGTTTCTCGAGCCTCATTGATGTGTGCTTTACTCGTGCAACTGAGGTGGCCTTCCCAGCAGGGAGGGACAAGCTATATTAGTCTCTTATTTTTTTCTTTTTTTGGCTTTAGGGCCACACCTGGCAGCGGTCGGGACTTACTCCTGATTCTGTGCTCAGGGATCACTTCAGACAGGCGTGGGGGGCCATAGGGGTGCCGGGCGGGGATCGAACCCAGGTGAGCCAGTGCAAGGCAGGTGCCCACTGTGCTGTTTCTCTAGCCTGAGAACAGTCTTGGTTTTGTTAATGACATTAGGTCGTTCCACTTACCCCGCGCTAGTTTCTAAACAGTTGAAACCACATCCGGCAGTGCTCGAGGCTACTCCTGGCCTCACTCTCGGGGGCCGTTCGTGGTGGGGCTTGGGGGGAGAGGGCTTGCAGGGGTCCGAACCAGGCCTCCTGCACGCAGAGCTTGGTCTGCTGCCACCCCACCCCTCCTCACTGGCCTGCCCTGGGGGGCCTGTGACGGCTGGGGCTTGTTACGTCTGTAACCTTCCTTCCTTCGTCATTTCCCTTCAGGGACTCCTTTGAAGCTGCTCTGGGTCCCGTCTCCCCCTCTCTGCAGGACGCCCCCGTGGAGGGCCACATCTTCCCTCTCTGGGCTCGGGGACACGCAGCACGGAGGGTGGCTTTGCTCTGCCCTCTTAGGCCGGAGCGTCTCTTTTCTTTTTCTTTTTGGGTCACACCCAGTGATGCTCAGGGGTTACTCCTGGCTCTGCACTCAGGAATGACTCCTGGCGGTGCTCAGGGGACCATATGGGATGCTGGGAATCGAACCCCGGTCGGCCTCATGCAAGGCAAACGCCCTCCCTGCTGTGCTGTTGCTCCAGCCTCGGCTGAAGCCTTTGCAACTGTGCCTGCTGGTTCTGCCTTTTCGGTGCGCAGTGCGGGAAGGCAGCAGGGGGCCGTGCTCTCTCCGGAGCCAGCAGCCGCGTCCAGCCAAGCTCCTCCGCTCTGCTCCGGGTCAGCCTCTGGCTCTCTGTCGTCATGCACTGGCATCGTGTAGGGACCGTTGGTTACGGGACTCTTTCTCCTGCTCCTCCGTCTCTCCTCCATGTCGAACGTCCCTCGGCAGCCTGTAGCTGCCCAGGGAGGTGTGAGCTGGTGAGCTTCCCCTGTCACCCGGGACGGGGACGGTCACTGTTTCCCCAGAGGTTGCTCGCGTGCTCTCCAGACGTCTGCTCAGTCATGCGTGTCACACGAAAGCCGGCGGGGTGGCTGGAGAATCTCTGGACGCGCGTTCCCGCCGCCCGGGTGACTCAGCGCGGCAGAGTGCAGCGCTCACTCATGCTTCTGTGCCTCTTGCTTCCAGGTCGGCTCGAAAACAGAAGTTGCCGAGTGTAAGGAGAAATTCGCCACCTCGAAAGACCCCTCGGTCAGCCAGACGTTCATGCTGGACAGGGTGTTCAACCCCGAGGGCAAGGCGCTGCCGCCCATGCGGGGGTTCAAGTATACCAGCTGGTCCCCCATGGGCTGTGACGCCAACGGCAGGTGCCTGCTGGCCGCGCTGACCATGGACAACCGCCTGACCATTCAGGCCAACCTCAACCGGCTGCAGTGGGTGCAGCTGGTGGACCTGACGGAGATCTACGGGGAGCGTCTGTACGAGACCAGCTTCCGGCTCTCCACCAACGAGGTGCCCGAGGGCAGCCTGGGCGACTTCGCCGAGTTCCAGCGGCGGCACAGCATGCAGACGCCCGTGCGCATGGAGTGGTCGGGCATCTGCACCACGCAGCAGGTGAAGCACAACAACGAGTGCCGGGACGTGGGCAGCGTGCTCCTGGCCGTGCTCTTCGAGAACGGCAACATCGCCGTGTGGCAGTTCCAGCTGCCCTTCGTGGGCAAGGAGTCCATCTCCTCCTGCAACACCATCGAGTCGGGCATCAGCTCGCCCAGCGTGCTGTTCTGGTGGGAGTACGAGCACAGCAACCGCAAGATGAGCGGCCTGATCGTGGGCAGCGCCTTCGGGCCCGTCAAGATCCTGCCCGTGAACCTCAAGGCCGTGAAGGGCTACTTCACGCTGCGGCAGCCCGTGGTGCTGTGGAAAGAGACGGACCAGCTGCCGGTGCACAGCATCAAGTGCGTGCCGCTCTACCACCCCTACCAGAAGTGCAGCTGCAGCCTGGTGGTGGCCGCCCGCGGCTCCTACGTCTTCTGGTGCCTGCTGCTCATCTCCAAGGCGGGCCTCAACGTGCACAACTCCCACGTCACGGGCCTGCACTCGCTGCCCATCGTCTCCATGGCCGCCGACAAGCAGAACGGCACGGTCTACACGTGCTCGAGCGACGGCAAGGTCCGGCAGCTCATCCCCATCTTCACGGACGTGGCGCTCAAGTTCGAGCACCAGCTCATCAAGCTGTCGGACGTGTTCGGCTCGGTGCGGACGCACGGCATCGCCGTGAGCCCCTGCGGGGCCTACCTGGCCGTCATCACGACCGAGGGGATGGTCAACGGCCTCCACCCCGTCAACAAGAACTACCAGGTCCAGTTCGTGACCCTGAAGACCTTCGAGGAGGCCGCGGCCCAGCTCCTGGAGTCCTCGGTGCAGAACCTCTTCCGGCAGGTGGACCTCATCGACCTGGTGCGCTGGAAGATCCTCCGGGACAAGCACATCCCGCAGTTCCTGCAGGAGGCGCTGGACAAGAAGATCGAGAGCAGCGGCACCACCTACTTCTGGCGCTTCAAGCTCTTCCTGCTGCGCATCTGGTACCAGTCCATGCAGAAGAACCCGTCCGAGGTCCTGTGGAAGCCCCCGCACGAGGACGCCAAGGTCCTGCTCACGGACTCGCCCCGGCCTGGGCCCTCGGAGGAGGAGCCGCACGAGGAAGGCGCCGCCGCCTCCGCTGCCTCCTCCTCCCGGGCGGGCGGCAGGCCGGGCCCGCAGGACAGGAGCCGGGAGAGCGAGCCCGACGAGCCCGCCGACGAGCCCGGCGGGCGGGAGCCCGTGGAGGAGAAGCTGCTGGAGATCCAGGGCAAGATCGAGGCCGTGGAGATGCACCTGACGCGGGAGCACATGAAGCGCGTGCTGGGCGAGGTGTACCTGCACACGTGGATCACGGAGAACACCAGCATCCCCACGCGGGGGCTCTGCAACTTCCTCATGTCCGACGAGGACTACGAGGACAGGACAGCACGGGTAGGTGGCCGCGGAGGAGGCGGCCGAGCAGACGGGCCGTGGTCAGTGGGGGGGCCCGAGCGCCCGGCTCCCTCGGTGACAGTTTGGAAAGGTGATTGGCCTTTGCGGGAGTCCAACGGACCCGGAGGGGCTTAAGGTTCACTCCGAAAGGCGCGTGCGTGAGTGCTGCTCCTCACGCCGTCTCCGTCTAAAGCGCGGCTCTGTTTGCCGTTAGGACAGTCTTCCGCTGGGAATAGCCCACGGAGCGTAAGTGTCCCGGCGGACCCTCCGTTCCGCCTTGGGAGGTGCCCCACACGCGTCACGCCTGCGTGGCCCCAGGCACTCTCCTTCCTCCGGGTTCTGAGAAATAGTTGAGTGTTACTCGGAGAGACTGCTGGAAGCCTCCGGCCTGTAGCTGTCGATGCTGGGAGCCTCGGACAGGGACAGACGCAGGGACAGACTGAGAGGGCCTCCCGGCGCCAGACATCTTTAGGAATGGTTACAGTGTCCGTCTGAGGCTGACTTCTTACACGGCAGCTTTTAGAAAGTGTCGCCCTTTTCCGCCCGTTAAATAGTATCCGACTCTCATTTCTTGGCCCTAGCAGGGCTAGAGGGTGGGGCCAGAGCATTGCTCAGCCAGCGAAGCCCCCAGTTCAGCCCCCAGCACTGCCGGCTGTGGCTTTAAAGACCACAGTGAGGAGTAACAGACGTTAGCCATGCCCGTAGGGGTTGGGTGTAAGTTGGGGTGGTCGCCTAGAAACCACGTCAGCTAAGGAAGCATTTCCCGGGGTCATGTGGTTTCGGGGGGGAGGGGGTGCTGCACCTCTGATCGCACAGTGCTCACTCCCACCGTGCCCAGAGCAGCACTGGGGACTCTGCCAGCCCGTGTGAGGCAAGAGCCTCCCCCCGCACGACCGCCCGGCCCCTCGCAGAGCTCCTCAGCCCCTCGCCCAAGCATTGCTTCTGCTTCTGCTTTGGGCCACACCCAGCGATGCTCAGGGGTTATTCTTTGCTCCACGGTCAGGGATTGCTCCTGGCAGGGCTCAGGGGACCATGTGGGATGCCAGGGATTGAACCCGGGCCAGCCACGGGCCAGACGCACGCGTGACAGACTTACACACTTTCGTGCTCATGTTTCAATCAGTTCTTTTTTTTTTTTCCTTTTTGGGTCACACCCGGCGATGCACAGGGGTCACTCCTGGCTCTGCACTCAGGAATTACCCCTGGCGGTGCTCAGGGGACCATATGGGATGCTGGGATTCGAACCCGGGTCGGCCTCGTGCAAGGCAAATGCCCTCCCCGCTGTGCTATCACTCCAGCCCCCACCCAAGCATTTTTAAGGCAGTTTTTCCTAAGTTTTGGAAATTTTAGTGCCACAGACTGTGTGCACGTGTGATCTCCATGTCTGTCCTTTGCACCTGAAAGGGGAAGATGTTTGTCCCCCCAAGAACCAGTCTGCCCCGCCCCGAGGAATGTCCTCCCACGGAAGATGCCTCAGTTGAACTAACTGTTCTGCTCATACATTTGCTTGTATGAAACGGGGGCTTGAGGGGTGGGACTGGACATCCCTGTGAGAGGAATTGTAAGACATCGAGAAAAGGAAATAGCTGATTTTCGTCCCAGCGCCGCTGTCTGCCTGTTTGCCGGCGAGGGAGCTGGCACAGGGTGGAGGGGCCCGGCTCCAGGCAGACGGGAGTCGCTGGGCCACACAGCCCGGCTCCAGGTCACAACGTCCACACCTCCGAGTGGGCTGCCGAGGCGTGGATCCCATGGACGGGGCAGCTGCTGGACGCCTCCTCCGGGCCCGGCGCGAGCGAGCGGAGGGCAGGCGCTCGTCCGTCAGGCTGCAGGCTCGGGCCCCGCGGGCGGGCAGAGGTCTTTAAATCCCGATGCTCGGTTTCCCTTTGCAGGGCGCTCCCGAGAGCAGACACTGTTCGGCTTCACAGAGTTCGCGTTTCCTGTAGCGTCTTCTTAGAGTCAGAGCATGATAATAGTAGCGAGACACTTTGTCTTCTAACAGCTCTGCAGTCTGTTTCAGGAGCAGCCCGGACAAGGCAAGTAAGAGCTGTGGCCTCAGCACTTCCCCCTGGGCGTCCTGGCGCCCGCCGCGCCGGCACTCCGCACAGGTCTCTGCCCCTTGCGGGAAGCAGCCCCGCCCTGGCCCGGCGCCCCCCGCATCACCTGCTCTGCCCTCCAGGTGCTGATCGGCCACATCTCAAAGAAGATGAACAAGCAGACATTCCCCGAGCACTGCAGCCTGTGCAAGGAGGTCCTGCCCTTCACCGACCGCAAGCAGGCCGTCTGCTCCAACGGCCACATCTGGCTCCGGTAAGCCGCTGCACGGCCGCCCCGCGCCTCGCCCGGCCCTGGGGACACAGGCCGCTGTGTTGACCCGCGGGATCTGGTGCCCGAGCCCTGCAGCGGGCGGAAGCATGTGTGGGCACTCACCGCCTGCTCCCAGCTCTGTGCTCTGGGGCCTGTGCCTCGAGCAGCGACGGTGGATGCTCTGACCGAGCCGCACAGCCGTGCCGGGCCGCGTTCACCGCGTGGCACACGGGCTCTCCTGTCCTTGCGATGCCGTGTTGTTTCAGAGTGAAAATGAGCGCAGAGCGAGCCCTTCGCGCTGGCGGGTCTGGTGCCCGGGCACTCTCCCCGCGGCGCCCTCACGGGTGGCCAGCGCTCCAGCCTGGATGAGCATTGGACAGCCTGGGCGCTGTGCCCTCCTCCTCCTCGCACTCGCACCCCTGGCTTCCTGCATCCGCCCGTCTCCTGGGCCTCGGTGCCCTGCCAGCCCCGGAGCTCCCCGCCGGGTGCTCACTGATCTCTGCCTCCGTTGGCTAGAGTCAACCCCAGCTCCCTCAGCCGGGCCCGGCGGGGTGGAGCGAGCGGCTGGGTCAGCGGCCAGCCTTTCCTGCCTCTCCCCCCCTGTGCCCCCCGAGGTCCTGTCTGGATATTCTGCTTCATTTCGCTGGTTCCCCTCCACCCCTGTTTGGGCCATACTTGGCGGTGCTCCGGGCTTACTCCTGACTTTGAACTCAGGAATTACTCCTGGTGGTGCTCGGGGCACCCTGTGGGATGCCGGGGGTTAAACCCGGGTCAGCCGTGTGCAAGGCAGACGCCCCCCTGCTGTGCTGGCCTCACTGTTGGGAAGTTGCTTTTCACACCCGTCCTTCAGAATCACGGACAGGAATCATTTTCGGAAAGGGATGAGATGTAAACCGAAGCAGCCAGGCAGGACAGACCCCTGGGCTGTTAGGGACGTCCCCAGAGCAGGGACACGGCTCTCTGGGCGCTGGGCGGTTCCAGGGCGCCGGACACTGCTCCGTGTGCCGGTGCTCAGCCGCGTCGTGCCTTGTCCTGTTCCAGGTGCTTCTTGACCTACCAGTCCTGCCAGAGCCTGATCTACAGGAGGTGTCTGCTGCACGACAGCATCGCCCGCCACCCGTCTCCGGAAGGTGAGTCCCGCAGCCCTGGCGGAGGAGACCACTCTGCTGGTGCAGTCCGGGATGGGCCCCTCTGCGTCTCTCCTGGGGTCTCGATTCTCTCACGATCGCTCCCCCAGTAAAGCCCACCTTTCTAACCACCTGATTGGGAGTACGATTGGGGCTGAGGGAGGGATGGTCTGAAGCGCCTTGGGGGAGTGAAACCCACGGCTGTGGCCCACGGGCGTCACGTCGCTCCCAGGAGCGCCTCCTCGACCTAGCATCGACGGTCGTGTGGGAGAAGCCCATGGTCCTGTAACAGAAACAACACGTGCTCTTCCTGCGGGGCTGGAGCGGGAGCACAGCGGGGAGGGCGTTTGCCTTGCACGCGGCCCTGCCTCGAAACCGTGGATTTCATGCCCCCCCCCACTTCCTCTCACGGACGCTCTTCAAATCGGGGTTGGAGAGCTTACAAACTCCTCCAGGCATTGCTCCCTGTGTGGCAGGAAATCCAGGGGGAGAAAGTTAATTTAAAAACCAAAACCACCAGGCGGGCGCGCGGCTCAGTGGCAGATAGAAACTGTGCTTCATGTGAACCCTGGGCGCAGCCCCCGAGACCCCAGAGTAGAAAAATAAAGCGCGCCATTTCGCGGCAGATCACCTTCCCGTGGCCGCCGCGCTGATCCCGGCTTACGGTGCCACGGGCTCAGAACAGGGCCCCGCTGAAGGGACTGGAGTCCGGGACGGGCGTCACATCGCCCCGTCTTCCAGCTCCCCTCAGGCTCCCCTCGGCACCCGCTCAGCCCCCCCTCCCCCCGCAGACCCCGACTGGATCAAGAGGCTGCTGCAGAGCCCCTGTCCCTTCTGCGACTCACCCGTCTTCTGAGCGGAGCCTGAACGCAGCCCGGCCCCCGCGGTGGCAGAGGCCTGGGACTGAGGGCGAAAGGCCCCCGCGACCCCAGGATTCTCGCCAGTGACTGCGTGCAGCGGTGGAGGTCACGGGAGAGGTGCTGGTGCCCGAGCCGTCCCGGTGGGAGACACTCAGCAGCCGGAGCAGACGGTGCCGCGACGTGACGTCACCGGGAGCAGAGGCCGCCGGGCAGGGCTGGGCCGGCTCTGAGGGCCGGAGTTTAGCCCGCCTGGTACCCGGTGCCCCGGCCTCCGCGTGACGGTGTCGTGGGCCTGCCGCCGGGCCGGATCCCGCCCGTTGCTGTTTTCCATGTACATTGAAAACATTTTCCTAAAACTCTATTTTTAAGAGGTTGAAGTGAGACTAAAGTTGGTTTTAACGTGTTTAAAGATCAGGTGACTCAATAAATTAATAACGAACTGACTTTGATGGTCCTCCCTGCTGTCAGACCTCCGGCCGCAGTGCGCCCAGGCGGGGGAGGGCCGATGCTCACACCCGCCCTGAATCCCTGCTGACCTGCTCGAGAGGAAGGTCTTGTCCTGCTGTTTCCCAGCGGCCTCCGTGTCTCCGAGACGCAGGCGCCGAGCCCGGCCCTGGAGCCGTCCTCCCCGCGCAGGCTCTGCCTCTGACGCGGTGTCGCAGGTGGGGGTGTCCCGCCGCGGGCACCCGGCCCCCTGCCCGCTCTGCTGGGAAGCCGGGTGGGAAGTGCGCGCGGCGGTCGCGGCTCCTCCGGGTCGTCCAGCCCCGACGCAGCACAGCGCTGCCCCTCTGGCCCCTCGCAGGCGTCTCCGGGCCGTCCCGGTTTCACCGCAGCCGCGGGCGTCTCACGTCTCCTCATCGCTCTCGCCTTGGAGGGAATTTCCGGAATGTGCATCTAGATCGCAGGGTCCAGCCTGTTCGGTTCCTTTTCCAGGAGGAGGGCCGGGCGCGGCAGGGTCCTGCGTGGCCGACTCATGGCCCCGATGCTGTCTGCAGCCCCGGCCGCCGGCACGTGCGGCTTGCCTCGCGCTCTCGCCTGACCAGACCAGCGGTCAGTTTGGCCTCGCTGAGGGGGTCTTCGTGCCGCTTCCTTCTAAAGCCCCCATGACGTCTCGGTCAGAGCAGCTCCTCCTGGGGGGCCGGGGGCTGCGAGTCAAACCCCAAAGGGGCTCCGAGAGTCCCGTGTTCGAGAGGAAGCAGCTCTGGCCCGGCTGGGGGCTGCCTGCCGCCCCCTTCGCGCCTGCGACTCCTGCCTGGGCGTCTCAGAGCCCTCGACCCGGGTCCATCACGTGGGGCCCCGCACCCGCCTCCCGGGGAGCCTCCACTCCCGCCCGGGACCCTCAGGCCCAGAGGACGGCTGGCGTGCTGCCTCCATTGCTGCCCGGGAACAGGGGACGCACGGGCACCTCTGTCGCGTGGCGGTGCCCGGGGGCCACGGGTTCCCTCCCTGGTGGCTGCTCAGGGCTGGTCCTCACGAGACCCAGGCTTCAGGCCCCTCGGCCCCGGGCGGCTGGTGCAGCTCAGCCCTGCACACCCGGGCCCTTGGCTGACGGGTCACCCTGGGGCTCCCCTCGCAGCCCTGTCTCCTTCCGGGCCAGCCCCCGTCTGCCTGCTGACCCCCCATTGACAGTTTCCACCTGTGACCTGGGGGCCACACAGCCCCCGCTGAGAAGCTGAGCTCAGGCCCTGCGGCTTTAGCCCCCCAGGGACACCCCCCACCCCCACCCCTGCCAGTGTTGTTCTTGACGAGCAGGAGTCCAGCGGAGTGGCCGGAGCGTTGGAGGACAGTCCCCGCGCCCTTTTCTGCTCCAGACCTCGCCGGGAGCTCGCGCCCTGCAGCACAGCTGGCCCCCTCCCTCCGGGTGCAGCTCACAGGACAGGAATCCGGCCGCTCCCCTCAGCAGAGTCCAGACAGACGCGGAACTGCTTCTGCTCGGCCCCTCCTGTGCGGCCCGGCCGCAAGGGAGACCCGCTGTCCCGGGCCGAGGTCAGGTTTATCCCAGTCCCAGGCCGGCCAGCTCTCGGCCACTGGGCCTGCAGGCCGGGCTCGGTCAGCGCCTCAGCCCCGCCCCCGCCCAGGCTGTGTCTGCAAATCTGTGGCCAAAGGGCTTGACCTGTGGCTGCGGGCCTTCCGGCGTCCTCCGCCACATCTCGTTTCCTATCTGGCTCCTGAGTTCCTGCTCTCGCGACGGGCCGCGACCCTCTCTGCCAGGGGGGTAGGGGGTGTTGCTCTGCAGCTGCGTTCCGGGGTCTCCGGCTGGCTGCATGGCCCAGCAGAGGAGTCAGAAAAGGGAAAGGCCGGATTCCCGTTGTGGGGGTTGTTGATTTTTAGGCCACACCCAGCGGTGCTCGGGGCTTACTCCAGGCTCTGTGCTCCGGAATCGCTCCTGGGGTCTCGGGAGACCCTGTGGAGTGCCGGGGATTGAACCCGGGTCAGCTAAGAAGAGATTTCAGGAATCGACGTCTTCTGTCTGTCTGCATGTGGTTATCTCACTGTCGGGGAACGCTAGTCCAGGAAAACGCCCTGCAGGTGGGTCCAGCGCGTCCTGCCGGAGCCTCAGGCCTCGAGCTCGCCAGGTCCCCGGCTGAGGGCCTCCTGGCTCGGTTTCGGTAGGGTGCAGAGTGAGCCCTCCCTCCCCAGGACTCAGCTTCGGGCTCCGGCAGGGGAAGGGCCAGTAGGTCTGGTGGAGGGGCCGCCCGTGCCCTGGGCAGGACCGGCCGTTCCCCCGGACGCGGCTCTCAGCTCCGCGTTGGCGCACGTCGGACCGGCTGAGGGCGGAGGCGCGTGTTAAGGTCCCCTCTCCGAGGATGTCAGAAGACTCGGCGCAAATTTCATTCTCGTCTGCAGTCCACCTCTGGGAAACGGGCTGTTTCCTTGGCCCGAAGGCCCCGGGCTGCTCCTACCCACTGTGCTCCACCGAGGGGTCGAAACGAGCTGGAGCTGTGGGTCGGACTAGAGCAGAGACCCCGGGGCGCCCCAGATTGTCTTGGCCAGCGGGATGCAGAGGGCGTTCCCGTGGCTCTGTCGCGCTGGGGGTGTGGACCAGGGGGACCCCACTGCTCTGACCTGTTGGCCGGTCCCTGAGGGGTGGGAGGCTGGGCTGGCCGGGTCAGGCCCCTGGGAGGCCGCAGTCGCGGGGTCCCCTCGTGCACGCAGCCGTCGGCGTGTTCTTGGCCACGGTTTTGTTCTAGGTCACCCATGGTGTCTTGCCTGCGTGTGCGCATTTGACCGCCTGGGTGATGGGGAGCGACGGGAGAGAGAAGCGCCTCCAGCCCCCTCGCAGCGTCCCCGCCGGGGCCAGCCAGGGGCCTTGCACGTGCCAGGCACGTGGCCTCCCAGCCCCCTCTGCTGGCCTGGCCCCGAGTTCTGCAGTGTCTCTCCACGGGGGTCTGGCCTGCTCCGACAGCGCCACTCCCACGCCAGAGACACGGCACGCAGAGAAGACGCCAGGCCGGCCGCCACGGACACCAGGGAGGGGACACGGAGGACACAGGGGACGTGGGGGAGGGGCATGGAGGGCACAGCAGGGCCAGAGAGCAGTCAGGGGCCGGGGCACGGGTGCCCACAGTTCTGTTCTGACAGGGCCCAGCGGGGTTCCCAAACCAGACCACCCGGCCAGGGGCCAGTCCTGCCCGCCGCCCGGCCCCAGCAGAGCCCCCTGGAAGCCGCTGCCTCGCTGCCCGCTGTGTCCGCCTTGGCCCTGGTGGGCTCCTCGCGGCCTCCCAGGCCGTCAGCCCTGTTAGCCAGCCCCCGTCTGAGGGCAGAGGGCGTCGATGGGAAGTCACGGGTGTGGGCGCGTTCTTCCAAACAGGCCGGCCCCAGACCCCTCGCGCCTGCCACGAGGGGACAGACCTGCTGGACACGGCGTCACGGGGACTTGCCGAGTGCTGTCAGCCAAGCGTCCGGTGCTCGCTCGCCCAGGAGGACACCTGGGAGGTGGTCGCGGCCCTACCGACAGCCGTGGCCGAGGCCGGACCACGTGGCCACAGCGTGGCTGAGAGCCCCGGCGGGGCGGGCTGAAGCTGACCACACCGGCCATGTGCCGGACGGCCCAGCCAGGCTCCCCACCCCGCAGGGCTGCGAGCCCGAGGAGGGGCGGCGGAAGGGTGACGGTGTGGCACCCCGGGAGCACGGGGGTCTCCTTCCCCTCTGCAGGGTGGCCGGCCCCCCAGGGCAGGGTCTTCTGCAGGGGCGCCTGGGTGTGGGCGGGGAGCAGCCAGAGCCCGACCCACACGGGGCAGGGGCGAGGGGGGACGTGACCAGCAGGCCAGCGGCCGGGCAGGGTCAGCACATGCTGGACCTGAGACTGCAGCCGAGACGAGTGGCCTGTCCACTGCGGGCCTCCCTGCGCCCGGCATGGGCGGCTGCCCCCATGGTGATAAGTGGGCGCCCCTGTGGTCCCCCTCTCTCCCCCGCCTCTTCATGGAGGTCTGCACCCCAACCTTGAGGTGGCCCACGGCCCTTTGCACTGGCCACTGAGTGGGGGGGTGTCCCCACCCCCACCTCAGGCTTCTGCAGGGCCGGGAGTGGCCTCTGCTGAGACTCAGCCGGCGGGGGCGGGGCAGGGGGCCCTTCTCAGTCCTGACCAAGCACACGCGTCTCCGGGCACAGAGGGGAGGGGGGTGCAGAGCAGGGCGAGTGCCTTGGGGAGCACGGGGATGGGCTATCGAACCCACGGCCGGGGAGGGGCGGCCGCTGCTCTCCCTCCCCGCTGGCCCAGCTCGGCCGCCGCCTCCAGGCTCGGAATCGAGGGAGGGAAGCAGCTTCCCGGAGGATGCGGCCGGGGCTTTGGTGGGGCGCCCGAAAGATGTTGCAACCCTCGGAGGACGGGGCCTCCTGGCGGGGCGTAGCTGGGAGCTGGCCCCCTCCCCTCCCAAATTTCCATGGTGGGCAGGAGGGGGCCGCTGGCCGCGGGCGGGGTGCGGGGCCGCAGGGCCTGGAGGGGCATTGTGGGAAAGAGGCGGGGAGCTCGGCCGGAAGCGGGCTGAGGGGCCCCGGCGGGCCGGGGGCGAGCGGCTCTGTGCTCCCAGCCTGGTGCAGGGCCGGGGGGACGTCAGGACGCACAGTCTCGGGGGTCCGTACCACGCAAGCGAGCTGCCGCTGTGGCCGGGGGCCGGGCAGACGGGCACCGCGCCCGAGGAGCCGCAGGGCACCCGGCCCGGGGGCGTCCTCCAGCTGGGCCTCTGCCCAGCGCCGCCCCTTTTCCTGTTTCCTGAAATCGGATCCTGCAGAACGTCACTTTGGACCATGGTGGTCCTCGGCCAACCACGGGGCGCCGCGTTGGCGCTACAGGGGCGGGCCAGGCTCTCAGCGCCAAGCACCGGACCCCGCAGGCAGAGCCCCCCACCACCGCCTCCCGCCCCCGGGAAACCCTCCCTTCTTGTACTGAATGTTGGGGTTCATAGAATCAGAGGTTCTGAGTCTGGGGGCACCACCCCTCCAGGGGCCAGAGTTCCACCGGACTCCCCCCAGCCATGAGTGCTGCCCAGCAACTTGGGGTCCACAGCAGAGAAAAGAGGGTGACGATGCCATCCTGGACCCCGATACCGCAGGTGGCCAGCGGAATCGGGCAGTGAGACAGTGGCCGCTGGGGCCTGCGGGTTGGGTGGTTCCCACAGTGCTGGCGGGGGCTGGAGGCATCGGAGGGACCATGGCCAAATGGGCCCTGACCCTCCCAGCCCTCGGCTGTGGGCGAGCTGGACGCAGCAAGTAGCCACCAGTACTGGACAGCTATGCAGCCTGCAAATTGGCGTCTCCCTGGCCAGGAGCTCCCGCAGTGGCACCCCGAGATCACACGAGGATGTCGGGAGTCAGTGCCCTGGGCTCATCCCGAATCCTGGGACTGGCGGCTCAGTGTCCCCAAGCACTGCAGGGATGACCCGACCCCCGCAGAGGAGTCCAGGGGACAAGTGATAGGTCACTAGAGTTCAGTGAAGTTAGCGGTTTCTGCCGGATGTAGAGGAGAGCTGCTTGTCTCCTTCATAGGCATGTGCAGTGCCGTGTGCATGCTGCAGGGGGGTGCCGTTGCAAGGCTGTGTGCTGGGTGCTGTGTGCAGTGCTCAGTGGGGTGTGCAGTGCGGGTGTGCAGCGCTGTGTGCAGTGGGGTGTGCAGTGCTGTGTGCAGTGCTGTGTACAGTGGGGTGTGTGGCGCTGTGTGCCGTGTGGCGTGTGCAGTGGGGTGTGTGGTGCTGTGTGGTGTGTGCAGTGCGGGCGTGCGATGCTGTGTGCAGTGGGGTGTGTGGCTCTGTGTGCCGTGTGGCTGTGCAGTGGGGTGTGCAGCGCTGGGGGCAGTGCAGGGGCAGTGTGGGGCAGGGGCAGTGTGGGGCAGGGGCACTCAGCCTTGCTCCGCTGCTGTGAGCACTGGCTTCATCAGCAGAGGGCAGTGGACAGGGCAGTGGGAGGCGTTCCCTGGATCCCCGCACCCCGGCCCTTCCCTCCCTGCCCTCTCCCTTCTTCTCCCCGGCCCTCCCACTCGCAGCCGCTGCCTGGTTGGGAGAGAATTCCACAGGGGCTCGGCCCCCAGCCCGAGCCTCGAGAGCAGCAGCTTCCGGGCTGCCCCCGGTGCAGCCAAGGGTGCCCTCCCCAAACACTAACAGACCTGGAGCCCCCCATGCTGGGAAAAGCGAGGCTCTTTTTCCTCACAAATAAGCCTCCATATACACAGGGAAGCTTTGTTGGTTTTATGCCTCATCCAGCAGTGCTCAGGGCTGACTCCCGGCTCTGTGCTCAGGGCTCATTCCTGGTGGGCTTCGGGGACAGTATGTGGTGCCGGGACCAAACCCATGGAGGCTGCATGCAGGGGCAGGAGGACGGCGGCTGGACACCAGGTGCAGCCAGAGCCCCTCTTCCTCCTCAGACCCACTCGGGATGTGGGGTGCCGGCAGCCGGGCTCAGCAGGATGCAGCCCCAGGCAGTCACCCCCACATAGTCCATAGTGTCCACTGTCCAGCTAACCAGTCCATTAAGGATAGGCGTGGACTGAGTCCAGCCCCTCTCCTGCACGCTCGCTCCCACACCCCAGCAGCTTCCCTGGTGCCCTTCTCGGGGCCCCCAGGTGGCCCCACTGGTCCCACCTGCTCCTGTGGGCTTCTCCCCCCACTCCGAGGGGCTCTGTGGTCACACTGGGTCCATAGTCCCAGTCTGCGCCCTGTGGCTTCCGCTGGGGGCCGGGAGCGCCCTCTGCTGGTACCTCATTGCAGTGCGTGCATCGCGGTGGCCAGCGGGGGCGCCCATCCCCAGTCCCAACTGCCCGAGTCTCCCAACTGGACACGTGGCCTCGCTGGCTCATGCCAGCGTGCTTTATTGGCGTGGCAGAGTTCCAGAATGTCGGGGTGGGGGGTGTCTGGGAGGGGGCCCCTGCCCCGAGCCCCTCAGTGGACCTTCTTGGGCAGCGGGTTGATGACCCCACTCTCGATGTACTCGAAGACCGTGTAGGGGTCCTGGTCGCCGTTGAGCGTGATGGCCCCGGGGTAGCACGCCTCCAGCTCGGCCGAGTTCCTGTAGTACTGGTCCAGCTTGGCCTTGACCCGCTCCTCGGCGTCCTGCGGGTTCTGCAGGAGCCGCTGCTGGGCCTCCATGGTGGGCGGCGGCTTGTGCAGGAGGTGGTACCTGGGCGCGCAGAGACCCCCAGAGGCCCCCCACGGGGAAAGGGCTATGGGCCCCGGCAGTGACCAATGCCAGGGGGTCCGGGGCAGGGCATCCCAGCAGGAAGCGGCAGGGAGGGCTGACCAGGACCCCCGGGGCAGCCCCAGCACCGAGGGACAAGCATTCGTGACTGCCTGAGGAGTCAGGCCCTGCCCGAGGACGTGGCTGGGGGAAGCCCCTTTCCAGAACCTTCTGTCTGTGTCGCCAGTGCCGGCCCTTGTCAGCTGGCACTGACCTTTCTCCCGTGACGGGGTCGGTCCTCCTCAGGGTGAGCCGCTCCATGATGGTGTCGAGCGGGACGTTGAGGATGAAGACCCTGTGAGGACAGGCGGCCGGGGCGGGCAGTCACGGCCCCGTGGCCCTGGGCACTCAGAGGTCCCATCCGTTCATGGCTGGCATGAGGGGCTCCCAGCCCAGGGCGTGGGACCCCAAGGGGAGGGGACCCGGGGCAGACCCCAGTGCTTGGCAGAGAATGTGTTTGAAGCCGAGAAGGTGAACATGAGTGATGGAATGTTCCAGAAGTTCTTCACAGGTGGGTCTTTGGGTTTCGGTTGTTTTCATGACTTGCGGGACCACCAGGGGGGCCAGAGCAGCAGGGCGAGCAATGAGCTCTCGGGGCCTCACCCGCCCGTCCACGGGCCGTGGCCTCTGCACGTGAGGCCCGTGAGGAGCCTGGGGAGACTCGTGCTCGGGGGAGTGGCCCAGGAGCCACGGGCCGGGAGCACTGGGGAGGGCCCTGCACCCCCACCCCAGCCCCAACACTGCACAGACCCCCGCGGCTGCTCTGGGCAGCCCCCCGGGAGGCAGTGCTCCCCGCTGACGGACGCCCATCTCCGGCCTGGCGGCTCTGCTGGCAGGTGGGTGACGGAGTCACCTGGTCCCTGGGCTCCACGGGAGTGGGAGCACGTGACCTCTGACGGCGCCTCCACTAGGCCCCGAGGGGCACCTGCCACCACTGCCACCGGCAAGGCTGAGCTGGCTCGGCCCCCCACTGTCCAGCGAGGCTGAGCTGGCTTGGCCCCCCACTATCCAGCGAGGCTGGGCACCGCCTGGTCCTGCTGCCACTGTCCAGCGAGGCTGGGCACCGCCTGGTCCTGCTGCCACTGTCCGCGCACCCGCCCCCTCGCCCTGAGGCCAGGCAGGACCTGGCAGCCCTGAGGGCCCAAGGTCGCCGGGAAATCAGGCACTGTCATCAGGTTCCCAAAACAGTGCCAGTTTCGGGACCAGTGGCGCAAGGGCCCGCCTGGCAAGCCTGAGGCCTCGGGTTCCCCGGGGTGCCCCACATGTGCCGGGCGGCTCACGCAGCCCTGCTGGCGGGAGGCACCATCACGGCCCCGCAGTCTCCGCTCACCGCAGCCCGGTGTGGGCACCGCAGCAGGGGTGTGGGCACCGCAGCAGGGGTGTGGCGTGACACGGTGCACAAGACACCAAGGTCAGGTGTGCAGGCACCAGGGACAGGCGTGTGGACACCGTGGTCAGTGAGCAGGCACCGTGGACACTCAGGGGTATGTGTGTGTGTGTGTGTCTGGAGGCATACTTGGCTGTGTGTGGGCGGGGGGCACCGTCATTGCTGACTCGGTCCCCAGCACCCTGGGGTGGCCCCTGTGGCAGAGCTGTGCATTTCGTGTCTGTAGCTTTGACCAGGACGAGCGCTCAGCGGCCTGGGGAGCTGGCAGAGTTCTCGGCGAGTGGGGCGGGTCGGGGCTCCTCGCCCAGCTCCCCCAGTGAGGTGCTGTGCAGACGGGAGCGTGGGCCGGACCGAGGCCAGGAGAGTGCCATCCCGAGCCAGGCCGGCACCAGCCCAGACCCCTCGGCAGGCGAGCCTCCCCTGAGACAGACGAGGCCCGGACAGAAAGCATTTTGTCAGCCCATTTTTCTCAGACACCAAAGCAGGCTGGAGTGGCCCCAGAGAAAGCCAAGGTGCTCGCGAAGACAGACGCAGAAGCAGCAGGTGATACCCTCGCGGGGCGGGGCTGGAGCCATGGGCCAGCGGGAGGTCACCTGCCGGGCACGCGGCTCACTGGGGGCTGGTCCCGGCACCCCAGGGGGCCCCCTGAGCACCTCGGGAGGGATTCCTGAGTGCACCCCCCTGAGCAGCGCCAGGTGTGGATTCCCCACGCCCCCCCAAAAAAGCCTCTAACAGGTTGAATCCAGCAATCCATTAAAATATTAATATATTAAATTACGTGGGGCTCAGTCTGAAAACAAAAGTCAGCCTGAACGTTTGTAACTCAGTTCACATAATTCATGGAATGGTTACACTAAAGAAGAAAAATTATATTAATAGGAGATACGGTGCCGCCAGCAGGTCAGCCTGCGCCTGCGGGGCGAGTGCATCAGCAGCCTGATGGTGCCCTCAGGCTTCCAGATACCCCAAAGTTGCTGCTGTGCCTTTGACCAGACCCCAACAACTTAGGGCCAAGCTTACCAGGAAATTAAACCGCCAAAAGTTAGGTATGTGGAAACCATGCCCACAAACCACCTCCGGCTCAGCTATATAAGCTCATTTATTGGCCTTATTTCAGAGACCCATAAATCTCAAAAGAGATCAAAAGATGCAATTAGGGCGTGTAGCGCAGAGGTAGGTGGGAACCCATGACTGAGAGCTCCAGGCTCACTTGGATCGGGACTGGGCATCCTCCCCCCAGGTCCCCAGTTTCCCAGAAGCTTGGCAGTCACACCCACAAACTTCCCTGGCGCCATGTGATCTCATCAATGGCCAAGACCCAGAGACTATGAACTATAAACCGGAAGAGAGCGCCACAGAGGGGCTGGCGCAATAGCACAGCGGGTACGGCATTTGCCTTGCACGCGGTCGACCCGGGTTCAATTCCCAGCATCCCATAGGGTCCCCTGAGCACCACCAGGAGTGATTCCTGAGTGCATGAGCCAGGAGTAACCCCTGTGCATCGCCAGGTGTGACCCAAAAAGCAAAAAAAAAAAAAAAAAAAAGAGAGAGAGCCACAGAATGGTGTGACCCCATGCCAGGCTGTCTTCACCAGGCACCTCGGAGAGGGGCGGGTTGAGTTTCCTTCCCTGCCCCAAGCAGAACCCCGGCAGTGGAAAACCTCCAGAACCCAGGCACCGCCATGTCCAAGGCCACTCTCCACATGCTCGGATGAGCCTCACCTAGGAGGGGATGAGCCTCACTCAAGAGCAGACCGGCAGGAAAACCCAGAAATACAGGAACCCGTGACTGAGATCGCCAAGCCCGCTTGGATCAGGACTGGGCCTTCTCCCCCAGGTCCCCAGTTTTCCAGTAGCTGGGCAGTCACACCCACAAACTGCCCCGGTGCCATGTGATCTCATCAATGGCCAAGACCCAGAGACTATAAACTAAAGCTCCCAGGAGAGAATGACACAGCATTTCCTGGACATTCTATTTGACAAGCAACACAAATCGTCTGGCACTGCCTTTTCATCAGGTCTGAGTGGTGGTGAGACTGGTGTCGAAATAGCGAATGTGACCAAAGTAGAGAGAGAGTATGGGGGAAATTGTCTGCCACACAGGCTGGGGGTGGGGGGAGGAATACTGGGGACTTGGGTGGTGGAAAGTGTGCACTGGTGAAGGGACGAGTGTTTGATGATTGCATGGCTGAAGCTCAAACACGAAAGCTTCGTAACTATCTCACGGTGAATCAAAAAAAAAAAGGGAGGCGCATATGCTGCCCGAGCCCATGTGCTGCTTGCGCCATTGTGGCCGAGCACACGTGTCGCCTGCATCTCCCCCTTGAGATGTGGACTTTCATGCTTTCGTGTCTAGTGCTGGGATGTGTGTAGAGCTCTCTCCACCCTTGGAGAAGCCCGTGTTCTCTCTTGAGCGCGTTACTGTTACTATTCTCTCTCCCACTTACCTTCCTCTTTCCCTCAAAAAGCCTCTAAGTAAAATCTGTTACTTCACTAAAAAATAATAATAAAATAAAATAAAATTAACATTCAGAACAGAATAACAAAAAAGTAATGTGGAGTTCATGCCAATTCAATCAGCTTAATCAATGGCTGAATAAATCACAGTACTCCTACATTATAAAAAGAAAATTATATTAATAATAGAAAACCTCTCACGAACGTTGACAGCCACTTTGGCGAAGGAACCTGAGCAAAATATAGTATATAGAAGGTGCCGTCCTGTCCCAGTAGAGGGCCTGTCCCACAAAGGCAGGGGAGGTGGTGTGGGCCCCTGGGTGGGGGAGAGCGACCCCTGCAGGGGAGTGGCCGGGAGACGCCCCGAGCCTTTCCAAAGATGCTACTAACACTAGTACCTAGTGACCCCCAGGCTAGGAAGAGCCGTGCACAGGAGGAGACTGACCGTCTCTCAGCTCACTACCCTCGCATCAGAGTGAGATACACGGGCGCGAAGCTAACGGGACAGGCCCGCGGTCTGTGAGCTGACAATGACAACACGCTGACCAGCAGGTCTCGGCGTGATGAGGAGCCAGGCCAGTCACCGGCCAGAGGCCACGCCCGGCCCCGCGCAGACCCACAGGAGGCCCGTGTGATTCTCAGTGGCCGGGGGTGCTGGGCGCGGCTGGGGGCTCGGTGCTTCCCGGCACGGGCGGCGGCTGGCTGGGACACGTGGCTCTGTCCAGGCCTGCACAGGAGCGGGCAACGTGGCCGGGGCCCCCCGGAGTCTGACGGGCTCCCCCACTTGGATCCAGAGGCCCAGACTCACTGGACAGCCGCCTGCCCCCAGCAGGGGAGTGTGGAGCCCCCTCGCGGCACCCCAGGGAGTGTGGAGCCCCCTCATGGCATCCTACAGGGAGTGTGGGCCCCCCTAACGGCACCCCAGGGAGTGTGGCCCCCCTCTCGGCACCCCACAGGGAGTGTGGGCCCCCCTCGTGGCACCCCAGGGAGTGTGGAGCCCCCTCGCGGCACCCCAGGGAGTGTGGCCCCCCTCTCGGCACCCCACATGCCCCAACACGGGCCCCTCGTGTCCGCCGAGGAGCAGCGTGAGGCTGACGGCGGCAGCCCTCCTGGGTATCACGCAAGCACCCGCGGGCTCCACACGGGCACCGTGCAGACACCCTGGGGCATCACACATCCCTCTGCTCCCCCACCAGCCCCCGCACCCCTGCAGACGGGCACACGCCGAGGCGGGCGAGTTAAAGCGCTGACAAGGGCGGGCAGCGGCCGCAGCTGGCAGGGCAGAACGAGCCCATTTGCCAGGTTGCGCTGGGGGGTTGGGAAAGGGCCACTCGGGGTGAGGCTGCGCAGGAAGCCACTGGCTGCGGCCAGGGGGCAGAGGACGCGGCCGGGGCCCCTCGGGCCTAGAGGTCAGCCTGTGGCTGCGTCTGTGCCCAGCTCCGGGAACCAGCGCCCAGACTGCCCGTCCTCCCGGGTCAGGGCCCTGTCCGGCTCATCGGGACAATTCCGTCACCAGCACACAGCCACGCCGCGGGGACACGAGCCCCTCCCCGCGGGAGGCGGCCCACCCAGGCCAGACCGGGCGGCCCCGCAGCACCCTCTGGTCAAATGCGAGACGGTGCCGGCCAGCTCTGAGTGTCCACCGGGGCCCCGCGCCCTCCCCTCACTGGTCCGGGCGTGACTGGGCAGAGCAAACTCCCCCCGAGGGACGAGCGTGCGGGCCCCTGTGCGCCCACCACGGGCGCCTCCCGGGAGAACACCTGGGCTGGGGGACAGACGCGGGGCACACAGGCACCACCATCCCTGCGTGGGACACTGAGGCGCCCGTGTGTGTCCGGCACAGACTTCGCCGGCCCCACCAGGGAGGAGCAGCCAGCGCCCCACAGACTCTGGGGACAGGGCCCGGGGGCCACGGGCACCCCTGCACAGCCATGGTGGCGCTCAGCACCCACAGCCTCCGGGCGGGGAGTGGCTCTGGCGAAGGACGGACACTGGGGGGCTCCCGGGGCCCAGCGGGTCAGAACGTGGGGACAACAATGTGGGGGAACAGCTGCTGCTGGGCCGAGGCGGAGGCGGTTTCGGGGTGCGGGAGCACTGCCCTGAGCACCGCTGTCCCCTGGAGTGCCCGCCCGGCGGTGCTCAGGGGTCGGCCCTGTGGTGTAGGGGGAGCACTTGGGCGCGGGAGTCAACTCAGCGCCCCGCCGTGCTGTCCCTCCCGCCCCGGCCCCGCCCGGCCACTTCCTTCCTTCCTCCAAGTCTCCTCAGGTCTCGGTCCTGGACTCACCCCCAGGTCTCCGCGCAGAGAAGCCGCCGCGGGAGCCCCTCGCCCAGGCGCGGGCGCGGGAGGCACCACACGGCGGTGTCTGCACCCCAGGCCCCGGCGGCCTCCGCGGGACTGCACTGCCCACGGGGTCAAGCCCACGGGGCCAGGGACACGCAGACCTGCTCTGGGCGCTGGGCAGGGCAGCCCCGCGCAGGGGACAGCCCAGCCAGGCCCAGCCAGAGGAGAGGCCCCTCCGCTGGGCACACCATCCCGCCCTCCCCCCTGTCCTCCTCCTCCGAGACCCCTCCGCTGGGCACACCATCCCGCCCTCCCCCCTGTCCTCCCCCTGTCCTCGCCCTCCGAGGACTTGGACCCCGCTGGCCCCTGCAGCCTGCGGGCACCACCCCGGGGTCAGCTCCGCGGGCCAGCACAGCCCCGGGGAAACACGGCGCTTAGCCCCCGCCCCAGCCGGCCCCTGGCCCCGCCCGCCCCGTGCCCCGCTCGCACCCGACCCTGCGGCTTCCTGAACAACTCCATCCACTGCAGTCTGCCCCGCCGCCCAGAACTAACTCGGCCAGAGCCGGACCCCGCCCCAGGGCCCAGAGACGCCATGGAAGACCAGGGCTGTGCCCAGTGGCCTCTCTGCCTCCCCCCCTCCTCCTCTTCCTTCCCTCCCTCCTTCCCTCCCTCCTTTCTTTCCCTCTCTCCTTCCTTGCTCCTTCCCTCTCTCCCTTCCCTCCGTGCCACGCCAGCAGTGCTCAGGGCTCACTGCAGGCTGGCAGTGCCCAGAACGGAACCCGGTCGGCTCTGTGCAGGGCCAGCACCTCCCGGTAAATCCTTGGCCCAGCAGGCCCGGGTTCGAGCTTCTCTGAGCCTCCCGGCTCTGCGGCTGGTGAGGTTCTGTGGCTACCCGGAGTCCTTCGCGCTGCACACAGGTGGCGATGGCAGAGAGGGGCCGGGCGGGGGCGGGACCGGAGAGGGGGCTGCGCTTCCCGCCTTCCTGCTGAGTTGGGGGGGTGGGGGGCAGGCCCGCCCTGGAGGCCCCTGGAGGCGGGGCAGGAGCTTCCGCCCGCGCGCCCCACCCTGCCGCCTCCTCACGGGGCTGTCAGTTTCGCTGCTTAATGAGTTAAAGGCTTTTCTGCAAAACGTTTATCACCTGGGCCCGCCCCTTCACCTCAGAGCGCGCACTGCGCCACGTGCTTGACCAGGCCACGTGCTGAGACGGCCACGTGCTGAGATGGCCACGTGCTGACCAGGCCACGTGCTGAGATGGGCCACGTGCTGAGACCAGGCCACAAGCTAAGGCTGGCCACGTGCTTGACCAGACCACGTGCTGAGATGGCCAGTGCTTGACCAGACCACGTGCTGAGATGGCCAGTGCTTGACCAGACCACGTGCTGAGATGGCCAGTGCTTGACCAGACCACGTGCTGAGATGGCCAGTGCTTGACCAGACCACGTGCTGAGACGGCCACGTGCTTGACCAGACCACGTGCTGAGATGGCCAGTGCTTGACCAGACCACGTGCTGAGATGGCCAGTGCTTGACCAGGCCACGTGCTGAGACGGCCACGTGCTTGGCCAGGCCACGTGCCGAGATGGCCATGCGTGGTAATTAGCTGCACTGCTGATGCAGCTGCGGGGCGGGGGTGGGGGGCGTCCTTCCCGGCCTCTGTGATCACGTGCCGTTTGAATTCCCGTGTCCGCTGGCGGCGGCCCCGTGGGGGGCTTCCCCCACCTGGCGGAGGTGCTCGCGGTGCGGCCGGGAGGGGAGCGTTGGCCCTTCTCTGCCGGAGCCGCTTCCAGAAGCTTCTCGCTCCGCCTCCTCTCCCTGCCTCAGCACCACCCCCTCCCCGGCCGCCAGAGCCGCCGCCTCACCGTGTCCCCCATCGCGGGAGGGCCCCCGGGCTCCCAGGGACGGGCCCCTCCTCAGCTCGCCGGCCAGGGTCGCCCCCGGTGGCGGACGGGTCCCGCGAACTCCAAGGCTCCCTCGCGCCCACCCAGCTGCCGCCCGCGGCGTCTGCCCGTGTTGGTTCAGCCACACTTTAATTACTCCAAAATTATGTCAAATCCTTGCATAAATATTGCAGCGGCATCTTCCAAGAATTTCATTACGGCAGGTTGGGCGGCCGCCAGCCCCTCTGCCGAAGGGTCCGGGAGCAGACACGCGCGAGCGTGGGCCAGGCGCCGGGGCGGCCCATTTCACAGACGGAAGGGAGAACATGCCCCCCGGCCTTCCGAGCTAATAAATAGGCTTAACGCTTGGAACACCCAAAAGCTGATGAAATATTAACAGCCGCGGTATTAATTAAGGGGGAAAAGCCCATCGCGAGAACCCCAATATGTTCACAGTGTCCTCGGGAACGGGGGAGACTCACAATCAAGTGTGTAAATGTTCTAAAACAGGGTCCTGAATATTTTATGAATATTTGTCATAAAACAGAAATAATAACCACTGTGCAGAGCTATTAGAATTAATATTTATGCCGCCCGCGATGAAATATTCATGGGGACAGAGAAAGGGGGGCCGTAAGACAAGAATTAATTTACACTGGGCTCGGTTTACCCGCTGGCTTGATGTTTAAAGACGGCTGACAAGCCTGGGTGCGCATCCCCCGCGCCGCGCCGAGCCGGGCCGCGGGCCGGGGCGGGCCGGCCGCTGACAGCCCGCAGATTGAGTCCCTGACAGCCCTTACAAGCCCCGGCACCCCCCCCCCCACCTGTCCCCTTCTCCCCTTGCCCAGGGCGTTCTGCCCTGCCGCCACCGTTCACCCCACCTCCCCTTCCATCTGCTGAAATTAACGAATTAATGAGCGCGATCCACTTTACGGAGGGGCCTATGAATGTTTACAGGCGATTAAATTATAATGCGGGCCGGCTGTATAATTCATGAACCAATTAAAGGAAGTGTTAGTTGATTTGATGGGATGAGGACGTACAAAACGCATTTAACTAATGGGAAGCCGCGGGCCGAGAGCGGCTCCCCCGCTCGAGTTACGCGGCTAATTGCGCGCTTACGGGCCGCGCGGTGCCATGCATATTTCATTGTTCTCAAGTGCTCCGGCCGCAACCTGGAGAAGCGGGGCCAGCGCGGCTGGAGCGCCGTGGCCAGGCCGTGGCCAGGCGCGGACACCCGAGCTGGGGTGTCCGGTGTCCCCGCCATTAGGTGATTAAAGCGCCCTGCGTTCCGAGGCCCGCTGCTTCCCTCGGTCTCGAGGCCGGGAGCATGGCACCGAGCACCAAGCCCCACGTGGGGAACCCACCACCTCGGCCCCCTGCCGGGCCCCCGCCCGGACACGGCCTGGGTGAGAGGTGTCCTCCAGGCCCGGCTCTGTCCACTACGCGTGGTTGGGGCAGAGGTGGGCCTGGACCCCGGCTCTGCCGGCCTCAGGTCCGGCGGCCCCACAGGGGGGCAAGGGCGGGGTGGGGGGCAGAGGCGGAGGATGAGGCTCGCAGGGGTCGGCCGAGTACAGGCCGGCCAGAGCCCGGTGGCCAGTGACCGGCCGCTCTCACACCAACAGCAGCAGCAGCTCCCCCTGCCAGCACTGGGGGCGCCCAGCCCACCCCGGGTGGCTGGAGCCCCTCCACGAGCGCCTGCGGGATCCCCATGAGGAAGGGGGCTCCGGGGTGCCCAGGAAAGTTCTCTGGGGCTGGAGAGACATCACCGGTGAGGCGGGTGAGCCGTCTGCCTTGCTTTTGCGACCCACGTCAACCCGTGCTACCAAGCATGTCCCTCAGCTCCACTGGGAGTGACCCCTGAGCACTGAGCCAGGAGCCAGCCCTGAGCACTGCTGTGTGGCCCAGAACAGAACCACAGACGTTCTTTTGCCCTCGAGTCTAACGTTAGGTCGTACCCAGCGGTGCTTGGGCCACACCTCGTGGTACTAGGGATGCAGGCGGGGACTCCGGAATTTGAACTCTGCACTCCAGTGCTCACTTCCACACCCAGCACCCTGGGCTGCAGGGCGGGAGCGAGTGTCTGTGGGGTTCCCCAGGGGCGGCCACCCAAGCTCAGCGGCAGAGGGACCAGGAACGCTCCCGCCATGCCAGAGATGCTCCAGGGACTCAGGCCATGGCACGTGGCACCAGGCACCA
Source organism: Sorex araneus (assembly GCF_027595985.1). Lineage (NCBI taxonomy): Eukaryota > Metazoa > Chordata > Mammalia > Eulipotyphla > Soricidae > Sorex > Sorex araneus. The sequence continues at coordinate 2,016,933 of NC_073302.1, read as the reverse complement.
CTGCGGGAGATGCAGCTTAGGGTCGGGACAGCCCCAGCTGGACTTCAGAGTGGACACACCCTGTCACAGGGGCCGCGGCGAGCCTCGGGGGCCGTGATGGGCAAGGTTACAGGCACTGGACAGCCCAGGAGGTCAGGGCCACAGGGAAGAGGAAGCACTGAACAGCCAGGGGTGCGGGGTGGGGGGAGGGGGCAGGGGAGGGGGAGGGGAGGGCAGGGAGGAGGAAGGGGAGGAGGGGGAGGGAGAGGAGGGCCCAGGCCTCGCGTGCTCCGCGGCCTCCGGAGGTGGACGCTGCAGTGCCCAGGCCCCTCACCGCCCACAAAGTCGCACAGGAGACCCAGGGCTGGGCCACGGCCTCTGCTGTGCCCCCCCGGCCGGTGCCGCCTCCAGGGAAGGGCCTCACGGGCTCCGGGGGTCTTACGGTCTTCCCAGCACCCGTCTGAGGGCTTTCTAGAACATTCCACCTTGGGAGGGGGCTGTGGGCCTCGGGGAAGGCCTCGCTCTTCTCTGTCTCGGATTTCCAGGGCGACCAGCACCGCTCTGGCTCAACGGCCTCCTCGGGCGTCACCTGGGTGGCCCTTCACTGCCCAGCCCCCACGAGGAGCCTGGGAAGAGGGTGCCAGGGCCCCGCCTGGGCCACTGCTGACCTGGCCACCGCCCTGTTTCCACAAAAATGTCACTTGGGTCCCCGGAAATCTACCTCCTTCACATGCAGAGCACCCGAAGGTGAGCCCACGAGGCAGTGCAGGAGCAACCCCCGGGCATCACCGTGTGACCCCCAGAGAAGGGGCCCCAAGAGCACCCCGCGCTCAGCACACCCCTCGTCCCAGCTGCCCCCGGGAAGGAGGCCAGGGTCAAGCTCTCTATCGGGGTCTGCTCGCGGGCTAAACTCCTTAAGTGACCGACCGAGGCAGCGAAACTAGAGTTTCCAGATAAGCCTCCTTGTCCTTGGCTCGGGGTTCGGGCCTGGAACTTAAAACTGCGGTCCCCGAGCAGAGAAATCGATGCTCGGTCCTGTCCCCCGGCCGGGCAGGCGGCCCGTGTCGGGAGAGAGGTACCCGGCTCCCCCCGCCCCACGGGAACCTAACCCGCGTGCCGCGCACAGCAGCGGGGGTCAGACACGCAGATCCAGGGTGGGGGCGGGAGGAACAGGAAACAGGCGTGAGACTAAGGCCCACTTGGAGCTTTGAAGCGGTCAGCGCCTGTGGCCACTGGACACTCTCCTGCGTATCCCATCGAGGCACACCCCGTGTACCCACTGCTCGAGAGACGCACACACGGTCCCCCTCGTCTGGCTCTCCGGCCGGCAGCCCTGGGACACGCCAGGACCCCCACCCAACCCCACTTCCAACCCTCAAGGCGGTTCCTGCTCTGCAATCAGGGTTGGCTCACGTGACCCTTCTGGGGGCCGGGGAGAGTGACCCGGGCAGGGCACTGCCCGAGTGTGATTTCTCGCACCCCCTCAGCTTCCCTGAGCCCCGCTGGGATGAACCCTGAGCACGCCAGGGGTGGCCCTAACCACCACTGAGGGAGCACCGAGGGTGCTCCAGGTTGACAGTGCTCCAAGACGGCCCACACAGCCGCGACACCCGTCCTCATACCCATCCCACAGCTTCCAATCCGACTCACTCCTCAAACCAGACAAATGAAAAGGCCTCAAGGCCCAGGCAAGCCACGCGCGGGCCAGAGCCTCCTGCTGTTTCCATCAGCGTCTCCCCTTCCCACGGGAGCAGCCCGCTGCGAGTTTGCCTTTCAGCACAGTGTAGGGTGTGTGTGTGTGTGTGTGTGTATGGAGTGTGTGTGTGTGTTGTGTGTCCTCGAGAAACTTCCCTCTTCCCCCATGTCAGGCTGGAACCCCATCCAACCTGCCATACACACAAACACACCACACCACACCACACACACCACACACACACACACCACACGCCACACACACACACCACACACACTATACACGCACACTGATTTCTTGTCCAAGGGTCTTCCTGGCTGCATCCCCCTTTCTTGTCCAAGGGTCTTCCTGGCTGCATCCCCCTACCCTGCGCCTCTCAGCCCAGCACCCAGGGACCCCCTTCTACAGGCAGGTCTCCTGGGGGTGGACAGTCACGGGGTAGCACTGAGCATCTCCAAACCGACTGCCTGTGTGCTGTGACTGTGTCACCCCGCCCAGAGCCCAGAGTGACTGAATGAATGAGCGACCCCCACCGGGGCTCAGCAGAGTGAATGAATGAATCACCCCATCGGGGCTCAGCAGAGTGAATGAATGAGCGACCCCCACGCGGCAGAGGCGTCAGCGTGTGGCTGTGGCCTGGTTGTGGCCCAGCTCCAGGACAGCCGGGACTTGGGGGGGGGCGCTCTGCTCCCGGACTGGGAGTCGGGGTGGGGGAAGAGCCGCTGCGACCGGCCGAGTCCCAGCCTCGCGCACACGTGCTGCTCCGGGTCGCCACGTCCCGGGCCCCTCGACCCTGTGCGTCTTGCTGTGGGCGGAGCCTGCGCCGAGCCACTTGCCCACACAGCAGAGCCCCTGGCCAGGACCGCGGGCCCGGGGACGTGCCCGCCCAGCAAGACAGCGCTGGGAACCCTCCCTGGAGCTGAGAAGGGCTTCCCGGGTGGGACACAGCCCAGACCCACGCCTCCCGCAGCCTGAGGTCTGGCCGGGGCGGGGCAGGGCAGGGCGCCCGCAGGTCAGCGTCCTCTGCAGCTGGCCCCGGCCACTCCAGGGGGCTGTCGGCCTGGGCGGCTCTTCCCCAGCCACCTGGAGCCCCGCCCCGGGGTTCGAGGTGGAGGCGTGGACCCCCCATCTCATCAAATTAACGTCTGCATAGCCATAAAACGCCTCGCTCAAGATCATTACCGCCCGACATGCATAACGCAGCAGATTGGTGTCTGGGGAGCTCCGCTCGCCTAACTGCTGCACAGCCCGACGCTTCACAGAGCCATTTCCTCCCCAAATATTTATGTTCTCAAATGTTTATTAGCCTCTTGGTCACGATGCGGGTTTTACGAGCACTCTCGGCCAGCCGTGAATTAAACACGCCGTTTCGGCCCCATCCACATCCAGTTCGGTGTGACGCGTCTCAATTATGCCACGGCAGCCGCCGGGGGCACCCACGGTGACAACCGCAGGCATGAGTGTGGGCAGCCAGGGGCACTGATGTTTCAATCTGGAAGCAGCCTTGGGGACTTACCGTGGGCTGCGGGAGAGAAGTCTCCAGTCCCAAGACACAGAGAACAGGGCGGGGGGGGGTCTCGGAAGCAAAGGGGGGCTCCTGGGCTGCCGCCCTCGCTCTACAGGCCAGACCTCGCAAGGCAGACACGCAGGCTGGGAAGCTGGACGGAGGACAGGCTGCCTTTCGCGCGGGGTGGGTGAAGAGCGGCTGGGGAGAGAGCGGCCAGGCCACCCCTCACGGCCAGCACACGGCGGCCCAGTGATCCTGCGAGCAAAACAGGAAGGCGGGTCCTGGAAGGGGAAGGAAGGGGATGCTTGGCCCAGTCTTCCCCTCCCCCCCTCTCTGGGGGCCCTGGAGCTACTTACAGCAGCTGGTGTGAAACAAGCCCATGAGCGTCCCCAGGAGAGAAGCCCGCCACCACCCTGACCCACGGGGGTCTCCAACGTCAGAGCTCGCGTTTTCATTAACGCAAATCCCACCCCCTCTTGAAAGAAACAGAGGCAACCTGGTGGGTCCTGGGGCAAGTGGAGTGGACCCCTTGAATCTACTTCCCGAGGCGCTGGATGCACACCTTTCCTCCCCAAGGAGGGAAGATTCCAGAATGCTGAGCCACCTGGCCACAGGAGGGGCCCAAGCTGAACGCACCGCCTCTACCTTTAAGAGCCGTGCCACCTGACAGCGCGGCTCTCGGGCCCAAAGGGCAGAGCCACGCATACTACGGTGCCCCGCCCACACGACACATAACCCCGCCCACAGGCAGGTGCCCCGCCCACACGGCTGGTGCCCCACCCACACGACACATAACCCCGCCCACATGGCAGGTGCCCCGCCCACACGGCTGGTGCCCCACCCACACGACACATAACCCCGCCCACATGGCAGGTGCACCACCCACATTAGATGCCCCACCCACACGAAAGATGCCCCGCCCACATGAAGGTGTTACGGCCATATGAAATATGCCCCGCCCACACGGTGCCCCGCCTATGTGAGATGCCCCTCCTACATGGCAGTGCCCGCCCACATGGTAGCTGTCCCACCCACATGGCAGGTGCCCGCCCACTCGCGGCACAGGCTCCTGTTGGGAACAGCAGGGGAGCGCAGGCCTGGCCGCTCCTCCAGGGCGGGCCTGTCGTGTCATGACTGTGAGGCTGAAAGAATGTTAAGCCATTGTCACTGCTGAAACACACGGTGACTGCTGGGCCTTGAAAGAGAGCCTGGCTCTGTGGCTGGAGTGACACTACAGTGGGTGAGGCGCTTGCCTTGCAGGCGGCTGACTGGCTTTGGCCCCGGCCACCCCCTGGAGTGACCCCTGAGCACAGTGCCAGGAGTAAGTCCTGAGCACCACCCAGTTCGGTCCCCAAACAAACAACCACGCCCACTTCCCCAGGAACCCTGCCCAGGCCACGCCCATTCAGGGATCACGCCCAGGCCACGCCCACTTCCCCCAGGATGCCCAGGCCACGCCCACCCACCAATACCTCTGCCCGGGCCACGCCCATCCGGGACCCTGCCTAGACACGCCCACTCAGCTGGAAAACCCAGGACGCGTGCACTTCAGGGGGAGCTCCCCAAGACCCGGCCCACTCCCCGGGACTTCGTGCGTGCGCGGGGCTTTACTCAGTCCTCTCCCCGGGAGTGTCCACTGCATGGCGCGGGGCTCGCCCACCGTCACCTCACTGGTCTCTGTCCTCTGTCCACAGCGTCTCTGCTCCGATCCCGGGGGTCTGTGGGGCCCGAGAGTCTGCACTGTTCCTTCCCCAGCGTGGCGCCCCGGGAGACCACCCACATGACAGCTCAGCCAGGCAGTGGGTGCAGCCTCACAGCTCCCCTCGGGCGCCCTGGAGCATCCCGCCCGGTCCCGCGCCAGCAGGGCCCAGCAGCTTTGTACGTCTGAGGCCTCTGTGCCGCTATGGCGTCAGGGTCTCTGTTCCTCCCCGGGAGCATGTGGCGTGTGGGCGGCACCATGCTCCACCCAGGCCCTGCAGTGCCCCCCACACCTCCCTGAGCTTTAAACTCACAATCACCTGTGGGTATAGTCACACGCGGGTGTGAAGGGCAGCGCCGCCACCTCTGCCTCTCTCCCACCTAGAGTGTCTCTGTGTCCGTCATTGGTGGGCGCTTTCGTCAGCCTTGGGCTCGGACGTGATGGGGGAGGGGTGCTTTGACTAGAAGTTCCCAGTCGTGACGTGTCCGGGATAGGGAACACTCTCCCGGGTCGCGAAGACCATCCGCTCCTGCCCACTCTCCTCAACGCTGGAAGGCCTCGTCTTTCAGGGCTAAGCAGTTGGGCCGTTCGGGATGGGTCGTTTCCTACGGGGCGAGTGGCCAACGGAAGCCACTTTCCCGGGCGGACATGCCGTTGCCCCAGGGCCACCCTTGGGAAGCCACTGCTGGCCCCTGATTATAACAAGCACAAGCAGGGGGCGAGCAAGGGTCCAGCGGGAAGGGACTCGGCCTTGCGTGGCACTGACCCGGGCTCGATCCCCAGAATCCATAGGGTCCCCCGAGCACCGCCAGGAGTCATTCCTGAGTGCAGAGCCAGGAGTAAGCCCTGTGCATCGCTGGGTGTGACCCCAAAACAAAACAAAACAAAACAAAAACCTTTTGCGGGGATGGAGTGACAGTACAGTGGGTTGGCTGACCCAGGTTCAATCCCTGGCACCACGAGGTGCCCTGAACCCCTCCAGGAGTGACCCCTGAGCACTGCCAGGTGTGGCCCTGAAACAAACAAACGGAACAAAAAGAACAGCCTCTAACTCTCTTGTTCCTTTGTTTCCCATGCAGGGTCGCTCTGCCTCTTGTCCGGGCCACTCTGTATTATTTTCTTTAATCAAAATCAGAGGCCGAGACTATCACTTCTCAGTCGTTCTTTCTGGGGGGTCGAGTTTTCTCTGAACACCCGCATTCCTTCCATTTTTTATTCCTTTCTATCAAAAATAAAAGTAACACACTTCTCCTTGTGCAGACACAGCCTTTGCCTAGTAATTCCCTGATTGGAAATTTTTCCTTAAAAAAAAAAAAAATCTGTTGCTACATCATTTCCAATAGAAAAATCTGGAAACATCTGTCTGCGGACAGAGGCATTGAAGCCGACGTCAACACAGCCGCACCTGCTCTAGGTAACAGTTTCCCTTGTGTGCCGTGTGCAAACACTTAATGAACCATAACTTAGGTGCCGAGAGAGGGGCTCGGGGTTCCCGTGTGTGAAACGCAGAGTCCGGGGCCCCGCAGCAGGAGTTCCGGTCCCTGCCCCTCACTCAGGAGAAGGAACCTGCCAAGGCCAACGTGCTGTGACAGTCAGGCGCGAGGGAGGGCTTTCAAGTGGCCCCAGGTCCCGTGGTCCTCGCCGGACAGCTCAGTGGGTTCGAGGGTTCCTGGGGGACATGCCCAGCCCTGGAGACGCGGCTCAGCTGTCCCCCGACAGCGAAGAAGGACCCCGAGGGGTGGAGGGAGGGTCCGGGGCTACGGGGATCGCCTGGCCAGTGCTGGGGAGCCCTGAGCACTCCTGGGTGTCCGTGCACCGAGGGACAGGCCAGGAGGAAGACAAGGAGGAAGAGGGGGAGCGTCTGGGAGCACCCCCAGAGGAAAGTCTGCCCGCTGGGCACCTGGGGGATTGGGGGGGGCGGGCTGGGGCAGGGCTGGGGACTGGGGTCGCCCAGCCACACCCTCCCCATGACCTAAAGGGCCAGGCCCCGCCACTCTGAGCCCTAACTTGGGGCAGTAAAACAAGAGACTTCGACTAAAGATCTCAGAGAGTCCTCGGATTCTCTGCGGGCGGGAGATGGAAGGAATGGAAGGTGTATGCCCCTGGGCCTCGGGCCGGGGAACCCCGAGCACCCGCGCCTCGAGGGCAGGGACCCCACCGTGCACACGAGAGGTGCAGGAGAGAAACTGGGCAGGGGGCCCAGGCCCAGGAGGCCACATTGGAGCATCAGGGACACCGAGCCCTTTCTAGAATGTTCTAGAAAGTTCCTTGCAGGTGGTCACGAGCGTGTCCCCAACACAGCCCAGGCTGAGAGCCCCGCATCCGCTCCGGGAGCTGAGCCTTCCTCTTGGCAGCCACCGGCTCCTTCGAGGTGATGGAATGGCAGCTAATTAATCACCCTGTCAGGTGGGCTGCCCCCATTAGCGCCCCCTCCCTGGCAGCTCAATTAACGGCCCCAAGCCTCACTGGCCTCTCCTCCTCACTGGCCCGAGCAGCGCCTGTTAGTCGCCTAATTGGGCCTTCAGCAGGGTAATTAGACGCGATGGCGTCCATTAGTCGTACAAGGCTAATTACCGTCTCGCAGAGACCACACTCCCAGAGCTCAGTGCTGAGGGCGCGGGAGGGGCGGGGCGGGGAGGGGCGGCGGGAAGGTCTCGATCCGCAGCCCTGCCCCTGCAGGAGCACCAGTCGGGACTCCACGCGCAGAGCTCCGGCCAGGGACAGCCCCTGGGCTCAGCCTCCGCGCCCCGGCCAGGACTCCCGGTCAGCACCCGAACCCCAGGGGCACTGGAGCCCGGCCGTGTAGACGCGGTCTGGCCTAGAACTCCAGACACTCAGGGGGACACCGCCCAGGCACTAGGCGAAGCCTGGGCCCCTCCTGCACCCCGCCCACCTCCCCACCCTCCTCCACCCTCCTCCCCGCCCCCCACCCTCCTCCCCTGCCCCTCCCCCACCCTCCCCTGCCCTCCCCCGCCCTCCTCCCTGTCCTCCCTCCCGTCCTCCCCCCTCCGCCCTGCCCTCCCCCCGCCCTCCAGCCCGTCCTCCCTCCCCTCCCCATCCTCCCTCCTGCCTCCCTCCCGTCCTCCCTGCCCACCCCCATCGCAAAGCCTCTGACCAGCTTTGTCCACTACAGATGCGGTGAGAGCCCAGCCCTTGGCACCCATGTGGCCGCCCCTGGCCTGGGCTGCTCCCCACAGTGCTCCTGCCTCCCCGCCCCCCTGCCGCTTGCATGACCCTCTGAGAAGGTCAGTCAGGCGCAGGGCTCACGCACCTGCCTCACCAGCACGGTCTTGGGGGTCCTGGGGTTGCCGGTGCCCTCTTGTGCCCTGCCTCGCTCTGACTGCTGCCAAGCCAAGCCCGATGTGGGCGCGCACCACAGAAAGGGGCACAACCCTCCCAGCGACACCACGGGGGACAGGCTGCACAGAGAGCACCATGCGAGCCTGGCAATCAGAAGGCAGCCCAGGGAGCACTGTGGTGAGAGTGTAGCCCGGGGAGCACTGTGGTGAGAGTGTAGCCCGGGGAGCACTGTGGTGAGAGTGTAGCCTGGGGAGCACTGTGGTGAGAGTGTGGCCTGGGGAGCACTGTGGTAAGAGTGTAGCCCTAGGGAGCACTGTGGCAAGTGTGCAGCCCTGGGGAGCTCCGGCGTGTTTAGTCCTTCAGGGAGCACTGTGGCTAAGCATGTGAGCACCGGCCTGTCTGTCCCACCCCCACCCCCATCCTGGTGACACGGTCACCACCAGCACAGAGAGAAGCCCAGCTCAGGCCCACGCCCACCCTCCTGGCCGTCCACGCACGGCTGCCCAGCGTGGCCGCGCGTCCCAGGAGGCCCTGCTGATGTCCCTTCAACCTTCCCGGCCCTCCTGCCCCCACCGCGACCTCCAGGACCCCCATGCCTGAGCCCCGACTCAGCTGTCACCAGCCTGAGGCAGACACGGGTTCTGGAGTCACTCACCGTGCCTCCGGTCAAGGTCATGCCCTGCTCACACGGGAGCGAACGGGCTCAGAGACCAGGGCGCCTGCCCGGAGGGCATCCTGGAGGAGGTGACCTGCACAGGGAGCTTTCAGAAGACAGGCTTGGCACAGCCCGACAGGGAGCGACTGTCTCAGGATCTGGGAAGAGCGGGGGTGGGGAGGGAGGGGGAGGCGGGGGTGGGGGGGTGCAAGGACACCCCTGCTCGGCCCGCACCTCCCCACTCTGTGAGGGGCGTCTGGGTCTGGCGGGCACGTCTCTGGGCCTGCGGTCTCCCGCCTCCCCCCAGGCCCCCGGGACTCGGGCTGCGCGTCTCCTCGGGGCGGGGTTCGAGCGCGGCTCCTGCTGGGCGGCTGTGATGTCCCCGAGGCGGGTGCCAGGCTGGCCCGCGCCCGCGCCCGAGTTCAGCAGTTCAGAGCTTGATTTACGCCTCCGAGGGAGCCAGGAAATTGAAGCGCCCGCCCGCGTCCCCGGCCCCGCGGGGAGGGAGAGCAAACACGGCTTCCGCGAGTCTCGCCCAGGGAGGCGCGGGCTGAGCGCGGGCCCCGCGCGGCGAGCAGGGCCTCGAAAATGCCACGCGCCCGGCGGCGGCTGAAGGTCACCTGTCACTCACCAGCCTCGGGATTGCTTCGGCGCCTGACCAGCGGCCGCGCCCACCCCCCCAGACAGCCTCGAGGGAAACGAGGCGGAGGGGAGAGAGCCAGGCGGGGCGGCGGGTGACGGTGAGGGGGACGCAGTCGGCCTTCACGGGGCCGGGCCAGCCAGCCCGAGAATCAAAGGGACCCCATCAACGCTCAGGAGACCCCGGGGCCCTGCCAGCGCCTCTCAGTCTAAGGACCCCGTCCTGGGGTGCCGGGAGGCCAGGGGATGTGCAGCTGAGCCTCTGCCACCAGGCCGCCCGCCCGGGTTTCTGGGACAGGCAGACCGGGGAGGGTGAAACGTTCTCAGCCACGGTCCCAGCCATGAGGCGGGGAAAGGGGGCGAAGGCGGGGGGATTTCAGGGTCATTTGCTGCCCAGCTTTCATCGGCGTGTTCCGAATGCTCGGAGGGGCCAGGCGGGCGCCAGGAGCTGAACACCCCGAGAGTCCAGGCCCCGCCCCCGCCGACGGCCCAGTGACCACCCTCGGCCAAGGGTGCCCCTGTGTGGTGGGGCTGACCTTCTCGTGTGTCTTTGGTCACTCCTGAGGGTGCTGGGGGCGGGAGGGGCCTGCACTGCAGCCCCCGGCCTGGGGGGGGGACGGGGCCTCCTGCCCGAGGGCCCACCCCCCACCCCCCGCCCCGCTTCAGGCTGCTGCTCCCCCCCCCCTGGCTGTCCCCCAACCCCGGCCTCCCGGGACCTTCCCCACGGCGGGCGTGTTTGGTCCCCGCTCTGCCCCGCGGTCTGCCTGCAGCGGGGACGGCCCCCCCCAGAGGCCCCGGCCAAAGGACCATGCACATCCGTGGCCGGTGGACTCTGAGGAAGGAGCCCCGGCCTCCGGCCCGGCCAGCACAGCCCTCCAGTCCCCGGCGGCCCAGGACAGCGGGACCGGCCGTGCGCCAGCCGAGCTCTCTCCGGCGAGCGGCTGCGTTCCCGGCTCTGGGCCGCCACGCGTGTGCACACGCAGTGTTGCCTGCGGAGACGATGGCTCCCGGAGAGGCGGCCGCTGGCCAAGCGTCCGGGGGCTGGAGCCACAGCACAGCGGGGAGGGCGTTAGCCTTGCACGCGGCCGACCCGGGTTCGATTCCCAGCATCCCATAGGGTCCCCTGAGCACCCCCAGGATTGATTCCTGAGTGCGGAGCCAGGAGTAACCCCTGTGCATCGCTGGGTGTGACCCAAAAAGAAAAAAAAAAAAGAGCATCTGATCAGGAAACCGAGTCACTGAGCAGGAGGCCGGCACGGCCGGGCCGTGAGGGCTGGGAAGGATGGGTGGGGGCAGCTGCCGGGTGTGGGCACCGAGGGGGCGGCCGAGGGCCACTGACACGGGCGCCCCAGGCCCCGGGGGCCCCACTCCAGAGCCACGCCTGGGTCTCCCCAGGTGCCAAGGGACCCCGGTGGTGAAGGAGACCCAGGGCCCGGCCCGTGGGCAGGGGGTCCTGCCGGCCCGCCCCGCCCACGGCGCTGCAGGCTGTGCACGCGCGCCCCCACGCGTCCGGCTGGCGGCCAGGCGGGGTCGGCGGGTTCTATTAGCTCAATTAATGAGGAGTGCGGGAAGGCTAACAGGCTGGCCGGCCGGCGGCTCTCCCGGCGCTGCCGTAATGGAGTTATTAACCTGCGGCAGCCGCCCGGCCCGCGGCTGAGCCCAACTCCATCTCCCGGTTCAGGGCTCCATTAATGGGCTGTTTATTAACCCTAATCCACGGCGGATCAGGCGGGGAGCTTCCTGGGAGGGCCACGCAGGAGTGAGGGCGGGCGGGAGCCTCTCTCGCATTTTAATGTTCCTCCGTCCCTGGGCTCCACGTCCCGCCTCCCGCTCGGCCCGGGACACGGCGGCACACGCAGCTGGACGGAGCCCGCTGCCACCCGCGGCCCTCTCCTCTCCGGCAGGAGCCGGCCCAGGGACGCTCTGCAGCCACAGCCAGCGGCGCCCCACCCCCGCCCCACATCACAGTGACCACCACCCTCCCGAGGGAACAGGCTGCCTAGCGGGCTCAAGGTCCTGGGTTCAAGCCCCAGCCCTGCTGCCTGTGCCCCTCTGGGCCGCCGGGTTCTGAGGGGAGAGAAGCCGGCAGGGCTGCAGCGAGGGGACAGTCACAGTGGACAGCAGCATCACGGTCAGCCCCCCGGAGTCGGGGCCCGGCCTGTCCACTCCTCAGCCTCACAGACCTGCGGGGTCTGAGCGAGAGGTCAGGAGGGGGGGTGGGTCAGCACGAGGCAGCCCAGGGGGATCCCCAGGGCTCACCCACACCTGCACATACACACACTCCATACGCACACACGCACACACAAACATGTATGCACACACATGCACACACGCACTCACATACACACACACTCACAACCATGCACACACACGTACACGCATGCACACACACTCACAACCATGCACACACACTACACACACATACACACACTCACAACCATGCACACACGTACACGCACACTCACATACATGCACATATACGCACACACGTGTGCACACAGTACATGCACACATACACACACACAGACACAGTTCTCTCCAGGTTTACTTTGTCGCTGCCAGAGCAGGGGTGATGCCCATGTCACAGTGGGGAAGACTGAGGCGAGAGGCCGCCTCCGGGCCAGGGTCAGCGAGTGGGCACTGCGGAAGGCCGCAGGGCCCCCGTATTGCCAGGATGGGGCGCACACGCCTTAACTGAGCAGGACTGGGGCGGCCGGCAGGAGGGCGGGCAGGTGGTCCCTGGCCCCTCACCAGGTCCCGCTGCCTCGCCCCACCCGGGCCAGCCCCACCCTGTGGCCTCTGCCCAGAGAGGCGTCGGGAGGGAGAGTCGCGAGGGCGGCCTGAGGGCCCCAGGACCCCCGCACTCACCCGGCAGCGACGGGGCCCCCAGCCCTAAGGCACAGTGTAGGGGGGGAGGGGAGCCCCTCCCTCCTCTGCTCTCTGGCTCCAGGGGACGGGCCCGGGCCCTCGCCCAGAGACATGAGCACAGGGCCGGCTGGAAAGGCCACGTGCCCACCAGTGCTCCATAGCGCCAGGCCGACAGCCCGGGGGAGGTGACTGGATGTCAGGACGAGGATGATCAAGGGGTGGCACCATAGGGCCAGGAAGAGTGCACAGCGGAGGGCACCGGATTTACAGGCAGCTGACCCAGGTGCGATCCCAGCACCCCATAGGGTTCCCCGAGTACCACCAGGAGTTAGCCCCGAGCACTGCCAGGAGTCAGCCCTGAGCACAGAGCCGGGAGTCAGCCCCAAGCACAGAGCCGGGAGTCAGCCCCGAGCATAGAGCCGGGAGTCAGCCCTGAACACAGAGCCAGGAGTCAGCCCTGAGCACAGAGCTGGGAGTCAGCCCCAAGCACAGAGCTGGGAGTCAGCCCTGAGCACCGCTGGGTGTGCCCCAAACCCAGACCAAGTCATGGCCATACTCTGAAAGAGCGAGATCAGCCAGGCGCCAAGATGTGGCGGAGCCGGGAGGGCTCCCGGGAGAGGAGGCAGCGGGCGGAAGGGCCAGGCTTGTCACCCTGGGGGTGAGGAGGGCCCGTGTCCTGGGGGGCGGGTGCGGACGGTGACGGGAAGGCGCGGCACAGGCGGCAGGGCAGCCCAGCTCAGCCCCCCCGCCCCAGCCCCGGCACCAAGGGGTCCCCGTGCCCGGCGAGGGATTCCTGAGCAGAGGATGAGCCTGAGCGACGCTGGGCAGGGCCCAGACAAGCCGGACGATAAAATCAACACACTCGAAAGCAACACCCCGAGCCCACACCGCCCTCCGCGTCCCGGTGCAGCCGCGGACACGCAAACCGCGCACCCACACTGCAGCCGCCAAAGTGCACCAAGCGGCAGGAGGGACGAGGCTGGGCGGGTGGGCTGGCCTCCGCCCGCTCCCTGCTCGCTGCCCGCCCCCGACAGTGCTCCTCCCCATGGCAAACATTCATTTTTGATGAGAGCCGTGTGCCAGCCTCGTGCCGCACGATGAATTACTTCCCAGACGGCAGAGGAGGGCTGGGCGGCCCCCGGCCCTTGTCTCTGCCGCCCGCCGGCCCGCACGCCCTTCCTCACCCTCATTACTACGTTTTAACAAACTTTATGGCCCGTTTTATTTGTTCTCAAATAACTTTCTCTCCGCCTTCCCGACACATCAATCACTGGGCTGGCTGCCTCCGGAGTGATCCGGAAACGGGGGTCGCTGTGGCTCTGCGGAACACAATTTAGTGCTCTGTGCCCGGCCCGGGCAGGAGCCGCGGCAAACGCCACGCCTGAGCGTTCCCCGTTCGTTAGCTCCGAGGAGAGATTTATATCCGACCGAGAGACAATAACTTTGCCTCCTGATAAGTCAGAGGGTCTATTTCTGGCGCCAATACCCAGAGAAACTGCCCTTCCCTGCAACTCTATTTACTCGTGCGAATATATTTTAATAATAAAATTGATATATATGTAAATTTATTTTAATCTAATTTCATCGAACACTCCCGAAAGTCAAAAAAAAGGAAATAATAAAAAAAAAAGAAGAACTCTTTGTGGAGGGTTTCGGGCTGAGTTATAGATTTGTGTGTCACACTCCCACGTTGATTTCTCAGCCATAATTCTGCCAGGATTTCCTCCTGGCGCCGAGAACGGCAGCCCGCCGCCCGCCCGCTTCCTGGCCGGCCCGCACAGCCGGCAGGCCTGACGCCGCCCGCTCTTCCTTAGCTGGCGCGGGGGCTCGACGGGGTATTGTTAGAATCGCTTTCTGGGTACATCATTGAAAGGTCTAACCGACCGCGAGGGGCCGAGGGGCCCAGGGGGCAGGGACCCGCCCCACCTCCCCCCACCCTCGGGTCCGAGAGACTAACTCGGCTGCTGACAGAATCTGCTTTGTTTGCTTTTGCTCTTGGCTCCGACCGGCGGTGCTCAGGGCTGACTCCTGGCTCTGCACTCGGGGGTCACGCCCAGCGGGCTCAGGGACCTTTTGGGGGTCGGGGGTCAAACCCAGGCGTGCACGAGAGGGAAACGCCCGCCCCGCTGGACTGTGGCTCGGCCCTCGGCGGGGTCCGGGGGGCTGCTCTCGAGGTGCGGGGGCTGGGGAAGGGTTTCCCTGCAGGCCTGCCTGGGCCAGAGGCCCGGAGCACCCTTTCCGGAGTGCTCATCAGCGCGGGGCTCGGGAGGCCAACGCGGGCCCCCGTCCAGCCGGGCGCTTCCCGCCAGCCCTGAGGGCCCCTGGGGCTGAGCATGGAGGCGGCCCCGCACCCACCCGCGTTGGCATAAGTCATGATGGGCAGCCTCGTGGCACCTTGACCCCACGGAGGGGTGGGGTGTGGACGCAAGGTCTTGCTCCCCCTGCCCCGGTCACCAGGGGGCGCTCTCCCGCCCAGGGCAGAGCTTGGTGTGGAGCCCGTGGTTCCCCACCTGACCTTGGCAGCCCAGAGCCATCTCTGCCTCTGTCAGAGGCCTGGCCCGGGCTGCGGGCGCCCCAGGAAGTGCCCCTCCCCCGCCCGTGACGCTCTGCGCTCAGGAATCACTCCTGGCGGGGCTGGGGGACCCTGTGGGATGCCGGGGATCGAACCGGGTCAGCCGCCTTCGTCACAGGGGCCCTCCCGGCCCGGCTCCCCTCTGCCCTCGCACCCACTGCTCTTATCACTCAAAGGCCAATGAGACTCACTAAAAAAAAAAAAAAATGCTGGCCAGGGGCCAGAGCCGCCAGAGCGGGGAGGGCGTGAGCACCATGTGCTGCCGGCTGGGTCCGGTCCCGGCACCCCACGTGGCCCCCAGCCCCAAGCACCGCTGGGCGCGCCCCCTACAGAAAATAAAGCTAGGAACGAGCCCGAGCGAGTGCAGTGGGTGGGGGCTTGCCTTGCACGCGGCCGGGCGTCTGAGGCCCCCAGCGCCCCACGGGCCCCCCCAGGCCCTCCCGTGGCCCTGCAGAGCCAGAGTGAGCCCCGCGCCCGGTGCCCCTTCGGGAGGGAGCCGGGAAGCCCGGGACGGGCAGAGTGAGCCCCACTGCTGGAGTGACCAGAGGGGCCATGCGGTCACCTCGCATCGTGCCACGCCGCGGGGCCAGCGCGACGGGCCCAGACTCGCGCCGGCCTCCGGCCGCCCCGGGGAAGCTGCCGGCTCGGGCCCAGGACTGTCCTGCAGTCGGAGCATCTGATCTAATCTGCTAAGTGACCTTGGCCACACCTGCCAGGTCCCATCCGTCAGAGCCGCCGTCCACAGGTGCGGGCGCGGGGCCGCGGGGTGGCACCACGGGCCCTTCAGAACGTGAGAACGGGCGGCAGGCCCTTTGGCAGAGCCTCGCTGTGGCTTTCTGGAAAATGCAGCTGGGCCGGAGCTGGCAGAGAGACGGCCCCGAGCAGGGCGCCCAGCACGGCCCGTCCAGTGTCATCAGGCAGAGAAGTGTAAAGGCGAGAAAGGGGGCGGCGAAGTGGACGTGTCTGCCCGGCCACAGAGCAGCCGGCGGGAAGGCTGGCACCCAGAGGGGGGGGAGGGGGAGAGGGAGAGGGAGAGGGAGAGAGGGAGAGAGAGAGAGGGAGAGAGAGAGAGAGGGAGAGAGAGAGGGAGGGAGAGAAAGAGAGAGAGGGAAAGAGAGAGTGAGAGGGAAAGAGGGAGAGGGAGAGAGAGAGGGGGAGAAAGGGAGGGAGAGATGAGGGGAGAGAGAGAGAGGGAGGGAGGAGGAGGGAGAGGGAGAGAGGGAGAGAGGGAGAGAGGGAGGAAGGGAGGGAGGGATGGAGGGAGAGAGAGGCAGGGGAGAGAGAGGGAGGGCAGAGAGAGGGAGAGAGGAAAAGAGGGAGGGAGGGGAGAGAGGGAGAGAGGGAGGGAGGGAGAGAGAAGGAGGGAGGGAGGGAGAGAGAGGAAGAGAGGGGGAAAGAGAGGGAGGGGAGAGGAGGAGAGGGAGGGAGGGAGGGAGGGAGGGAGGGAGGGAGGGAGGGAGGGAGGGAGGAGGAGGGAGGGAGGGAAGGGAGGGAGGGAGGGGAGAGGGAGGGAGGGAGGGGAGAGGGAGGGAGGGAGGGAGGGAGGGAGGGAGGGAGGGAGGGGAGAGGGAGGGAGAGGGAGGGAGGGAGGGGGGAGGGAGGGAGGGAGGGAGGGGAGAGGGAGGGAGGGAGCTTTAGCAGGAGGCCGAGGTCAGAGAAGCCGGAATGTGTGTCACCCCTGGGAATCGGAGGCGGGCGGGGGCGGGACTGTGTGTCCTACCCCAGCTCGGGCGGGGCTGGCCTGGGATTAGGCCGGGCCCTTGTGGCCAGCGCTGGCCTTTGGGGGCAGCCTCCAAGTCCCGCAAGCACAGCGTCGTCCAGAAGGGGGCGCTGTCCTCACCCCGCCCAGCCCGCCCGCTCACCTGTTGGGCCTGTGGCCGAGGTCGTCGAGCAGCCGCGCCTGGTCGGGGTCGCGGGGGAAGCCGTGCAGCACCCAGCCCCTCTGCACGCAGTCCGGCCGGTCCAGCCGGGGGCCCAGCGCCTTCATGATGAGCTTGTCAGGGACTGCAGGGAGGGGGGGCGTCACTCTCTCCTCCGGTGGCCCCGCTCCCCAGAATGGGCCCGGGTCAGAGAGAAGAGTGACCGCAGGCGGAGTGGACGCGGCCGCCAGGGAGGGGCCAGCGGCTGGCCCCCGGGACCACCCCGTGCTCAGACTCAGATCCAGTGTTTTTCTTTGGGGGGGTCACACCCAGCAATGCTCAGGGGTCACTCCTGGCTCTGCACTCAGGACTCACTCCTGGCGGTGCCCGGGGGACCCTATGGGATGCCGGGGGTCGAACCCGGGTCGGCCACGTGCGAGCAAACGCCCTCCCCGCTGTGCCGCGTCTCCGGCCCAGGGCCAGCTTTGCAGTGCAAGACCTCGGGGGTCTCAGCCCGGACAAGCCTTTTCATGCTCTCCCCCTCGTGCTCGTGGCCCATTGGGGACCACTGCCAGCATCGCCCGGGCCCGGGGTGGCCCCGGGGTGCCTGCCCGGACCAGCCCCGAGGCGCAGACGCCCTCACGCGTGGGGACACTCGCCACTACTGACTTCCCGGAACTTCTCTGTCCCTCTGTCCTGCAGTGGACGTCCCTGGGGCCGCCCGTGCCTTGCGCAGACACCACCGCCCTGTGGGCCGCCCTGCAGCAACCTTGGGCTGGGCCAGAGGGCGCAGGACTCCTGCTAGAAGCTTCCAGAAGGCCCAGGGTGACAGCGGGGGCGCAGGTCACGGCCGTGAGCAGGGCTTCTCCCCGTCCCGCCTTCCTCCCGCCCTCGGACTGCAGCCGCCCCCCCACGCGCCCCTCCCCCGCTGCCGCCTGCCTGCAGAGGTGCAGTGCCTTCATCTGCTCTTTGGTTTGGGCTGATGCCCTGCTGTGCTCAGGGCCTGCTCCTGGCTCTGTGCTCACGGGTCACTCCTGGCGGTGACGAGAGCCACACGGGGCGCCGGTGATGGGACCCGGCCGGATGTGTCCAGGAAATGCCCTCACCCCGTGCTGCCTCCGGGGCCCCGGCTGGTACATATCAATACAGAGCGCGCGCGGGCCCTTGATCACGGGTCACCATCATGCTCATCACGTGTCACTACCACACTTGTCACGTGTCACTATCTCGCCAGGTCATGTGTCACTATCATGCTGATCACGTGTCACTACCATGCTGATCACATGTCACTATCACGCACATCACGTGTCGCTGTCGTGCTGTTGCGCCTCCTGCCCGGGGCTGCAGGAAGCCAAGTGGCCCTGGGGCCCACCCTGATCACGGGGGGGGGGGGGGGCTGCACCCCAGGGTCCCCAGGCTGCTCCTCCCGTCTCCAGGGGCCGGGGTCTGCCCTGGCCAGCCTGGCTGCTCTGAGGGCGCCCAGGCACGTGTCCGGCCGGGGGGTCCCGCCCACCCCACGCTAAGCCCCCGTCTCCCGTCGGCTGCCTCTCTCCCTGCAGGACCTGGCCAGCGGCTCCGCACAAAGGCCACTTTTCTGCCACTGAATTCTCACTGCGCACAGTTCAGGACCCCTGAGGGCCGGGGAGACGGCCCGCGGGGCCAGTTCAACCCGCCCAGACGCTGCCAGACCCGCCTCACCCCTGCCCGCTCGGCCTCAGGAGTTGGAAAGTTGCCGCCCTCTGCTGGCCACTTGGGGAACAGCATGAGGGTGGCTCCCAGACCCCTCCCCGCTCTACGGCCCCCCAGACCCCTGGCCCCCATCCCTTCGCTTCACACCTGCGTTCCCTGCACACACAGCTACACCCTCACACACAACCCTGCACAGCCACACAGCAACACGCACATGCACGGCTCACACCACTGCACACAACACACATCTACACACATGCACAGCTCCGCCAAAGTGGGGGGTGGGAAGCCAGCGGGCTGCGGGCGGTGGGCACAGTGGGAGGCTTCAGAGGGGAGGGGGCACAGCCCTGGGGCGGGAGCGGACCCCAGCACCCCCGGGCCCCCCAGCCCCCTGCAAGGCCCGGCGGCCCCAGGCACTTTGTTGTTCTTTCCTGCCACCTGCTGGCGAGCTGGGGCACTGCATCCACATTGCCAAGGCCTTGAGCCGGTAGATCCCCCTGCGGGGTAGGCCAGAGGGCGCAGGACTCCCAGGCTGGGGTGCCGCAAGCCCCCTGTGGCCGGCCTTGGGCGCAGGGAAGAAGAGCAGCAGCCTCGGGAGCACTGCAAGGCCGTGCCGTGCCGTGCAAGACAGCACCGCCCGGAAGTGGATATTTTCCAGCCCCCCCCTCCCGCGGCTCCCCCCTCCCTGCCACGTCTCCATCTCGGGCTGCGGGCAGGGCTGAGGCCGGGAGAGACGCCAGGCCCGGCCCGGCCCCTGCTCCTCGCTCGGGAGGCGCCTGCCGCACTCAGCGGCCAGAGAGTGCCCCGGAGCCCTGCCAGGAGTGACCCCTGAGCACAGGGCACAGCCAGGTGTGGCCCAAGGCCTCCTCCACACACACACACACACACACACACACACACACACACACACACACACACACACGGCAAAGGGGAAGAAAGAAAAGGAAAGAAAAAGCAAAAGCGGGGCTGGAGCCTTGGCACAGCGGGGAGGGCGTTTGCCTCACACACAGCTGGCCCGGGCTCAATCCCAGCATCCCATAGGGTCCCCCGAGCACCACCAGGAGTCATTCCTGAGTGCAGAGCCAGGAGGAACCCTGAGCATCACCGGGTGTGACCATCCCCCCCAAAGATAGAAAGGAAAAAAGGAAGGAAGGAAGGAAGGAAGAAAGAAAGAAAGAAAGAAAGAAAGAAAGAAAGAAAGAAAGAAAGAAAGAAAGAAAGAAAGAAAGAAAGAAAGAAAGAAAGAAAGAAAGAAAGGAAGAAAGAAAGAGAGAAAGAAAGAAAGAAAGAGAGAAAGAAAGAAAGAGAGAAAGAAAGAAAGGGAGAAAGAAAGAAAGGGAGAAAGAAAGAAAGGGAGAAAGAAAGAAAGAAAGAAAGAAAGAAAGAAAGAAAGAAAGAAAGAAAGAAAGAAAGAAAGAAAGAAAGAAAGAGAGAGAGAAAGAAAGGGAGAAAGAAAGAAAGAAAGAAAGAAAGAAAGAAAGAAAGAAAGAAAGAAAGAAAGGGAGGAAGGAAGGAAGGAAGGAAGGAAGGAAAGAAGGAAGGAAGGAAGGAAGGAAGGAAGGAAGGGAGGAAGGAAGGGAGGAAGAGAGAAAGTGCCATTCAGGGGCCAGAGAGGCAGTACAATGGTCAGCGCTCTTGCCTTGCCATGTCCAACCCAGGCTGAATCCCTGGCGTCCATATGGTCCCCCAGCCCTGCCAGCAGTGATCCCTGAGCACAGAGCCAGGGGTCCGCCCTGAGCACCACCTGGTGTGGTCCAAGACAAAACAGCAGAAGGAGCCGTTCAACTCGACGGAAAGAGAGGCCCTTGGCCAGCAGCACGTCCCCGGCCGGGCCTGTGGGGACCCTCGAGGACTCCTGGTTCCTTCCTTCCTTCCTTCATTCATTCCCAGCCAGGCGCCATGGCTCATTCATTCATTCACCAACCTGAGCTCGCCGACTTCCTCCCGCCAGCCCTGCGGACGGACAGAGCTGAAGGGCAGCCCGTCCCCTCGCGGGCAGCCGCCAGCAGGAGCCGCCCCGCCGGCCGGCCTGTCACGGCGCGTTTCACAGCTGAGCGGCCAGCGGGGCCTCTACCCATCTCCCACCCGCGGCTCCACCGCGGCCTCCCAGAAACGTCTGCGCGTGCAGGAACACGGCGGGGCCAGGGGTCCTCGAGCTGTCAGGGGTCACTCACAGCCTGTTTCCCCGCTGACTCGCAGCTGCCCGGCCTTGGGGGACCGTGACCGCACCCCACTTGGGGTCAGGGCCGGACGCTGACTGAAGCCCCGGGGAGAGCGTGCTCTGTGTGCAGTGCTCCGAGCAGCCCGAGGCCCACCCCTGGCCCTGAGATGGAATCAAAGCACCAGGCGCTGGGTGGGGGCGGGGGGGCGGGGGGCACAAACCTGTTGGCAGACAGTGGGCGGCCCCCCCTTCCTCCACCTGCCCCTAGCAGGGCCCGACTTCCATACGGAGACCTTTGTAGCGGCCCCGGTGGGAAAGCCCAAAGTGTGACTTGAAAAAAGGAGCCGCTTCAAAAGCACTGTCACGAGGTGAGGGAGCCTTTAAAATGCATAAACGCCGGGCGTCTGTCCACCTGCCTGCGGCAGCCCGCGCCAGCAACACGGGACACGAGTGCAGCCGGGTGCGGGGAGGGCCAGGACGCACACATGAAGTAAGAGAGTCAATTAGTGTGTCTTACTGCTCGGACTGTGCGTGCCGGAGCCCGCAGGCCCACGTGCCCGCGTGTGTGCGTGTGTGTATGTGTGTGTGCGCGTGTGTGTGTGCGTGTGTGTGTGTGCGTGTGTGTGTGTGCGTGTGTGTGCATGTGTGTGTGCATGTGTGTGTGTGCGTGTGTGTGTGCATGTGTGTGTGCGCGTGCGTGAGTGTGCATGTGTTTGTGCGTGTGTGTGCGCGTGTGTGCGCGTGTGTGTGCGTGTGTGTGTGCATGTGTGTGTGCATGTGTGTGTGTGCGTGTGTGTGTGCGTGTGTGTGTGTGCATGTGTGTGTGCGCGTGCGTGTGTGTGCATGTGTGCGTGTGTGTGTGTGCATGTGTTTGTGCGTGTGTGTGCATGTGTGTGTGTGCGTGTGTGTGCGTGTGTGTGTGCATGTGTGTGTGCATGTGTGTGTGCGCGTGTGGGGGGTGTGCATGTGTGTGTGCACGTGTGGGGGGTGTGCACGCGCATACACACAGGAAAATTAAAGAAAATGTAGGTTTTTCTCCTTCAATAATAAAAAGGGAGTTGCACCACAGCCCCCGAAAGCTTGTGAAAAATTAAACTCGACGGATTCAAACTGTCCTATTTCCACTTCAAAAGCGGAGAGGCGCTGAGCGCTGCCGACCCACCATCAAACGCCAGCACCCTGGAAAGTTTCTTTACAAAAATAAAGGCTCGGCTCCCCCAAGCGCTGCAGCGGTTACTGTGCCCGCGTCTCTTCCTCCCTAATTATACCCCTGTGAGTCTATTAATCAAACTGGTAAATTATTCAGCGAGGCAGGCGCCGCCCGCCCGCCGCCCCCGGGGGCCCCTCTGCTGCTCAGCCCGGCTCAGCGCTGGGGCGGCCGCTTCAATCCAGAAAGTTCCTCCGCCCAGGCCCCCCCCCGCCCCCCGTCTTTCAACTCGGGGGCCCTTTGCAAGTTTTTGTCAAAAGAGAAAAGTCGGTCTCTCGCCGGATCTTTGGTGAGCGTTTAGTGATGAGAATATTAATCCAGCGCCCCCAGCCCCAGCCCAAAACAAAGGAGCCCCTTAGGTCGGGCTCCCCACGGGATGGGCTCATGGAAGGCTCTGGAAAAATGCTCCTAATCATCCCGATTTGGGTGTGGCAGGGGCTTGTTTGTGTTTGGGGCTGCCTGGGAGAGGCGGGCTCAGGGCCAGCCGAGGGGAGCACCAGCGTTCTCTGGAATCCTCCGGCCGGCCAGGCCAGGAGGCACCCGAGCTGGGGGGGGAGGGGCGCGCCTGTCTCCGGCCATGGTGGTCTCTGTGCTGGGGAGGCCCCGCACCCCCCAGCTGCCCCTCCCTGGGCCTGGAGGCGCTTTCGGGGGGCTTTTCCTTTGTTCCTGAGCCATGCCCATGTCAGCCAGACCCCTGCAGGAGCCCCCCAAGACCTGATGAGACCCGCAGCCCCCCGGCCGGGCTCCTCCTGGGGCCTCTCAGGGAGCCCGGGAGCAGGAGCCCTGGGTGGGGGCTGGGCAGCCAATAGGCATGGGGAAGGCGTGAGGGGACGCTTGTCCCTGCCCAGGGCTGCAGGGTCCCTTTAATTTTAGGGGCCACATCTGGCAGTGCTCAGGAATCACTCCTGGCTCTGTGCTCAGGGTCACTCCTGGCAGTGCTCAGGGCTGACTCCTGGCTCTGTGCTCAGGGTCACTCCTGGCAGTGCTCAGGGCTGACTCCTGGTTCTGTGCTCGGGGCTGACTCCTGGCTCTGTGCTCGGGGCTCACTCCTGGCTCTGTGCTCGGGGCTCACTCCTGGCAGGGCTTGGGGGACCCTGTGGGGTGCCAGGGACCAAATGCGTGTCGGGTGCACGAAGGCCAGCGCCAGCCCCCGTGCCTCTGGGCTGTGCCATGCTCGGGGCAGGGGCTGAGGCTGGGTCCTGGGGCCCAGCAGGGAGCAGGAGGCGCGGGTAGCCGTGGGCGGGGGCAGAGCTCTGGAGCGGCGCCGAGTGTGGACGAGGTGTTGGCAGCACCGTGAGGCCCCGCAGCAGAGGGCAGGCGGCCGCGGGAGGGCCAGGGACAGCTCGGTCAACTGGCCTGGCGGGAGGAGAGCCGGGGGATGGGGGGAGAAGCCGCTGACAGGGGCTCCGGAGAGACGGGCAGGAGGGGCCGCGGTGGCCGGCAGCCAGGAGCGGGGGCTGCCCCCAGGACCCCAGCAGCTGGCCAGTGCCCGCAGGCGACCGCTGAGGAGGGCGCAGGGTGCGAGGGGGAGAGGCGAGGGCGTGAGGGGCCCGGGAGGGAGGGGGGGCTGCACATGGTGGGTCTGAGGCTGGAGCAACGTCTGTGTCGTGACTGTTGCCTCCACCCTCGGCTGAGCCCCTGGTGCGGGGGCACCTCCCCCTCCCCCCACGCAGGGGGCACAGGTGCTGCTGGGGCAGCAGTATCGGGCAGTGCCTGGGGCCTCACGGGGGAACCTAAGAGCTACCATGGGCGCCCGGCAGGGAGCAGGGGTGAGGAGTGCCTGGTGGGAAGCGCCTGGCGGGGAGCAGGGGTGAGGAGTGTCTGGCAGGGAGCAGGGTGAGGGTGCCTTTTGGGGAGCAGGGGTGAGGGGCACCCAACAGGGAGCAGGGGTGAGGAGTGCCTGGCGGGGAGCAGGGGAGAGGGGCACCCAGCAGGGAGCAGGGGTGAGGAGTGCCTGGTGGGGAACAGGGGTGAAGGTGCCTGGTGGGGAGCAGGGGTGAGGAGCACCTGGGGGGGAGCAGGGGTGAGGAGTGTCCAGCGGGGAACAGAGGTGAGGAGTACCTGGCGGGGAGCAGGGGTGAGGAGCACCTGGGGGGGAGCAGGGGTGAGGAGCGCCTGGCGGGGAGCAGGGGTGAGGAGCGCCTGGTGGGGAGCAGGGGTGAGGAGTGCCTGGCGGGGAGCAGGGGTGAGGAGCGCCTGGCGGGGAGCAGGGGTGAGGAGTGTCCAGCGGGGAGCAGGGGTGAGGAGTGCCTGGCGGGGAGCAGGGGTGAGGAGTGGCCACCCTGTCCAGAAGTGCTGTGAGGGATGGGCCGTGTTGGGGACAAGCCATGTAGCTCTTTTTCTTTTTTGTTTTTGCTTTTTGGGTCACACCTGGCGATGCTCAGGGGTTACTCCTGGCGGTGCTGGGGGACCCTATGGGATGCTGGGAATCGAACCCGGGTCGGCCGTGTGCAGGGCAAACGCCCTCCCCGCTGTGCTGTCGCTCCGGCCCCAAGCCATGGAGCTCTTGGCACCGCAAATAACCTCTGATGTGAGCAAGGCAGAAGCCGCCCCTGCCTGCCCCCTCAGCCCAGGGGCCCCCCGGGGCCCCCCAAGTGTGAGGGCCCGGGGAAGGCATCAGGACCCTCCTTCCCCCACCGGGAGTGCAACCCTGTCAGCACCTGCACCCACCGCTGCCCCCTGCTGGCCGCGCCCCGGAGGACACGGCCAGGAGGTGCAAGTGAGGGTCCCGGGTCAGACCCCAGCCCGGCCCCTCTGCCCTGGCACTGCCCGCTGGCCCTGGAGTCCATCCCCTCACGGAGGGGCTCAAACCTCAAGGGGCAGAGCGGCACCCGAGGCCGAGACTGGCTAAGCTGAGTCACCTGCCCGGCGACGTTCCGCCCCCGCGGGTCTGGGTCCCCCCCCCAGCCCTGAGTCCCCGCACCCCCCCCCCGACCGGAGCAGGGGGCCTCCGTGCCCGCCCACGGCCCCCTGCTGCACGTCGCTGCCTTAAGAAACTCCAGAGCCCCCGCCCAGGCGGGGCAGCCAGGGGGCCCGGGGGGTCTGCACCCCAGCCGCCCGCCCGGCCACGAGCACCCCAGCCGCCCGCTCGGCCACGAGCACCCCCAGCCATGAGCACCTCAGCCGCCCGCCCGACCCTGAGCACCCCAGCCACCCGCCCGGCCATGAGCACCCCAGCCACCTGCCCGGCCATGAGCACCCCAGCCGCCCGCCCAGCCCTGAGCACCCCAGCCGCCAAGCCAAGGCCGCTCCAGGCAAACCGCCCTCGGGGCCTCTCAGAGGGCGGCAGCCCCTCCCCGCAGGCCCTGGGTCCCCGAAACACCCGCAGACCGCACAAGCCTGACAGCCCAGCAGGACGGCAACACGCGCCACAGGCTCAGGACACAGCCACTCGGGCCCCCGACACCCCGGGGGGGCCCTGGGCCGCAGCCCGGCCTGCAGCCTCTCAGATTCCCTTCAATGGAGGTTTTTCTAAAAATAATGATAATAATCGCACTGGCCACTATTTGTAACAGGCAATGTCAGGCAGACTGCTCTGTGCTGGCTCTGGGGTGCAGCCGGCGCTGGGGGCGCAGGGCGGCAGCGGGACGGGGAGGGGGTCGGGGACGGGGATGGGGACTGGGACGGGGACGGGGACGGGACGGGGACGGGGACGGGGACGTGATGGGGACAGGGACAGGGACGGGGAGGGGACGGGACGGGGACGGGGACGGGGACCTGACTGGCTGGCTGCCCCTGACCGTGACCCAGGGGAACAGGACACCGCAGGGAGGGGTGTGGAGGGCAGGTGAGGGGCCCCCTTTCCAGGAGGCAGGTCACGGGGTCTAGAAAGCCGCCGGGTCTCGCTCCCCCCAGGGCCCGGCCACCCCCACAGGGACAGAAGCGCCCGCTGGCCGCCCTCCTGCCGCTGACCGGGCCCAGGGTCTGCTCGGGGCCGGGACAGGCGGGAACTCTGCGCGCGGCCACACCAGAGGCCTCGGGCGGCCCGAGACAGGACGGCGGGAGGCCCGGCTGTGCTCACTGCCCACCCGGGTCCAGCCCTGAGCCCACCAGGAGCACCGAGTCAGGAGTCAGCCCTGAGCACTGCTGGGTGTGGCCCAACGTCAAAACAAAAATCCTCAAAGGCAAAGTGTGGGGTCCTGGAAGGGGCGGGGGTCCAGTGTCCCTGGTGGGGGTCACTGAGAGTGTTCCAGGTGGGGGTCACAGAGTCCCCTGGTGGGGGTCACAGGGAGTCCCCAGGTGGGGGTCACAGAGAGTCCCCAGGTGGGGGTCACAGAGTCCCCTGGTGGGGGTCACAGGGAGTCCCCAGGTGGGGGTCACAGAGTCCCCAGGTGGGGGTCACAGAGTCCCCAGGTGGGGGTCAGAGAGTCCCCAGGTGGGGGTCACAGGGAGTCCCCAGGTGGGGGTCACAGAGTCCCCAGGTGGGGGTCACAGAGTCCCCAGGTGGGGGTCAGAGAGTCCCCAGGTGGGGGTCACAGGGAGTCCCCAGGTGGGGGTCACAGAGTCCCCAGGTGGGGGTCACAGAGAGTCCCCAGGTGGGGGTCACAGAGTCCCCAGGTGGGGGTCACAGGGAGTCCCCAGGTGGGGGTCACAGATTCCCTGGTGGGGGTCACAGAGAGTCCCCAGGTGGGGGTCACATATAGTCCCCTGGTGGGGGTCACAGGGAGTCCCCAGGTGGGGGTCACACAGAGTGTCCCCAGGTGGGGGTCACAGAGAGTCCCAGGTGGGGGTCAGAGAGTCCCCAGGTGGGGGTCACAGGGAGTCCCCAGGTGGGGGTCAGAGAGTCCCCAGGTGGGGGTCACAGAGAGTCCCCAGGTGGGGGTCACAGAGTCCCCAGGTGGGGGTCACAGGGAGTCACCAGGTGGGGGTCACAGATTCCCTGATGGGGGTCACAGAGAGTCCCCAGGTGGGGGTCACAGATAGTCCCCTGGTGGGGGTCACAGAGAGTCCCAGGTGGGGGTCAGAGAGTCCCCAGGTGGGGGTCACAGGGAGTCCCCAGGTGGGGGTCAGAGAGTCCCCAGGTGGGGGTCACAGAGAGTCCCCAGGTGGGGGTCACAGAGTCCCCAGGTGGGGGTCACAGGGAGTCACCAGGTGGGGGTCACAGATTCCCTGATGGGGGTCACAGAGAGTCCCCAGGTGGGGGTCACAGATAGTCCCCTGGTGGGGGTCACAGGGAGTCCCCAGGTGGGGGTCACACAGAGTGTCCCCAGGTGGGGGTCACAGAGAGTCCCAGGTGGGGGTCAGAGAGTCCCTAGGTGGGGGTCACAGTGCCCCAGGTGGGGGGCCCAGGCCGTACCTGTCATGTCCTTCTCAAAGTAGGTCCGGATGACCTCGCCGAGGTTGTCCTGGGCGGCCACGGTCTCCTTGAGCAGCTGCCCACAGCAGACTGGGGGAGAGAGACATGGTCAGGGGTCCGGGCATCCATGGGGGGACCCTCGGGAGAAACGTGGAGACCCCGCGGGACCCCGATAGTCCACTGAGGCAGGGGCGTGCCCCCGGGGCCCCATAAGGCTGCCCTGACCAAGCCGAAAACCAGCCAATGGCCACAGTCCACACCCGGCCACTGTCCACTCCCATCCAGGGCTTTTCTACGGTGGCAGGTGAAGGCATGGGTCACCCCTGGCAGTGCTCGGGGGCCGTACAAGGAGGCGGCAGGCGACAAGGCGAGTGCGTCCCTGCTGAACTGCGGACCCAGCCCGGGACTTGACTCTAACTCACAGTGCTCGGGTGGGGGCTGCCCCCTCCCCACGGGCGGGGACAGACAGACACCGCACGAGGGGCAAAGGACAACTCCCCCCTCCAGCCCAGGCCCCCGGCCCAGACCAACACAGAGCAGCTCAAGCACAGAACAGCTGGACAGAAGGGGGCGGGGCTACGGCAGGTGGACAGAGGCCAGGGGGCGGGGCTACAGCAGGTGGACAGAGGCCAGGGGGCGGGGCTACAGCAGGTGGACAGCGGCCAGGGGGCGGGGCTACAGTAGGTGGACAGAGGCCAGGGGGCGGGGCTACAGTAGGTGGACAGAGGCCAGGGGGCGGGGCTACAGCAGGTGGACAGAGGCCAGGGGGCGGGGCTACAGCAGGTGGACAGAGGCCAGGGGGCGGGGCTACAGCAGGTGGACGGAGTCCAGGGGGCGGGGCTACAGCAGGTGGACGGAGGCCAGGGGGCGGGGCTACAGCAGGTGCACAGAGGCCAGGGGGCGGGGCTACAGCAGGTGCACAGAGGCCAGGGGGCGGGGCTGCAGCAGGTGGACGGAGTCCAGGGGGCGGGGCTACAGCAGGTGGAGGGAGGCCAGGGGCGGGGCTACAGTAGGTGGACAGAGGCCGAGGCCGAGAGAAGAACCCGGGAGTCTGACGGGAAAGCAGCCCGTGGGAGTCTGCTGACCTACTGTGCTTTTAAGGCCTCCCCCGGGGGCGGCCAGGGGTGAGTCCAGACTCTGCCCCAGGACCACGGGGGCCAGGAAGCCGACCCGAATGTCCCTCACATCAGCGTCCACTCTGGCCTTTGCGGTCAGTCTCCCCACCCCAAGGGCGGTATCTTGAAGCCGATCTGGGTTCGATTCCCAGCATCCCATAGAGTCCCCAGAACCGCCAGGAGAGATTGCGAGCGCAGAGCCAGGAGGAACCCTGGCATCGCCCAGTGTGACCAAGAAAGCCTGGCTGGGTGCCACGAGATGTCAAGAGCATCTAAACCTGAATGAAAATCGGGGTGTGGAGGGCACCGTGGGACGGGAAATCCCCCACCACCAGGCACCCACGGGGTACCGGAGAGAAGAGACGGGGGGGAGGGGGGCGCCTAATCACCTCCGGACAGCGACATTTCAAAGCCAGATTAAGAATGTCAACCCCAGGGACCGGAGCGACAGCACAGCGGGGAGGGCGTTTGCCTTGCACGCGGCCACCCGGGTTCGAATCCCAGCATCCCATAGGGTCCCCTGAGCACCGCCAGGAGTGATTCCTGAGTGCAGAGCCAGGAGTAACCCCTGTGCATTGCCGGGTGTGACCCAAAAAGGAAAAAAAAAACAAAGAAAGAAGAAATAAAACCTGTGCTGGCCTGACGGAGACCTGGGGGTCAGGGGCTCGCTGCCCGGCCCGGCCCCCCGTCGGGGCGAGGGTGGACGAGCCTCCCTCACCTGCGCCCTGCGGGGCTGACCCCACTGCTGAGCAGGCCCCGGGGGGCAGCAGCCAGCGGGCGGGACTGAGCCCCATCCCCGGCACTGCTCGGACCCCGGACCCCGGAGCTTGGCGTGACCAGGTGGCGCCCGCGCTGAGCCCCGCCCCGCTCCTGCCGCAGGGCAGCAGGTGTTTCGGGCATCTCTGGGCACGTCTCACTCACCTGGGGGTGAAATCTCGGGCCTTGGGGAGGGAAACATGCCCAGGGCTGACTCCTGGCTCTGTGCTCAGGGATCACTCCTGGCAGGGCTTCGAGGATCGAACCCGGGTCGGGCACCTTCCCCACTCAACACTTCCCGGGGAAACTGAGGCTACCTAGGCCACAGCACTTGATTGGGGCAGGGCAGGCCTCTGGCCCCGCCACCCCAGCCCCAGGCCACGGGGGCGCCCCCGGGGAGCCGGGGGCTGCAAAGTTTCTGACTTTAGTATCTTCTCCCCACCTGGGGAAACAGTTATTGAAATTGCACAGGGCAGCAGTTAGGGTGGAGAAGGGCCAATACGACAGAAATAGTTGGAATGATGACACTAGGCAGGAGCAGAGTGTTGAAAGCAGTAAAGGGGTATGCACGATACAGACCACCATGCCAAGGAGCGTCTTCCCTCCCTCTCCTCTCCCGAAAGAGGGGAGAGAGAGAGGAAGGAGGGAGGGAGGGAGGGAGGGAGGGAAGGAGGGAGAGAAAGAAAGAGAAGGAGGGAGGGAGGAAGGGAGGGAAGGAGGGAGGGAGGAAGGGAGAGAAGGAGGGAGAAAGAGAAGGAGGGAGGGAGGGAAGGAGAAAGAGGAGGAGGGAGGGAGGGAGGGAGAGACAGAGGGAGGGAGGGAAGGAGGGAGGGAGGGAGGGAGCATGCCTGCCATAGCGGCGGGGTGGGGTGGGGGTCGGGAGGGGAACTGGGGACGTTGGTGGGAAGCACTGGTGAGGGAATGGGTGTCGGGCCATGTGTGACTGAGACCCAGCCATGAGTAGCTCTGCAACTGCGTATTCACAGACTCAACAAGAAGGAAAGAATGAATAAGTTATTTTATTATTTAAAGAGATGAAAAAGAAAAAAGAGAAAAAGAAACTGCTGCAGAGGGCAAGAAGCGGAGCACTGATCCCGGAGCCGTTTGCCCGGAAAGGGCTGGGCTGGGTGTGGGGGGGTGCAGCAGCCCCGGGGGGCTGGGCCCGGGGGCAGGAGGATGGGCCCACCGGGACAGCGGCTCCCCGGCACGGGGCGGGGGGGACTGGGTGGCGCGAGGGCCGGGCACTCACCGTCCACGAGGCCGTATCTCTGGGCCAGGAGCGCGGCCTGCAGCCTCCTCCCGCTGCCCACCGGGCCCAGCAGCACCACCCGCGGCGTGAAGGGCGCGTTGGACCGGTGGCTGCTCTGCACGTAGGTCAGCGCTGCGGGGAGGAGGCGCGTGAGGGCCGCAGGGCCCCGGGACCCTCGGCTGGGACGCACCCCGCCCCCCGCTTCCCTCCAGGGACAGGAGCCTGCTGGGCAGTGGGTGCCCGGGTGTAGGCCTGCCTCTCCACACGTCTACACCCGGGGCTTCGCTCGCGGTAAGCAACCCGTTAATCAAGGGCACTGGTCCCGGACGGCCGCCTCGCCGTGCCTCTCTGGCAGCGGCAGAGGAGGGAAACGGCAGCGGGGGAGTGTCCCTCGCCCTGGCGGCAGGACTGATTAATGGTGATTGATACTCAGATGTTCACGCCTTCATTTCCAGTTCCGGGCACGAGTTCTTTATGAATGAGCGTAGGAACGCAAACGTGATCAAGCAATCTGGAAGTAATTAATGGATAAACTCCGAGCCCGACCCTAAGTAAAGGGGGTTCTCTGTCTTCGGGCGGCTCGCGGGGACCCCCAGCAGGAGGGCTGGCAGAACCCTGCCACCCCCCCAGAAACTCCAGCCACGAGATCTGAGAGATGCAGGAGACTCTGGGGGCCCAGGACCTGCGGACGGGCAGGCTGTGACCTGAGCCGCAGGGCGGGGGGGGCTGGGGGCTCCCCAAGACTGTGGGGGGCGGAGGGACTCTATAGCGCGGAGGGCGCTGGCCTTGCACGTGGCCCACCCGGGTTCAATCTCCGGCACCACATAGAGTCCCCCCTGAGCACCGAGCCAGGAGTCAGCCCTGAGCACTGCCAGATGTGCCCCCAACCCTGCAAATGAAATCCGGAGTGCCGGGAGCTGTGGGTGCCCTGTTCGGGGGCAACACGGCCTCTCGCCGCTCGGCTCAGGCTGTTGATACGAATAGCCACAACCTGGGCTGTGGGCGCAAGCAGGCGGGACCCGAACCCCAAGCCAGGCCCGGCCCGGCTCCGGTGTCAGGGACGGGGGAGATCTGGGGAAACCGCCCAGCGCGGTGACCCACACCCCGGCCCTGAGCCTGGGCGGCCTGCCGCTGTCCACCCTGGACACGAGGGTCACTGCCAGGGGCTGGGAAGCAGGGAAGAGGAGGGAGGGGCCCCGTGACCGTCCCCAGAGAGCTGACCCTGGTAGAAGACGTCCATGCACGGCTGGTCAGCGCTGATGGCCTTCAGAATCCTGGGGTACGCAGGGGTGACCTCGGTGATGTTCCTGTGATACTCCAGGAGCCTCTTCACCGTCTCCGGCTCCGAGATGCCCGGGGGCACGACGAGCCGGTTCTGGACGTCGATGTCCGAGGGCCAGTCAAAGGTGGTGTGGTAGATCTCTGCAGAGAAGCCAGTCACCACAGCCCCTGACCGCAAGCCTGGGTGCCCGGCGACCCGATAGAACACAGGGGTGCCAGCCAGGACAGGTGACCCTGAAGGGGTAGGGCCAGGGCCTCTTGGAATCCCTCTGGGTGCTGCATGGGGCTAGCATTGGGGCTATGGTTAAGGTAGGGTTAGGGGAGGGGTAGGGGTAGGGGGCTGTTTGGGGTTAGGGTTTGTGTTTGGGGTTAGGGTTAGGCTTAGGCTTACGGCTAGGGTTAGGGTTAAGGTTAGGGTTAGGGTTGGGGTTGGAGTTGGAATTGGGGTTGGGGTTGGGGTTAGGGTTGGGGTTGGGGTTGGGGTTAGGGTTAGGGTTGGGTTTTGTATTGAGGTTAGGGTTAGGTTTAGGGTTAGGGTTAGGGCTAGGGTTAGGGTTAGGGTTAGGGTTAGGGTTGGAGTTGGAGTTGGAGTTGGAGTTGGAATTGGGGTTGGGGTTGGGGTTAGGGTTAGGGTTGGGGTTTGTGTTGAGGTTAGGGTTAGGTTTAGGGTTAGGAGTAGGGTTAGGGTTAGGGTTAGGGTTGGGGTTGGAGTTGGAATTGGGGTTGGGGTTGGGGTTAGGGTTAGGGTTGGGGTTGGGGTTGGGGTTAGGGTTGGGGTTGGGGTTGGGGTTGGGGTTAGGGTTTGGGTTAGGGTTAGTGTTAGGGTTAGGGCTAGGTTTAGGGTTAGGTTTGGGGTTAGGGTTAGGGTTGGGGTTAGGGTTAGGGTTAGGGTTAGGGTTAGGATTAGGGGCTGTTTTGGTTAGGGTTAGGTTAGGGTTAGGGTTTGTGTTAGGGTTAGGGTTAGGCTTATAGCTAGGGTTAGGGTTAGGGTTAGGGTTGGGGTTAGGGTTAGGGTTAGGGCTAGGGTTAGGGCTAGGGTTAGGGCTAGGGCTAGGGTAGGGGGCTGTTTGGGTTAGGGTTAGGGTTAGGCTTATAGCTAGTGTTAGGGTTAGGCTTAGGGTTAGGGCTAGGGCTAGGGTTAGGGTTAGGGTTAGGGTTAGGGTTGGGGTTAGGCTTAGGGTTAGGGCTAGGGTTAGGGCTAGGGTTAGGGTTAGGGTTAGGGTTAGGGTTGGGGTTGGGGTTAGGGTTAGGGTTGGGTTAGGGCTAGGGTTAGGGCTAGGGTTAGGGCTAGGGTTAGGGCTAGGGGGCTGTTTGGGTTCTACCTCCAGTTCTGGGGTCGATTCTCTTGCCCAGATTCCTCTCGATGAGAACCACATCTGGCGCATTGAGAACAACTGCACAGATGTGAAGCAAAGTTCGGTGTGGATTGGGGACACTCTCCTTGTGTACCCGCAGCCGCCCCATCGCCCCCGCTGGTCCCTGCCCTGCCTGGGCCCTCCAAGGCCCTTCCCTCTCCGTGTCCCCAGGAGACCCAGGGTCCGCCCCACCCGCCCACTTGGAGGCCCCTTCCAGAGAC
This sequence comes from Sorex araneus, assembly GCF_027595985.1. NCBI lineage: Eukaryota > Metazoa > Chordata > Mammalia > Eulipotyphla > Soricidae > Sorex > Sorex araneus. The sequence continues at coordinate 1,983,832 of NC_073302.1, read as the reverse complement.
GGTGTTCGGTCCTGGCCCTGTTCGGCCGGGGTGGGGTTTGCAGGACTCGCCCTCACCTCCCCGGCAGCTCTGGCTGCCGGCCCGAGCTCCCGTCCTGTGGTCAGGTGCTCCCTGCGTCCCCGCATGGCCCCTCCCACGCCCGGGGGTCAGGCCTGCAGCGCCGTGAGCGCCCGGGGGCTACTCACTGACATGCCGGGGGCTGATCCCGGCCGTCTGGATCCTCAGGGTCTCCTCCCTCGTCTGGGGGATGCTGTCCAGAATCCAGCCCTCGGGGACAAGCAGAAAGTGCGTGTCTGTCCTTCTCGATGGTTTTGGGACACTGATATCAAAGGGGGGTCTTGGGGGCCGAGAAACAGTCCCGCCGGTAGGCCTTTGCCCTGCACGCGACAGTCCCGGGCTCGATCCCGGCACCCCCCACTGCCCTGAGCCGCCCGGCGTCATTCCCGAGCGCAGAGCCAGGAGTGGCCCCTCAGCACTGCTGTGTGCCCCCAAACACCAAACCACAACCACAACCCAACAGCCCTTCCTGCAGGCCCCGGGAGCATCTCGCCCAGACGCTGGGCCTGTCCCCAGCCCCCTGGCCCGGCCCCCGGGGGGGCTCAGCCATTCGCGGCTTTCCCTGGACAGTGAATGTTCCCGCTCTCGGCTCCTTGGCTCCAACATCGCGGGAATTTCCCCCGACTCGGACACTCGGACCCGTCTCCCGCCCACCCCGAGGAAGGTGTCCCTGAAACGCACATCAGACATGCGGGAGACCAATTTCTGAACGTTGCTTCAGTGTCAGGCCATCACTGCCTTTTGCCACGTCACCCTCCAAAGTGGCCCCACACGGGTCAACGCCTCCCCCGGCCCCGCGGACAGGCGTCACTGTGGGACATCGCTCCAGAAAGCGAGAATCTACCAGTTTCCTCTTCTCCGGTCATTGCTGCGGTTCAGAGCTCTTGGATCTTCTTCCCCACGGTCAGTGCAGGCCAGCACTGCCGGCCCTGAGGCGCTCTCACGGCGGGAGGCCGTCACGTGAAGGGCGTGACCCCTTGTGACCAGCACTTGTCTGGCCTTCTGATATCGCGGGTGGTGTTGCTCTGAGCACATATTTTGAGCCAGATCCGCCTACCTTTCCCTCTTTGGGTGCTGGCCCAGCATAATCCCACGGAAAGGCCTCCCGGGCGCCAGGCGGGTCCCAGAGCTCCCCGACCCTTAAGCAGGCCGGGGATCACGCAGGATTTCGGACCTGTGGTGAGGCTGGGCCCGGCGTGGTTTCCCTGAGGTCTGCTACGCTCCCGAGGGCCCCAGAAACAGCCCCACACCCCAAACACAGTCTCCCCGGCCAGCAGCCTCCCCGAGGGCCCTGCACCCGCAGATCCGGTCTCCTGCGACACTGTCCAGCGGGGGAGAGAGGACCGCGGGGAGGGTGCTGGCTCGGCACGACCCCGCACCAGAGACGGCCCTGAGCCCGCCCCCTAGGATGCACACAAGCACCAACAAAGACAGGCGAGAGAGACCTCTCTCAGGGAACAGCACCGTGTCACGCCCAGAGCCGAGTCAGCTGGACTGTCCAGCCCACACTGTCCCTCCCGTCCCGTGCCGCGGAGCTGGTGTCGCCCGACCAGGGGCACAGCAACCCGTTTCTAAAACCCTTCCCAGTCCCCCGAGTCAATACTGCTGGTGCTCATACGCACACGCGCACATGCACACACACACATACTTGCACACATGTGTACACACCACAGCACACACGTGCACCTTTAGTGCACAAGTGTATGTGTACACATGTATGTGCGCACATATACATGTGGCCCGTGTGTGTGCAATCAGCCTGTGTGCACACACAAAGGTACACGTTTTTACATGTACTACGTGCAAGCACATGTACACGTACGCACACACGCACATATCCTACTGAACGTGATGTGTAGCCCCAGGTCACCTGTGTCCGGCCAGAGGGGACACGGCAGCACATCACCCAGGACGAGGTGAGGCCCAAGCTGGGGCCACATATCTGGCTCCCAGGGGGTCCCCGCCCCCCTCACAGCCCCTGCCCTGGTGTTCTGGGAGCTTGCTGGCTTTAACACCGGGGGGTGGGCACGTGTGACTCAGGCTCCTAATCAGCAGAGTGTGGCGTGGTAGGGGGCTTCAAAGAGGGGGAACGTCACTTCCTCCACAATGAAACATTTAGGTGCCCTTAGCCTCCAAGGGTTTTTTTAATTTATTTTTTGCTCTTTTGGGTCACACCTGGCCCCTGCCTCTGTACTCAGGAATCACTCCTGGTGGCGCTCAGGGGACCCCATGGGATGCCAGGGACCAAACCCAGGTTGGCTGTGTGTGCGGCAGACACCCTGCCCTGTGCCACGGCTCCGGGCCCTGAGGGCAGTTCTTCAGGAAGCAGGGCAGAGCGAGCAGGGCTGGGGGTCAGAGTTTTGCTTTTTGTTTTCTTTTTGGGTCACACCTGGCAATGCTCAGGGCTGACTCCTGGCTCTGCACTCAGGAATCACTCCTGGTGGTGCTCGGGGGACCCTATGGGATGCCGGGAATCGAACCTGGGCCGGCCGCGTGCAAGGCCCTCCCCGTAGTGCTATCGCTCCAGCCCCGCCGTCCGTTAATTTCTTAAAAGGAACTGGAGCTTCGGGAACTAACAGAGCTGAGGAGAAACCAGCGTTTCTGAGCCGCCCTCGGCTCCCTCAAGAGCTCGTTAGAGCCGGGCCCCCGCCCGGACACCCACGGGGCAGCAGGAGCCCGAGTGCCTCCCGCCTCTGCGTCTCTAACTCCGGAGCGCCTGATTCCCTTTCTTCAGAGACCCCCGCCCCACCCGCCGCCCCTCCAGCCTCTGCACCTCCTGCTCAGCCCCAGCCGGGCTCTGAAAGTCACGAGCAACCGCTGTGACCTGCCAGAGTCTGAGCCGCGCGGGAGGGCTCAGGGCCTTGCGGCTGTCCCGGCCCACTCCTCCTTGGAAGGAGCTTCTGGCCACGCAGGGGACACGCTCCCTTGTGGGCCGGCCTCGCCAGCCCTGGAGGGTGGGAAGCTTCCGAAAGGAGGGGGCCGGGGAGCGGGGGAGGCTCCAGGCAAGGCCTCCAGACTGGCGGGGACGGGGAGAAAGGTTCTGCCTGACAGAGGCTGGCCGAGGCCTCCACGTCGGGGGGGGGCCCCCCCCCGGCCTGGAACCCACCTCCCCCCCACCCCCGCACGGCTGTGTCGGGACTGACACCACAGGCTTCACTTGGCGAGGGGAACCGTGACGCGGGCACGGCGGCCTGTGGGGCGGGTGGCAAGAGCAGCAGGAAGCAGCCCCCACGCCTGGCCAGGGCAGCCCCGGGCCGTGCAGGCGCCCCCATACCCTTTGGCTCGGGGTCTGACCTCTGGGGCTGGCCGGGTCCCTAATTAGAATCCACGCTCCATCTCCCCGACGCAAGGCCGCCCGGCTCTGTGAGAGCAGGTTAATTGATATTCTGATGCTTCCGCCCGTCCCTGGGGCTCGCGTCTGTTTTATCACACATCAAAAAGGCCGTATGCTCAGGGCTGGGGTCTGCACAGCTGCGCGGGGCGCGGTATCACAGGGCGGACAAGCACCAAGCAGATGTCACGGATAAAAAAAACAAAAGCTGAAAACAGAAAGAAAAAGGTCCCGAACGCAGCCAGCCAGCCCGGGGAAGCGCGAGCCCAGCAGTGCCCACGCGCCCGCCCGCCCGCCTGGGAAGGCGCGGTGCCCAGCGCTGTGCCCGTCTGCCCGCCAGGACACCTCCCGGCTGTTATTAAAGCGCAATTAGCCGCTTCAAAAGCAGAGCTGCCGCCCTCTGGGCCCGCCTCTCCCGTCCCGCGAGGACGCCCAGCCTAGCCCCGGTGCCCGGGGACCCTGAGGCTCGCGGCTCGCCTCCCTCTGGGGAGACGATCTGAGACTCGCGCGCGGGGCCCATACATTGGCTCCTTCCAGCTCAGATCTGAGTCTCGGGAGAGGGGCGGTGCCCACCAGACGCCCCCCACGTCGCTGGTGAAACACGACACAGTTCCCAGCCCGGGGACGAGGACAGTTTCTCAGGCGGGGAGGAAACGCATCTCCGGGGATGAGGTCTGGGAAGCTGATGTGTGCGGAGGGCGACGCGGGCGCGGGGGGAGGGGAAGGCCCCCCAGGCCCCCGCACCCCGCCTTGGTTTACCCACAAACGGAGACTCAATCTGCGTACGCTCACGTACCTGCCCGCCATCACACTCTCCCGAGAGACAATGAGCAGGTGCTCGAGGCTGACTCCTGGCTCTGTGCTCAGGCGTCACGTCTGGCGGGGCTCGTGCAAGTCAAGCGCCTGCTGTATCATCTCGCCAACCCCAAGGATTTTTACTAATTTATGTATCTGGGGGCCACACCGGGTGGTGCTCAGGGCTTGCTCCTGGCTCTGTGCTCAGTGCTCCTTCCCGGTGGAGCATAGTGGATGCGGAGTGCAGGGCAAGCGCCCGCCCACTGCACTGCGGCTCCGGCCCCATAAAACTGCTTACCTTTGCTCTGTGGGGGGCCCAGGGCACCCGGAGCCCCCGAGGGCCGCACGTAGAAACCTGGAGCGTGTCCGAGGACGTGGCTGCCCAGAGCCTCGGGGCCTCACCTGCGGCCCCGGGCAGGGACAGCGCAAGGCCTGTGCTCCCTTCCCGGCCCGTTTCAGTCTAATCGCAGACCGGGACACACACCGTCAGGGCCGGGGCCGCAGGGGGCTCCCCACCGCCTGCTCTGTGCCGGCCCCGCGGCCACGGCTGGACCGGCCTGCCCCGGCCTGCTCCTCCGCCGCCAGCCCCAGGACGTCGCAACCAGGTCAGGCCCTGAGTCCCCAGACGGTGACGGACCCTCCGAGTCCAGGTCACAGGGCAGTGCCTGGGCCTGAGCTGCCGGGGAGGGTCGGGGTGTGAGGGCGACCGAGCCCAGTCATCTCTGGCAGTTTGGGCTCATGACACGGGGGTCGGGGGAGCCCCTCAACACCGTGGAGCGTGCTGGGCCGCCTCTTCCAAGACACAGCCAGCCCTGGGTGGGGCGAGGCACCCACAGCGCCCGAATCACTCTCCGGCTCCACTCCCGGCTCCAGCCCGGCTTGTCCTGAGCTGGGGAAAGGCCTGGCGCCAAGCCGTACTGTCACCTGGGCCCGCCCCACCCCACCCAGCCCAGGGAGTGCCCCCAACCCTGCTCCAGGGCCGTGAGAAGACCTCCTTCAGGGAGGGGGAGCTCTCCTGCGGGGGCTCGGAGACTGCGGGGCCTGGGACAGACAAGGGGCCCCTCCTGGAGAGGGTGTGGGCCAGATGCGGTGCTTGGGGTGCAAGGCCGGACCGGGCTTGTCCCACAGGCCTGGCGGATACAGACCAACAAACAGAGCTGAGAGCCAGGTGCAGGGGTGGTGCGGAGGCGCCTGTCACGGCTCCCGAGGGCAAACCCAGCTGCGGCCTCTGACCTGGAGTGGGGTGTGCGGGGCTCGGCAGGGGTGACGCGAGAAGGGAGGCTGGAAGCAAGGGTGGTCTGCACCTTGGACCGGCAGAGGGCGGGACCCCACATCTACAAGCGGCCAACCATGGCCCCGACCACCTCTGGGTACAGGGACACCGCCAAGTGAGGGCAGGTGAGGACACGCCCCACCTGCTCCCCCAGCCCCAGGTGTTTCCCTGCGGACCTGAGACAGCCCACTGCGAGCCCCGCCCACCCGCAACCCCGCCCACGGCGCAAGCAACGCCCAGTCCAAACCCCGCCCACGACGCAAACCCCGCCCATGGCACAAACCCCGTCCATGACACAAACCCCACCCACGCAAAGCCCTGCTTATTTGGTAAGCCCCGCCCAAACCAGCAAAGATTGCTGATAGCCCCGCCCACACATCAAGACCCACCACAATGCAAGCCCCGCCCACTTCAAGCCCCGCCCATGTATCAGGCCCCAACCCACCATGAAAACCCCGCCCATGCTTCAAGCCCCACCCACAATGCAAACCCGTGCCTCAAATCCCACCCACAATAGCCCCGCCCACAAAGTAAGCCCCGCCCTCCACCGTGCTTCTGCCGCTCCCGTAATGCTACAGGTCTTCGGGGACCAGCAACAGCAAGGAAGCCAGCGTCCATCCCCGGAGGTGCCTCCCCTGCGACCCCGGGAGGGGGTGAGCGGCAGCTGCGAGTCTCTGGACCCTCGTCCGGCGCTGCCACCAGAGCAGGGCCCCACAAGAAAACCCCGCGTCACCCCTGACCCAAGCAGGGAAGGGCTCGGCGTGGGAGGGACGTCGGGGGGCCGAGGCCCCCAGAGCCCTGCCGGGAGTGAGCCCTGAACACCACCAGGTGTGGCCGAAACCCACCTCCACCGGAGAGAGAGAGAAGACAGAGGGTCCCGGAACCCCAGCAGGGAGCTGCGAGCTCCCGTGCCACCGTGCGAAGTCGGCCCCCTGCTCCTCTTTGAGCGCAGTGAGCACCGAGGGTCCGAGAGCCTCTGAAGGGACGGAAACACCCCGCCCCGCCCCCAAGCGGAATCCGGGGCTGGGGCAGTGCCCGGAGGACTGCCCGGCTCAGCCTCATGGAGTTCCACATCTGATGACACAGCTGGGAGGGGGCGGGGCGGGCCAGCCGCGTGGCCGTGGGTGTCCGGGCCTCTGGCAGGTCACTCACAGCCGCCCTCGGCTCGGCCATGGCTCCGGGGACAGTGAAGGGTGGCAGGGCTCATGGGGGCCAGCGCCTTCCTTTGTCGTGTCCCTGCCCGCCTGGAAGCCAGGGGTCAGCGTGTGGGTTCGAGGCCGTCCTCAGCGTTCTTCTCCGGGACGGCTCGGGCGGTCTCCACGCTCGGGCTCATCCGGCTCCTGCCTTCCTGTCTGCTCCCCCCAGACCAGGGGCCAGGGGCTGGGCAGGGCTGGGCAGTCCCGCGCAGCCGGGCACCAGCAGGGCCTCACACGCCTGGCCGCCGCCCCAGGGCCCCCTGGGTGATGCCTCGAGTTAACCCTGGGGTGGAGCTGGCTCACCCCGGGCTTTCTCGGGCACTCAGGCCGAGCATCGCAGGGAAATGAGGTGACGGCCTGGGGCGCTGGGGGGAGGATTGCCCAGGCAGGTCTGGTCAAAGCTTCCCCCCCATCCCGTGGGGTCCTGATGCACCATCAGCGTGGGATGGCGCCCCCCGGCCGAGGGTCCAGGGCAGGTACCGGCCAGCAGGGAGCCCCCAAGCTGGGAGCACAGGGCTCTGCCCACACCAAGAGTGAGGGGCTTCCGAACGGGCAGGGGAGGAGGGCGGCTGGGGAGACCCACCCTATCGGCTCGCCTGGCTCTCCCAGCCCGGACTCCGCCGTGCGCCCTGCACCCCAGTTGCGCAGACTTCAGGGCGCCCTGCCCCGGCTTCTCTCCCGGACACGCGTGTATACTGCATCGGCACCAACCGTGTCCTCGGCCGGTCTCACCCGCTCCTGCTGCAGAGGGAGGGAGGGCACCCCAGACGGGGGACAACGGTGGCCCCCAAACGGAGATCAGGGCCGGCCTGGCGACCAGGGCGGGGAGCGGCCGGCCAGGGCCGCGCAGAGGGCGGGGCTAGCGCTTGATTGACACCCCGGCGTGGCGCGCCGGCCCCCGGCCTCGGACTGGATGCGGGACCCGCCAGCCCAGGAGCCCCGGACAGTGGCCGCTTCCTGCCGGCCGCGTCCAGCGAAGGCGGCTCCTTTCAAGCGACTCCGGTGCCCCCGCGTGGACGCGCGCGCCTTTCATGTGGGCCCCGCGGGATTCCGGGAGGGGGCTCCTAATTACGCGCCTGGCTGTACGGGGCGGAGCCCACTGGCCCCGGGAGGGGGGGCGTCTCCTGCATATTCATTTCCGTGGGGGTGATCATTATTATTTAGCTGCGCCGACGCGAGGATGCGCCCAGCCGCGAGTCTGCTGCAGGTTGGGGTGTTCCTCGCGCCCCCGCCTAACGCAGTCTCTTTGAAGCCTCCTTTTGAAGTGACCCTGGGTGGCCAGAGGAGGAGGAACTGGCGCGGCCCGCGGGCCCGTGCAGCGATGCCGAGGTGAGCACTGCCTGCGGGAGCCCCAGCGCCTGCGCCCGCGCCACGTTCCCGCTGTCCAGAGGCCCCTCTGAGCGCTCACGGGCGGGTCTGTGCTGCTGTTTTGGGGGTGGGCGCTTTCCCGACGCTGAACGGGGTGGGGAGGGCTGGCAAGCCAGCAGCTGCCCTTGGCCGGGCTCCTCGGCTCATGGTGGCCCGCCTCGTCCCTGGCCCCAAGGCACCCGAGCACACCCGCCCCCCTCTGGCACCGGCCTGGCTGCCTCGCTGACCTACACTCCTGGACAGATGCCGGGTTTTGTTCTGGGGTGACACCTAGACTTACTCCTGGCTGTGCACCCAGGGGTCACTCCTGCAGGGCCCAGGGCACCCTGTGGAGTGCCCAGGGTTGAGCCTGGCCAGCTGCGTGCAGGGGAAGTGCCCTCCCCTCTGTGCCCACTTACCAGCGCCACGAGACCTCCAGGGCCTGCCCTGCTGGGCTCACTGCGGCCTCCGGCCTCCTCGGCTGCCCCTGGGCCCTGCACAGGTGGACATGCGAGCCCGCGGCTGCCTTGCCCTCGGCTACTCAGCCCAAATAGCCAGTTACTCCCAGCCTGTAACCCCAAGGGGCTGGGCAGCCACCCAAAAGGACCCCCAGGCAGCACCTGCCCAGCCCGGCGTCGCGAGATGGCCAATGCTGCTGACCGCTCTGGGAGAGCCGGGCCCAGCGCCTCGGCCCCGGGGGGAGTGAGGGTGGGGGGCCCTGAACGTGCGGGCGGGAGCGTCTGTGCAGAGCTGCAAACCCAGGGCCGGTGCCCTTCAGGAGTCAGTGCCCAGGGAGGGCTCGGCAGGACGACGGCCCAAGCCTGACCCCTGGGCCCACAGGGAAGGCCCCGCTGGGCCTGAGCCGCCCCGGGGAGACGGCCCCCAGCGCCTAAGAAATGTGAGATTCTAAAAGATGTTAGACATGCTAAGATTTCTTTCCAGGACGTGCACAGAAGGCCACTTCCTCGCTTTCTTTGCAAAGGGGTGGGGCAGAGGGCAGAGGGCAGAGGGCAGTGGTGTCCTGCTGGGGCATCCCTGTGTCAGGGGTCGCCTCCCCCACACTCCTGCCGCTGCTCTCCCTCAGAGGTGCTCCCTGAGCCCTGGGAGGCAGCCCTTCCTAGGGACCCCGGGGACACCCAATGCTCCCTTGTTACTTTCCCTCCATCCAAAGGCAAGTCCACGCCCACAGCTGACCTGCATGGAGCTGTCCCTGCAGGGAAGGGGGTTCGGGCCACACCTGGCAGGGATCAGGGCTGACTCCTGGCTCTGCTCAGGGCTAACTCCTAGTTCTGTGCTCAGGGCTGACTCCTGGCTCTGTGCTCAGGGATGACTCCTGGTTCTGTGCTCAGGGCTGGCTCCTGGCTCTGTGCTCAGGGCTGACTCTGGCTCTGCTCAGGGCTGACTCTGGCTCTGCTCAGGGCTGACTCTGGCTCTGTGCTCAGGGCTGACTCCTGGTTCTGTGCTCAGGGCTGACTCCTGGTTCTGTGCTCAGGGCTGGCTCCTGGTTCTGTGCTCAGGGCTGGCTCCTGGTTCTGTGCTCCGGGCTGGCTCCTGGCAGGCTCACGTGTGGAGCCCGAGACCGAGTGCGGTTGGCCACATGCCAGTGTGCCTCCCCGGTATGCCCAGTCTGCCTCTCTCCACCTCTGGCAGCGTCTGCGGCAGGAACACGCGTCCCCACCCGACAGTCGACACCCACAGCCCCGGGAGGTGGCACGAGTGCCCCTTACCTGCCGGACACAGTCGTCCTCGGCCAGCCGTAAGCGGAGCATCTGGACGAGCAGCGGGCTGCTCAGGGCCTGGGGCGGACAGGGACGCTGAGCCTGACCCACACCCGGGGCCTCCTCCCTCTGCAGCCCGGCCCACCTGCCTGCTCTGTAGTTTCCCCCCCACAGAGACACACAGGCACAGACACACGCAGACACACACAGACACACAGACACAGAGATACATAGACACACACACACACACACACACACACTCACACACACAGACAGCCCCGTTTAGCTGTGAGCCCACTGCATGCTGTCCCGCCTCGCCCGACAGCCAGGTTCCCTCCAGGATGGCCAGGGCCACCGACGCCCTCAGCCACCAGCTCGGCTCCCCCTAGCCAGCACGCAGGCCCTGACCACTGTCCACCCCTGTCCCAGAGACGGCCACAGTTCCGCAGGAGGGGAGCCGGACCTCACTGACGGGGTCCGGCAGGGGCGACCCCGACACCGAGTCCTGTGACCTCGCGGGGAGCTCAGGATGGACCAGGGCCGGGTGGATGTGGGGGTGAGGGGTGGGGGGTGGGTGATGGACAAATTGACGGACGAATGGACGGATGGAGGGATGCTGGGCGGGTGGGTAAGGGTGAAGAATGGGCGCGCTGGCTGGCTGGCGCGGAGGGAACGGCAGAGGACATGGGGGCTCGCCCGTGTCCACGTCTGCTGGTCCCAGCACCTCCTGAGCCCCCCATGTGGCCACGGCCCCTCCCTGTCCCAGAGGGACAGACCCACAAATCACTGGTCTGCCTGTGACTGCGTATCTGTAACAGGGTCTCAGGTGAGGTGACAGTATCAGCACCAGCGGCCACGGGCCTGCCCTCGGGAACACCAGCTCACCGCACTCAGCAGCCAGGGCCAGGGGCAGGCAGGCATGTGCAGAGAGAAACGCAGGCACACACACAGGCACGCATGCAATAAACACAGGTATGCATGCAGACACGCATGCACATCAATGCAGGTACGCACACAGGCATGCATGCAAGCATGCATGCAAACACAGGTAAACACACAGGCACACATGCAGGCATGCATGAAGATAAACGCAGTTAAACACACAGGCACAGGAATGTGTGTACATATGAAGGCACACATAGTCATATACACATGCTGGCACACATGCACGCACACATGAAGGCATGCACACAGGCATGTACGAGGGCATGCACGCAGGCATGTACACAGGCATGTATGAAGCCGCACACAGGCATGTACACAAGCATCTATGGAGGCATGCAAACAGGCATGCATGAAGGCATACACACAGGCATGTATGAAGGCGTGCACATATGCAAACACAAAGGCATACACACAGGCATGTATAAAGTCATGCACACGGGCACATACACAGGCATGTATGAAAGTGCGCACACAGGCACACACGGATGGAGGGAGGCTCGAGCCTCGCTGCTCTCAGGCTGCCCACCCAGGCTGGAGAGGTGGGGCCAGGGAGCAGCGTGCCCCTCCCTCCCCGGGGCAGCCCCCATCCAGACCCGCTCAGGACCCGGGTTCAGGTGCCTGTGGGGGGCGGGCAGGGCGGCAGCCAGCCCCAGAGCCGGGCGAGGAGCGGCGTGGGGGCGGCCAGGGCCTTCCAGGCTGCCTCCGGGAATCAGGCTCCATCCCGGCCCTGCTCTCCCCCGCGGCCCCCGCAGGGCTGGGGCAGTGGAAGCCCTGCCTGGTGACGCTGCACCAGGGCTCCTGCTCTGTGTCCCCGGGACCCTCCGAGGGCCCCCAAACAGTGATCAGGAGTCGGGGTTCAACCATATCGCGCAGGCACCGGGCAGCCCGCACCTCACGGTGGCACTGAGCTGGCGGGGGAGACGCCCCAAATCCTGGCTCTGTCCGGGGTTCAGTCAGCAGCCTCCTTGCAGACCCGGGGCCCCGGGGCGTGGGGCGGCGGGAACCACCCACAGTGGGTGTCCGCCCCTCCCGGGCCAGAGGGGCCCCTGTGAGTATGGGGGGCCACTGCCGGGGCTTCCCCTGGCACCTGGTCACAGGGCCGGAGCAGGGGCACAGCGGGGAGGGTGGTTTGCCTTCCACCTGATGACCCGGGTTCGATCCCGGCATCCTATAGGGTCCCCGGAGCCCCACCAGGAGTGATCCCTGAGCACAGAGCCAGGAGTCAGTCCTGGGCACCGCTGGGTGTGGCCCAGAAAGAAAAACAAAAAAGAAAAGAAAAGAGAAAAGAAAAGAAAAGAAAAGAAAAGAAAAGAAAAGAAAAGAAAAGAAAAGAAAGGAAAAGAAAAGAAAAGAAAAGAATCTCTGCTCCGAGGGCGCAGAGAGGCTCCAGCGAGAGAAACAGCAGGAGTCCCGAGGGCAGGAGAGCTCCAGCGTCCAGCCGGGGTGCGTGGGGGGTGGGGGGCGCCCCGACTTCTCTGGGACAAGCGTTTCTGCCACCCGTTACTCAGCCGGGCCTGGAGGGACCTCGGGGCTGGCCTGGGGCTGATCCCGCGTCCTGGGCAGTAGCTGCAGCCGCCGTGGGCTGGGGGTCCTGCACTCGTCAGCAGACGCCAGTAAGGACTAGGACGGCAGGGGGGGGCAGAGCACCCACACGCCCCCGCGGGCCCCGCTCTTGGCCCCTCTCGGCTCTGCGCTGTCTGACCGGCCGTGAGGAGAGCAGGTGTCTGTCACAGCGACTAGGGAGGGGACTCCAGGGTGGGGGTCTCAGCTGGTGGGCCTGAGTCACAGGGAGGCCGGGCCGCCATGGCCCAGGGGTCCTGTGAGTCGGCGCGAGGGGCGACCTGCATGAGGCAGACTGAGGAGGGGGGGTCTGCAGGCCCCGGGACCACCAGCTGAGACCCCTTCGCCAGCGCTGACCCTGGAAGGCGGGAGCCAGTGGCTGCGGGGCCCCGACTCGTCTCTGGAACGTTCCGTAATGGCTCCGGGTTTCGGAGCTCCCCTAAAAACGCTGCAGGTGGGGCTGTGGGAGGTGGGGTGCAGGAGGCTGCCCTTCTGGGACTGGCCCCTGGGGGGCGCCCGCACTGCGGCTCAGAGCAGCAGGGGCACCGCCCTCACCGGCCCCGGGTCCCGCCGCCAGCCTACCTCGAGCCTCTGGCCGGGTGGCCTCTGGAGGTGTCCGTGGGACTCGGCCAAGGAGGAGAAGCGGCGGGACAGGCTGTCCCTGGTCACGAGGGTGCTCCTGAGGTGCTTGCACAGCCACATGCCCTGGGGGGGCCAGGACAGCCGTGACCCGGCGCTCCGCGCGCGCGCACACACACACACACACACACACACACACACGCGCACGCGCACACACACACACACACGCGCACACACACACGCACACACACGCGCACACACACACACACACGCGCGCACACACACGCATGCACACACACGCGCACACACACACACACACACACACACATGCCCTCCTCGCTGCCCGCGGGGCAGCCCGGGCATGGTGCCCCCAGGCCAAGGCCCTGCAGACACAGAAACTGGCCCAGAACTCAAGGCCCCGGCAGGAATCCGGCTGCTCCCAGCAGGGCCGCCCGGGCTCATGTCTGGGTGCAGAGGGTTGACGGGAGGCCTGACCAGCCCTGGGCTAGTGCTGCCCGCGGAGGACAGTGGCCGCCACGGCGCTCGCTGGGGTCTGAGCTGCCGGGCAGGGCGGGGTCACGCCAACAGTCACCCCACTGTGCGCAGACGGGACTCGCGACCTGGCCACTGGCGCAAGCCAAGTGTGTGGGGGCCGGAGTCCGGGTGATACAGCTCCGACCTTGGGCCCCAGGCCTGGCCCCAGGGGACCCCCGTTCACACCCCGCACTGAAGCAGCAGACTTGGGGGTCCCCACACAGCTGACGGGGGCAGTGACAGCAGAGGCTCCCAGCCAGGGCCGCGGGAGGGACGCAGGAGTCAGAGGCTGGACGCCGGCTCCTGCGTCACCACTGGCCAATGCTACAGCGACCAAAGCAGCTTCAAAGGAAATAAAACAAGGCTCGGAGTGGGGCTGGCAGGGAGGGCGCCTGCTGTGTACACGGCTGACCGGTCCCCAGGCCCATAGCATCCCCAGAGCCTGCCAGGAGAGGAAAGAAGGGAGGGAGGAAGGAGGGAGGGAGGGAGGGAGGCAGGGAGGGAGGAAGGGAGGAAGAGAGGAAGGAGGGAAGGAAGGAGGAAAGGAAGGAAGGAAGGAAGGAAGGAAGGAAGGAAGGAAGGAAGGAAGGAAGGAAGGAAGGAAGGAAGGAGGGAGGAAAGGAGGGAGGGAAGAATGGAGGAAGGAGGAAAGGGAGAGAAGGAGGGAGGGAAGGATGGAGGAAGGAGGAAAGGAAGGGAGAGAAGGAGGGAGGGAAGGAGGGAAGAAAGGAGGGAGAGAGGGAGGGAGGGAAGGAGGGAGGGAAGGAGGAAAGGAAGGGAGAGGAGGGAGGGGAGGAGGGAAGAAAGGAGGGAAGGAGGGAGGGAGGGAGGAAGGAAAGGAGAGAGAGAAAGAGGGAGGGAGGGAGGGAGGGAAGGAGGAAAGGAAGGGAGAGGAGGGAGGGGAGGAGGGAAGAAAGGAGGGAAGGAGGGAGGGAGGGAGGAAGGAAAGGAGAGAGAGAAAGAGGGAGGGAGGGAGGGAGGGAGGGAGGGAGGGGGGAAGAAGGGAGGGGGAGGGATTTCCTTTGTCTCCCCCACCTTTCCCGACTGGCTGGTCAGTGACTGAGACCCGGCTATCTGACGTGAGGAGCCCCACTTCCTCCTCCTGGAACCGGGTTCCAAGTCTGTCACTGGGGTGACTGGAGCAAGCAGAGAAAGTGGGGGGCAGGGGAGCAGAGCCAAGCCGGGGGACCGACCCCAGGACTCGGGGTCTTGGAAAGTGGGGTGGGGGCTGTGTCGAGGCCACAGGCGGCCCCTCGGGACAGAATAAGGCAGGATGGGAAGGGGGGGAAGTGCGCCTGTGGAGGTGATGAGGAATTACGGTATTACCGTATATAATGTGGCACACTTACAATCGTTGTTTTCCCTGAGGCCGGTGGACCCAATATTACAATCTTCGGCACTGCGGAAGAAAAAGATGAGACTGTCACCCCTCGCTGTGACAAAGCGACCCTCACGTCCCGGCACCGATCCTCTCGGTTCCTGCTCGCCCCAGACTTCATTTTCTGCCAGTGACACGGTCGTTTGTAAAGGCCACGGAGACGCACTCCCCAGAAGGCGCCGGTGTTTAGAGTAAGTGATGGCCACGGCGGTTTATTCTTCTGTCTCTGCTGGGACACGCACACGGCGACTCGTTTGCCAAAGTCGTAAATACCAGAAACGATCGGGCTTCAAACGCCATAAAGCATCTTAAAGGGGCCTTTGTCTGCGGACGCCCTCGGAGAAAGCTGTATTTCATGTAAATCCACCCTCGAAGCTTTTGTTTTCCCTCCATATTTATGATTTCTTATTTAGTAAATTGTATTCCCCATCATGTTACCCAGGGAAGTAACGAGGGGAGACGGGCGCGCGGGCCAGATCGATAAACCCAGGCCAGGAAGGTCTCGGTGTTCAAATCGGGGCATTTCTCTGCAAATGGGAGACTCCCTTCAGCCTCGCGCCCCAGCCCGGAAGGCTCCCGGCTGCCGCTGCCCACTGGGCCCAGCCTTCGCAGGGACACAGAGCAAGGTCCAGGGGGCGGCCGCAGAGACGCCCCCAGGCTGAGGTCCCGAGTCAGGGCCCCGGCAGGAGCCCAGCCTGGACAACAGGGACGCCCCACCCCGAGGCTGACCCGCAGGGCCCAGCGGGGGCTGTGGGAAGAGGCGAGGGTCTTCCTCACCCCCACGCACCCGGGTGCAGGGGCCTCGGCCCCCCACCTGCCCCTGGCCTGGACCGTGGCTGCCGAGGCCACCCTAAAGCCAGGCCCCGCGGGGTGGGGCAGACGCACCCCAGGTGCTGCCCCGCCGGACACTCCTGCCGGGAGCCCGCCCCGGGTGTGCGGGGCGCAGCCCTCTGGAGGCGGGAGCCCAGGCCCGGCCCGGCGGGTGGGGACATGGGCAGGTGAGGGGGCTGCAGTGGGATACTATGGGGGTCTGTGGGAGGGTCTGACACAGCTCATGCGCCCACACCTGCCGTCACCCCCTGCTCGGCCTGGGAGCCTGAGGAGCACTCATCCAGGAGCACTCGGGGGCCGAGTCACAGTCCCGGGCTCGCGGGTGCTGGGAGAATCCCCCTGGGACTGGGCGTGATTCCCCTGGCTGAGGGCAGCGGCCAGTGCTGACGTCCCCTCGCGCCCCACACACGGACGGATGGACGGACAGACGGACGCGGCGTCAGCCCCGGCCCCACGGAGAGGAGCCGTTTGTAACGCAGTCCTGAGGGCTGAAGGGCGAGCAGCTTCTCTGCACTACTTCCTGCCCGGCAGGGCCGGGGGCTCCCCCACAGTGCTCGAGGCTGCCCCCACTCCCCGGTGCCCCCCACTTCAGAGCCCGGCGTGGGGAAGCCAGAGGCCCGGCCACTGCCCGGGACGCCCATGAAGGCTGCGGCCACTCCCAGGGGCACCAGGCGGGTTTCTCTCCTCGGGAGCACCCCCAGGCACCCACCCAGCCCGAGGAGGGAGACCCCCAGACACGGCCGGGGACCCCGTGCGCTGGCGAACAGCGGGGCCCGAGCTCACGCCACAGGCGCACAGAGGCCTGCGCCCGGCACTGGGCGCAGAGCACGGACGCCCCCTGCAGCGAGGCCCTGGGGCTGTGGCGGTGTGGAGGGGACACGGGACATCTGCGGGGTGCAACACGGGCCGTGCAAACACCACGTACGGTGTGAGGGATACAGTGCGTGAGGTGTGGGGTGGGTGTGACACAGGCTCGTGTGTGAGGTGAGACCTGGAGCGCTGACCCCTCCCTGGGCGCTGGGCCCCTCGGGCAGGGAGAGGACAGCGGGGCGGGCACGGGGCTCACCGTCATCGTTGTCCAGCTCCAAGTGATGGATCATGAACTGAATGGGCTCCGGGGGCTGGTGGATCAGCAGCTGCTCCAGCAAGGACTGCGGAGAGAAGCGCCAGGGCCAGCTGCAGAGACACGGAGAGGGAGAGAGAGACAGAGACAGAGACACAGAGACAGAGACAGAGAGAGAGAAAGAGAGACTGACAGAGAGAGAGACAGAGAGAGAGAGACAGAGACAGAGACAAAGACACAGATAGAGAGAGACAGAGACAGAGAGAAAGACAGAGACAGAGAGAGACACAAAGACAGAGAGAGAGAAAGAGAGACAGACAGAGAGACAGAGACAGAGACAAAGACAGAGAGACAGAGAGACAGAGAGAGAGAAAGAGAGACAGACACAGAGAGACAGAGACAGAGAGAGACAGAGACAGACAGAGAGACAGATAGAGAGAGACAGAGAGAGACAGAGATAGAGAGGGAGACAGAGATAGAGACAGAGAGAGAGAGACGGGAGACGGGCCGGGGGACTGGCGCAGGCTCCGAGCCGTGCCCAGGGCCCAGTGCTCTCATCTTCAGGACTCGGGGTACTGAGCCTTGACGGACTGGGGCTCGGCTTCTCGGAGCAGAGCGCGAGGGCGGGGCGTGTTCGTGCCGCCGGGCGGCTGGGGGGGGGGTGTCCCTTCCGCAGAGCAGCAGCGCGGGGGCCGCTCCCGCTTTCCCCAGGACTCGGGATGCGCCTTCCCCGGGTGACCCGCGCTGTGCTCGGGCTCGCCCGGCTGCGTCTGCTCCCTCCCATCACGGGCTGGCGCCTTGGGTCGCCGTGGCCACGGGCCTCCCTGACCACACCCGCAACTGGCCGCGGGTCCCCTAGTCCCAGGTCGAGGTGTCTGCTGGGGACGAGCACGCCGCGCTGTGTCCCCCGAGGGAGGCCGAGCAGCGGACAGGCCAAAGCAGCCCGCAGCCTGCGCTCGGCCCCTGCCCTGGCCCTGCCGCCCGGCACACCCGTCTCTGGCCCTGACGGCCCCCCGTGGCTCAGCCGTGTGACTCCGGAGTCTGGGCAGGGGCGTGAGGCGCGCGGTCACCCCGGGGGGCTCCGGCCCACGCCCAGCTGGGCCACACGGGGCCGCTCCCGCCCCTACTCGCTCGCTGGCCCCGCGGGGCCGACGGCGGCGAGGGCGGCGCTGCACCCCGGGCCCCGCAGCGGCACCGCGCCCCGCACCCCGGGCCCCGCAGCGGGAGCGTTTCCTCCGCGGCTGGCCGCCCCGTCCGCGAGCACTGGGCAGGCCCCCGGGCTGCAGCGTCCGGCGGGGACGGGGCGGGAGCACTGGCCGCGGCACCTGCATCATCTCGAAGACGTGGTTCTCCTCCCCGTACTGGGGCATGTCGGCGGGGACGCGCGGGGACCGGCTCGTCTCCACGCCGCCCGGGACCTTGAAGACCGCGCCGCCCTGCGGGGCCGCCATGGCGCCGCCGTCGCCATGGAGACGCGTCCTGCGTCATCAGAGCGCGCCGCCGCCGCCGCCGCCGAGCCGGCCCGCACCCCGCGCGCCCGGCCGCGGCCCCCCGGGACAGGGGCGCCCCCCGGAGGGGCCCCGCGCGCCCGGCCGCGGGCAGCACCCCAAGGCACGTCGGCCCCCGCGGGCGCGCGCGGCGGGCCCGCCCGGCCCGGCCTCGGTTTCCCCGTCCGGACGGCGCGGGCGCCGGGGTGGGCGCGGGGGGCGGCCCGGGCCCCTCGAGCCGGCTCCAGCCCCGCCCGGGCGAGGCGCGGGTTGCCACGCAAACAATCGCCGCCCCGCCCCCGGGCGCCAGACCCCGCCGGGCACCGAGGCCTCGGGCCGCGCCGCGCAGGACGGGCCAGGTCCCCGCGGGCCCGGGACGGCTGGGGGCGGGCGGGCGGCCGAGGGGGGGCACGCGGGCCGGAGGGGGGGCTCTGCCTTCCCGCTCTGCAGGGGAGGGGCTGCAGGGGCGCGGCGGTGCGGGCGGGCCGGCCTGCGGGCGAGGCATTCCCTCTTCCCCGCCTCTCTGCAGCTCTGGGTCTGGCAGCATCTGGGATCCAAGGCTCTTCAAGGGAAAGCAAACTGCCCTGCTTTACAGGTGGGTAAACTGAGGCCCAGGGAGGCCAGTGTTGTTGGCTGGGTCACTTGTGGAGTCAGAAAGGTGGAGCCCCTGGGCTGGAGCAATAGCACAGCGGGGAAGGCGTTTGCCTTGCACGGGCCGACCCGGGTTCAATTCCCAGCATCCCATATGGCCCCCCGGGCACCGCCAGGAGTAATTCCTGAGTGCAGAGCCAGGAGTAACCCCTGTGCATCGCCAGGTGTGACCCCAAAAGCAAAACAAAAAAAGGTGGAGCCCCTCCCCGGGACCACACACCCAGGTGGGCTTGTCAGACCTGCCCGCAGAGGCCCCCGCCCCACCCCCAAAGATCGCAGTGGCCTGTGCTCATGGCCGCCTGGGCGTCTCGGGGGCGCTCGCCTTTCGCTTTGTTTCCTGCTCTGGGCACTTTCTAACCAGGACTGACGCTTCTCTGGCAGCCTGGAAAGTACAAGTCTGAGAGCCCCGAGCCCCGCCCCGTGGGTCAGTGGCGTGTTGACACTCCAGTGGCAGGGCTGAGCCGCCTTGGCCCTTCCTCCCGCCCCGCAGGTCCCTGCACCCCGGAGCCCTGTATGCCCGCGCAGTTGGCTGCGGTCTCAAGGCTCCGTCGCCCTGAGGCTCTTTGCAGCCCCTCTGCCGGGCAAGCTTGTCACGAGCTGCCCAATCACAGGCTGCGTTGGTTTTGCTCTCGGGAATTCTGCCCGGCGGTGCATCCCGGGGCGTCTGGCGGGAAGTGCACAGGGCGGCCCCCCGCCCCCGTGTCCTCACTGCTGGGGATCAGGCTGGTGGCAATGGGACCGTGACCTGGGTGACGTGGGTCCTCCCCCCAACCCCCACCGCCCTTGTCGAGGGGCCTTAGCGAGTCGGGCAAGGCTGCACTGCGTCCTGGAAACTCGCTTCCTCCCCGTGGCCCCCGTTGGCTCATCTGTCATGGGACCTCCTGGACACCCCTTCCCGGGCGGTGGCGAAGACCCAAGCAAAGGAGGAGCATGCTTCTGGGGGGTTGCACCCCTCCATGCTCAGGGGTCACTCCTGGCTCTGCACTCGGGAATCACTCCTGGCGGGCTCGAGGGACCGACCCAGGTGGGCTGCGTGCGAGGCAAACGCCCTCCTGCTGTGCTGTCGCTCCAGGCCCGAGTGCTTCCCTGGTCCCCCTCTCCCCCTCTCCCCCTCTCCCCCTCTCCCCTGCGCTCAGCGAGGATTTCCCCAGGTTCTTGGCCGGTGCCGGCCTCAGCGTGAGCTTTCCTGCCATGCAGGGCCCCTTGGCCCCACGCGCACCTGCACCCTCAGCACCTCCACGGCCCCTCTACCAGCCCCCCCCCAGCGGCCTCACTGCCCACGAAGCACCCCCCCTCGCTCGCTCCTCCAGTGCCACCGCCCAGTGGGATTTGAACTGAAACTCGTGACCCCAGAGCCTTGCGTTTTCCCTAAGGGGAGGGCGAGCTCCAGCCGCACACACTGCCCCCAAGTGCATGCTCTGGCCTTGTCCTCTGAGCACTGTGTAAGCGGGGAGCGAGCCAGGCACAAATCAGGCCTCGCTGTGCCGGGCCAAGACGCGACTCCCAGGGCCTACAGTGCGGTGTGCAGTGGGAGCGGGGGTGACCCCACCAGGCGTGACCCCCAAGCCCAAGTAAGAATAAACATTATTGCCAGACCCCACTGGGGGCCTCACACCGTGGGGGGGCACGGCTGTGTCTTCCTCCTCTGGCCCCCCAGTGTCTGCTCACTGGCTCGGGGGCCGGTGCCAGCTGCCTCCTGCCTCTGTGCCGAGGCCATTCCCGGGGCCGGCGTCTGACCTCTGGCCCTGGGCTCCCGAGCTCTGACGGCGTGTTTGGCCGTGACGGGGCAGGGCTTCACACGCTGGGTGCCGCCCTCCGCCAGGCGCACACGCCAGGGACGAGACTCCGGCCCGCGCTGGCCGCCTGCTCCCTGGGCCTCCCTGGACTCTGGGGCAGTCGTTGTGGCTTCCCAAGGACAGGACGTTCCACGCGAGTCCCCGGTCCTGGCAAGCCCAACGTGCAAAAGGGCACGGGAAGGCCACGCAGCGCCCCCTGCTCCCCCGCTGACCCGGCCAGCGCCGTCGCCATGGCTGCGGGTCCTGCCCGTGCATGCCAGCCCCGCTGGGCGTGAGGCCCCAGGGCTCGGCCTGCCTGCCACCGCCCGCGTCTGCGGCCCCCCACCCGGTGGTACCCGAGCCCTCCCAGCCCCAGCCTGCCCGGCGCGTCCTTCCCACCCTGCCCAGACCCGACGGCCTGGGGCCCCTGCACCACTGGGCTCCCCTCCCCCTACTCCAGTAAGCCCCTGGCCCTGGGGCCCCTGCAGCGCTGGGCTCCCCTCCCCCCTCCCCTGTAAGCCCCTGGCCCCGGGGCCCTGTGCCTCCAGGTCTGAATGACAGACCCCACCCACGTGTGAACACCTGGGGGCGGAGGGAGGCTGGGTCGGGAGGGTGGTGTGGACCCCGGGCGGGGGGCCACGGCGGCCCTGTCCCAGAGAGGGGAAGATGCAGACGCCTGCGGCTCAGCCTGGAGGCCGGGGGCGACGAGACCCCCCTGCACAGGCCCCCGTGCTCAGACGCTGCCCCCGCAGCCGCGCCCCTGCGAGGATGAACCAGCTGAAGGAGGCCCTGCGCGCCGTGGAGCAGCGGTACCGGCTCTTCCAGCAGCAGCAGTTCACCTTCATCGCGGCCCTGGAGCACTGTCGCGAGCACGCCCACGACAAGATCCGGCCCGTCTCCACCATCGCGCAGGTGACGCAGGCCCTGCACCCCGTGGGGCCCCCAGCACCCCCAGGAGTGGTTCCCGAGCCCAGAGCCACAAACACCGCTGGCCAGGGCCCCGGCTGAATGCAGGCACGCGGGCACACGCGCCAGTGCAGTGGTGCATGGGGTACTCCTGGCTCAGTGCTCAGCACTGCTCTCTAAGTGCTAGGATTGAACCAGCCCTGCCGGGCACACCTGTTCAGGGCGTGTAGCCGGGGCCCTCCGCAGCCACGGGAGGGGCCCTGGCTGGATCTGCTCAGAAGTGCAGGGAGGAGTCCGAGCGGCACCCAGCCTCATGGCTCCCCGGGGAAAACAATCTTGGCCTTGCATGCACTGACCTAGGCTCGATCCCCAGTATCGAATACGCCACTCGCAGAGCCCGGAGTCGTTCCCGAGTGCAGAGCCAGGAGAGACCCCCAAGAAACAGTTCTTAATAGAAATGAATAAAATCCCTCTCATCCCCCAGCTTCTGGGCTCCACCCAGCACTGCTCAGGGCTTGCTCCTGGCTCTGTGCTCGGGGCACCATCGGGGTGGCAGGACCGGGCCCTGGGCAGCGGCTTGCAGGGCCAACTCCTTCCCGCGGTGCCAGCTCCCGCCAGACACCTGAGCTCCCAGCCCCGTTCGGTGCCCCCCCAGCAGCCCCCCGACTGTCACGGTGCCCCGCTGCTGGGCAGGCCCCACACAGGCGGACTCTGCTCCTGGGGCCGCCCCCGCCAGTCCCTCCCTGCCGGAAGGCCCAGGGTCCCAGGCCTCTTGCTTTCGGGGCTGCCAGTGGTGCCCGAGGGAGCTCCCGCCCGGAGTCACCCCTGTCCGTCACACAGCAGGTCGAGTCCTTGCCTTGCTCGCGGCCGACCCGGGCTCAGTCCCGGGCACCTGGAGCCCTGCTGGGCGAGATTCCCAAACGCAGATCCAGGAGTCAGCCCTGGGCACAGCCAGGCGTGGTCCCCAACCAAACGTGAATAGAAACGTGGGGAGCCCAGGCCGCGCTCACGCCCGCCCGCAGGTGCAGACCTACATGGAGCACCACTGCAGCAGCTCCACCTACCGCCGTGTCCTCTGCCTGTTCCTGGACATCTGCGCGGAGCTCGCCAGGCTCTGCCGGCACCTGGAGGGCCTGCACGCGGGCACACCGGTCACCAGCAACATCCTGGACAAGTGCAAGACGCTCGTCAGCCCGAGCCACGACCTCAGCAGCCTCCGCGCCAAGTGAGCCCGGCCCCGGGGAGGGTCCCCTCACCACGGCCCCCACTCCGGGCAGGGCGGCAAGAGCTGGAGGAGAGGACCGCGGGGCATAGCCTCGCTCCGGGCTGCTCCGCGGCCGGGCGCCTGGACAGAGCCGGCCGGGCGCTCACGCGGCCCCGGCCCACAGGTACCCGCACGACGTGGTGAACCACCTGAGCTGCAACGAAGCCAAGAACCACTACGGTGGCGTGGTGAGCCTCATCCCGCTGGCGCTGGACCTGATGAAGGAGTGGGTGGCGCACTCGGAGAAGCTGCCGCGCAGGGCCCTGACGCACGTGAGTGAGTCCCAGCTGTACCAGGATGCCGGCTACCCGCGCCCGCCCGCCCACCCCCAGCCCGGCGCCGGGCTCCCGTGCGGGCTCCGCATCAGAGACGAGCTTAGGGGGAAGAAGCAGAGCACGCGGCCTCCCTGGAGACCACCCGGCAGGGGCCTGTAGCCCCCTCTGGCCGGCCCTGGCCCCGGTCTGGGGGGCAAGGCAGGCCCACCCACCTTCCAGGACGGCACCTTGGCCGGCGTTGGCGAGCCCGCGCCCCCGGCTAACTGTCGCTCTTTCCTCCGCAGGGGGCGGCTTAGCTTCTGTACCCTTTGCTTCCCGGGGCGGCAGGCAAGAATAAAGCGTTCCCCCGCCCGCCTGGCCTGCTTTCTGGGACTGGCCCTGCAGGGGACGGCAGCCGCTGTGGACAGGGACAGGGGACCCCAGCCCCCGTGTCCACTTTCGACTCTGGCGAGGGCCTGCCAGGACAGGCACAGAAACCCCCCGTGGCCAGGGGAGGGGGGGCTGGTGCTCTCCAAGTGCACCACGGAGGCTGCAGGGCGTCCCCTTCCTGGGCCCAGCGCGGGGCCTGACCGCGGCCACAGGCCAGTGCCCGGCGGGAGGAAGCCGGCCGGCCCACACGCGCGGTAGTGCAAAACGATAAATGTTTATTTGTTCACAGTTAAACACAAGCGACTGCCTTGACATTCGAGAACGTTCCGAGAAGGACGGCGCCCTCCCCCGTACCGTGACTCCTGCCCTTTGTGTTCACGAGCAGGGCGGGAGCCGGCGGCCGCCGGGCGAGGACGGTCCGGAGGGAACCCGCGTCCCTCCCGAGGCCCAAATGCCGTGGCCGCCCGGGTGCTGCACGATCGAGCCACGGAACTAGTCGAGTCTCGGGGACAGGCCTGCGGGAGTCGGGGGACACTGCGCCCAGGGCCCCCTCTCGGGGCGCACCCCTGCCCTCGGGCGCCACCTGCTGGCGGGGGGGGGGACTGCGGCCCAGAAGGCGGATGCGGACACACACACATAAGCGTCTCCGTGGCCGAGCGCGTCCCTGGGGAAGCCGTCATGCCCTCGTCCACTCGCCCTCGTGTCCTGCTCTCAAAGCCCGTCAAAGCCCAGTGAGCCGGCAGCCTCCCCCTCGCCCCTCAGCGCGCCCAGGGCCCTTCCCTGGAGTGTAACCGTCTCGGGGCGGGCCCTGCCCCCGGAACCCAGCACGGCCCGGGTCACCCCAGCCACGCCGTGAGCAGCTCGGCAGAGAAGAGAGTGCGCGAGCTCTCCTGGGGCACGTCCCCACCCCCTGGGCTGTCTGCCACCGAGGGAACCGTCTGAAGCCCCACCGTCCCCTCCACGCCCCCAGGGAGACTCTCCCCGCGCTCATGGCCGACCTGAGAGAGCTTCTCAGACCCCATGGGAGTTCTGCTGGTGCACGCGGGGCCGAGGCCCGACCCGGAAGCCCTTCCTCGAGGGCCCCTGGACTCGGACACTCGCCACCTTCCCACGGGCTCTGCTGCGGGGGGCAGCAGTGGGCAGCCCGAGGCCGCTCTCAGTGGACTGGCCGAGGCACCCCCTCTGAGACCCCGGCGGGCACCAGCTGCACTTCATGGGAGGCGCTGCCCTCGGGCCTTCCTGGCCACCCCACGTGCCCACCGGGCAGGCACCCCAACCCCTGCCACGTGCATCACCTCCCAAACCAAGCTAGGGGCGCAGCTCCTGGGCCCACGGAAGCCACCGCCAGCCAGCACTGCTGACCGGGAGCCCTCCTGCCCGCGGCATGGGGTCCAAAGTGCGTTTCCCTGTGGCCGTGAAGGCCACGGGCTCTCACCTGTCCGGGGACACGGGGACGTGGGGGCCAGGGCTCAGCCGTGACCTGCGACCTCTGCCCCCCCGGGAATCCATCGGTGCTTGACTGAGACTCGAGTCGGACCCGAGCAGATTGGCTTTCACGCTTTCCTTTGGACAACGCTGACCAAGCGCGTGGCGGGATTCTGCCCTGGCACTCGGCCCACTCGGGTGCCAGTTGCCCGTGGGCCAGAGCGCTGCCCGCCGCGTTCTACCCAGCAGCCTGAGCCCGCGCTCGAGCCTTCGTACCGTTAGTCTGTCTCCCCTCCTGACTCCCCGAGACACGGGCGCCTCCAGCCCCTCCGGCCCTGCCCGGCCGAGCACGGGGTCCGGCTGCCGCCTTCCGGCTCCTGGCGCGCGAGAAAGCAGAGGTAGTGGGTGACGGGGCAGGGGGCTCCGGAGGGCTGCGGGCACCCGTGCCGGCCCAGGCTTTCCCAGACACACACGACTTCACACAGAACTTTCCAGGAGCTTGTCAGACCCCAAGGAGGCCGCGGGGGCGCACAGGCCGGGGCGGGGAGCTTCCGCGGGGCCTGCGGCTGGCGGGCTTCAGGGGGGAGGCGCGGGCGGCTCCAGGGTCCCACCTGGCCTCGCACCACGCAGGCGGGGCCCGGGGAGAAAATAAAGCTACAGAGGAAGGCAAACTGGCCCGACGGGCAGGGCCAGGGCGCGGGGCCCGGGGGAGCGGACGGCGGGAGGCGTTTCGCCCCCGGCCCCGGTGCCCCGCTCGTCCGGCCAGCTGCCGCTTCCCCTCCGTCTCCCGGGCCGGGCGGGCGCCTGCTCTGGCACCGAGCGGGTCAGCGCCGACCGGCCTGTCCTTAGCTGTGTTCGTGGTGAGTCTCGTTATAGTCCATGATGCGGAGCTGTCCGACGCTGTCCGGGTTTGGGGGAGACGGGCGCGGGCTCTCCGGGTCCCCCCCCGCGTCTCTGCCCGGGTCCGAGCCCGAGGCCTCCGAGGGGCCCACGCCGGCCACACCGTCCTCGTCGCACTGGCTCTCGCTCTTGTTGCGGAACAGCTCCCGCGCCTTCATGCCCAGGAAGCTCCGTGAGCTGGGCAGCGAGCCCACGGCCGGCTCCCCTGCGGCCGGCTCCCAGCGGCCGCCCAGCGGGCCTGCCCTCAGCCCGGGGCCCTTCTCGGGGGTCGGGAGCTCGCCGCCAGGCCGGGGGGGCCGGGACTCCCCGTTGCGGTCGGACACCTCCTCCCCGCGCCCCGCGGCGGGGCCCGAGCAGCCGTCGCTACCGCGGTCGCGCCTGGAAGAGACGGGCGAGGGGGGATGGGACGGCGGGGATGGCGCTGGGACTCCCGTCCCGCCACGCCCAGCCCCGCCAAGCGGCCCTGCTCGGGGACAGTCCACCCACCTTTCTTCCGCCATCGCCGCGTCCGCGGTGGCCTCCTCGCGCTTCCTGAGGAGCCCGCCCTTCTCCAGCCTGCCGTACAGGTCCAAGATCTCCAGCTCGAAGGCCTGCGTGATCCGCTTCTGAGCCACGTACCTGCCCTCCGCGGCCTGCAGCTGCTGCCTGCAGACGGACACGGCGAGGGAGAGGCGGCCCCTCCCCCGGGCCCGGTGGGCACAGCCCACGCCCAGCACAAACCCGGGCCAGCACACGCCCACTGCCAGCACACAACTGTACCCAGCACACACCTGGGCCAGCACACACCTGTACCCAGCACACGCCTGTAGGCAGCACACGCCTGGGCCAGCACACACCTGTACGCAGCACATGCCCGGGCCAGCACACGCCTGTACCCAGCACACGCCTGTACGCAGCACACGCCCGGGCCAGCACACGCCCACTGCCAGCACACAACTGTACCCGGCACAGCGACGCTACCTGGCCTGGGCCTTGACGTCCTCCAGGTACTTCTTCTGCTCCACGAGCAGGTGGTCCTTCTTGGCCAGGTGGGCTTCCAGCTCCTGGACCCGCTTCTGGGAGGTGTCCAGCCTCTGGCTCTGCTGCAGAAGGTGGCTCCGGTGCTTCTCCAGCTCCTTCCGGTACGCGGCCTTCATCATCTCCACCTCCTGACAAGCAGAGCAGCCCTGGGCTCACGTGCCCGCCCCAGGCCGCAGGGAGTGGGGGGGAGGACCAGGAGCTGAGCAGAGCCCGAGGGGAACGTGTGTCACAGACGACCTGCCCGGCCCGTCACTGCCTGTTTGTCACGGAACACGACACGGAGGGCCACGACGGTGTGTGGGCCGCTTGCCTGGCACACGCCGGCCGAGACTCAGCCCCCAGCACCACATACGGCCCTGAGTGCCCAGGAGAGAGCCCGGGGCCCGGCGGGGCAGAGGTGCGGCAGCAGGGCTGGCACTGACTCGCCAGCGGCCTGCGCCCAGAGACAGGAGCACTCTCCGAGGGCCCACCTGGCAGGGGCCAGGCCACCCCCGGGAAGATGGCGTCTCCCGGGGCAGCAGGGAGCAGCCGCCCGCCCACAGGACAGATGGCAGGGGACAGCACACAGGGCGTCCACTCGGGCTGCGACTGCTGCTCCAGGCCCAGGGAGGCCCACACCCGCCTCTCGGGGCACTGCTGTCCCCATCCCCGCTCGGCCCTCTCCTTCCAGCACCTTCTACGGGAGTGCCCACCTGTCTGTCGGGAGAGGCCTCTGGTGGCTAGCCCCGGGCGGCTGCCCGGAAGCCTGTCCCTGCCCCAGTACCGACACTCCCGGGCCGTTGAGAGAGACAGAAAACCCGCACGGCCACCCGAGCCACCCTGCTGCCGTCGGCCCAGCGTTAGCAGGGGAACGACACGGAGGCCCTGGAGTCGGGCAACAGACTTGGCCCGTCTCCCCTCAGGCCTTTGGAAGGGGCCGGACAGTGGGGGGACGGCTGCCCTGCATGGAGCCCCCAGCACGGGGGGCGGTGGCCAGAGCCCCCCAACATCACAGGCCCTGCAGCACCCTCCGGACCCCACGGAAAGGGCGTCGGGGCTCCTGAGCACTGCTCAGACCCTGGGGCGGGGCCAGGCCCACCTGCGTGGTGTCCGCGTGCTTGTTCTGCAGCTGCTCCAGGTACAGCTCGTTGACCTCGCCCAGCACCAGCAGCTGCCTGTTCAGGAACTCCATCTGCTGCTGCACCGACTCGCTGTTGGAGAGCTGCGGGGGGAGCGTGAGCGCGGCCGTCCCAGGGAGGACGCCCTCGCCAGGGCGCCCCGAGCCCGCGGGGACGGCTGGACCCCCTGCACCCCGGGAGAGGCCGCGCCTACCTTCCGCGCCAGCTGGCTGAGCTGCAGCTCCGCCTGGCACACCCTGCTGTTGGCCTTCTTCAGCTCCAGCCGCAGCTCCGCGACCATGTTCCTGCAGTCCTGCAGCTTCGTCTGCGGCGGGGCAACGGGTCAGAGCAGCCCCGGCCGGCGGCGAGCCCCTCCCTCCCTGCGCCAGCAGCGCCCTCTGCTGACCACCGTGCCAACAACACGCTGCGGTCGGGGAGTTCGGGCCGCCCCTCCCCTGCGGCCACTGCGGGGGCTGCTCTGGGAAAGGCCGGTGAGGCCCCACAGGGAGCGGGACGTGCCGGCAGCCCCCGAGACTCCAGATCCTGGCAGGTGAGAAACTGGTGGGAGAAGGAACCTGGACCCTGGGGACTGTCCCTCCCACACAGGTCCCGAAGCCGCAGGAAGCCGCGGCCGTGTACCTGCAGCTCCTGGCTCTGGCTGTAGAACTCCTCGCGGTCCTGCTGCAGCTGCCGGACCTGGC
Organism: Sorex araneus; assembly: GCF_027595985.1. NCBI lineage: Eukaryota > Metazoa > Chordata > Mammalia > Eulipotyphla > Soricidae > Sorex > Sorex araneus. The sequence goes on along the minus strand of NC_073302.1, from coordinate 1,955,355 downwards.
CGTGCAGGTGGCTGACCACCGTGTCGCGCTGCTCCTGCAGCTGCCCGTAGCGGGCCTGCTCCCTCTGCAGGCAGGACTTCAGCAGCTGGATGTCCTTCTCCTGCAGCTTCAGCTGGTCTTTCTGGCGGAGACCAACAATGGCCTGTTGGCTGCCGGCAACACACCGCCAGGCCAGGGGCCCCGCCGCCAGCCGCTGCGCCCAGAGCCCGGTCGGGAGCTCCCCGCTGCTGCACTCGGCCTCGGCACAGGCGCCCCGGCCCCCACTCAGCCGAGGGGCCTGCGCGTGTGCTGCGGCGTCACCGTCCTCCCGGCCCCACCCCCACCGGCCCGAGGGGCTCACCATGGCGGCGTTGTGCTCCTCCAGGGCGGCGGCGCGGATGGCCCTGCGCAGGAGCCGGCGGTTGCGCTGCGCGTGCTGCTGGCACTGGAAGCGCTCGTACACCATCTGGGTCCGCAGCAGGAGCAGCTGCGCCCGCAGCGTGCGCACCTCGTCGGCCGGCGGGGAGCCTGGGGGCCAGGGCGGGCTGCGTGGCGCAGAGGCCCCGGCAGGAGGGCAGGGCGGGCGCTCCCGGGGCCCCTCCCTGCCCACCCCCGCCCGGGTGGGAAAGGCAGCAAGCAAGGGCCTGGGGGCAGCGACGTTACCTCCGAAATGGGTCCAGTCCACAGACCTGCTGGGCAGAGACGACCTAGGGAGGGGCAGCCGGGCTCACACCAGCACCCGCCCCAGCTGCTCTCGCTGGCTCGCCTGCCCCGAGGGGCCGCTCTCAAGCCCCCCCCAGCCATCTCTGGCCTCAGGCAGCACCCGCTGGGCCCCGCCCGAGTGGTCACACCTCCCCGTTTCTTTCCTCCTGAGGGGGCGGGGCGGGGCCGTGCCAGTGGTCCCTGGCTCGCTGGGCAGGGCAGTGCTCGGCAGACGCGAGGGTCGCAGAGCCAAGCACAGCCCCGCAGGGCGCGAGCCGGCAGCATTCGGGACTGACTCGGCGGCGGGGGCCAACTGGGGCGCGAGCCGCCTCCCGGCCTGGGGGGGCAGGAGATGGGCGGGATTCCCTCCACCAGACCCAGGGGCCCGAGCGGTGCCACATGAAGGGCACCGGACCCACAGCCCCGCGGGGAGTGACCCCGACACAGAGCCAGGCACGGAGCCTGAGCAACAGCGAAGACGACATCCTAAGGGTTCCACTGCTCGCGTGACCCCCGCAGCCCGGCCCTCTGCCTCCCCCTGAGGCGGGCAGGGGCTCTGCCCTGCACCGCAGTGCTCACGGCTTCGTCTCGGGGACGTGAACGGAGCCTCTAGTCGGCGGCCTGGGTTGGGGGGTCGGACCCGGGGCCTCACCTGCTCAGCTCTGCGCTGTGCACGTCCGCCCCCTGCTGGATCAGCCTGTCCAGCACTTCCGCCGGGGAGCAGGACGGGCCCAGGTCCTCCTCGGCGCCCCCGGCCTGCTTCCGGGACAGCTCGGCGGTCTTCTTGCTGATGAAGTGATGGGCGGTCTTTGGCAGTGCCACCTCGAAGAGCTGGTCGTACGGGGGAGGCTGGCCCCTGGCGGAGCCGTGGGCCCTGGGCGGCGGGGCCTTGTGGGGGCTGGGAGAGAGGGTGCTGGTGTCCGAGGCTGCGTGGGGCTCCCGGCCTCCCGCGGGGCTGTGGGCGGCACGCGCACAGGGCGGCTCGATGGGAGTGAAGGTTTGCTTTGGTGTGTCGGGCCCCGGCCTGTCCAGGGCCGAGTGGGGCGGCTCAGGGTTCCCGCCGGGGCCCGCGGCACACGAGGCAGCCGGCTGCAGCTTCCTGGGACAGCTGGGGAGACAGCCAGGAACACTGTCGCGGTAGAAGGGAGAGTCGAAGCCACCTCGGGGGACCAGGGGCTCGGCGTCGGCCGGGGTGATCTCAGAAAGCTCTTGAGATATTGCCGCTGAGGAGGGAGGGAGACGAGACCGAGTCAGGCCAAGCAGGGGTGCCCACTGCACGTCCCCGAGACAGAGCATGCCTTTCGACACGGCTGGACCCCGGGTAACAACCCCCTGTCCCCTCCATACACATGCTCACATACACACAAGCTCATACACACACTCAGATACACACGTGCTCACATATACACACTCTGATACACGCGCTCATATACACATATACACACATGCTCATACACACACGCTCATATATACACATGCTCGTATACACACTCATATACACATGCTCATATATACATATGCTCATATACACACTCATACACAAGCTCATACACATATATACACATGCTCATATACACACACTCATACACACACGCTTACACACATGCTCGTATACACACACGGTCATATACACACGCTCACATACACATATACACATGCTCAAATACACACATATACACACTCATATACACATGCTCATACACTCTCCTATACACATGCTCATATACACAAACTCATACACACATGCTCATACGCACATTCAAATACATGTTCATATACACATACACTCATGCACACTCATATACGCATACGCTCATATACACATGCTTATATACACATGGATCTTATAGCCTAGTTCTCCCTCTCGGAGAACCTGGCAAGCTACCGAGAATTTCCTGCCCACACGGGAGAGCCTAGCAAGCTCCCCGTGGCATATTCATATGCCAAAACCAGTAATGGGTCTCATTCCCCTGACCCTCAAAGAGCCTCCAATGCAGCATCGTTGGGAAGGACGAGAGGCTTCCAAAATCTCAGGGCTAGAACAAATGAAGACGTTATGAGACCGCTCAAGAAAATTCACGATCAACAGGATGATGATGATGATAATGATGATGATGATGATATACACACGCTCATATATACACATGCTCATATACACACACATACACACGCTCAAATATATACACTCATACACACGCTCACATACACACTCTCACACACACACTTTTTCTGAGGGGAAGCCGGCCAGCCGGGGCGGGCTGACAGACAGACTCCACAGGACAGACTCCGCCCTGCGGCCCTGGCAGGCCCATACGTCTACCTTCCTCCTTGTCCTTTTCAACGCTGTCTTCTTCAGACGCCAGCCCGCCGAGAAACCCAGGCAGATCACTCAGAGGCACAGAGCCCTTGTGGTCAGAAAGCAGCTCTAGAGAGACAGACGGCTCCCGTCAGACAGACAGACCACAGGACACACAGGGAATCCCCATCCCAGAAACACACAGAAGCCTGCGGGTGGGGCAAGCACCACTTTCCCCTCCCGGGGCTATCCCGCACCAGACCCCACCCCAGAGGAGCCGGCCTGCAGCTGCGGACACGTGACCTCCCACCCCTCGGTCTGGGCGCCGGTGGGGCGTGCCGCTGGCTTGGCTCTGTGTCGCCCACCGTACCTGCTCCTCGGTCGTTGGGAAGGTGGTGCTGTCTGTGCAAACAGGGCCGGGCGGCGTCCGCTTTTTCCTCCTGGAGAGACAAGGAGGGCCATCAGAGCGCGGCCAGGCCGGGGCCCGGGGCCCTCACACCGCCGGGGCCGGCCGGGCAGCGCCGTGGGTCTCATGTCATCTGGCCTCGGGCATCTTTGCTGTCTTCAAATGGATCGAGACTCAGAGCCACCATGCTAGAAATCAGACTTTCCAAAATATTGATCATCTACGTTGTATGACTGAAAATCACGAACAGCTTTTTGTAATGCTCTCATGGTGACTCAATAAAATTTTAAAGAAATGTGTTTTATAAAAATACACGTATGTTTATCTCCCTGAAAAGAGCAGAGCCAGGCCAGAGAGAGCCCCAGCTGGGCACCAGGCTGGGTCCCAAACCCAGACCCAACACTGGCTTCTCAGGCCTCGGGACGAGGAAATCCCCATCCCCAGAGAGACTCTGGGCATGCCTGAGCCCAAGGACTCCGGTACCACACACACATGGTTCTAAAAAGCAAACACGGTAAGTTTCCAGACAACTTTTTTCAGTTTAGACCACGCCTGACACGAGGAAGGCTGGGCCCCTGCCTTTGGGTACTCAGGGGCTCCTCCTGGCTGCGTGCAGGGATCACTCCTGGTGGCGGCAGGAAGCGAGCCCAGCCCGGCTCTGTGCAGGGAAGGGCCCGGCTGCTCCCAGCCCAGGAGAAAGGATTCTGTTCCAGAAAGGCAGAGGCTGACGCCACAGGGAAGCAGCCGGCCAGGTCAGTCCCTAGAAGTGCCCGGGCCAGCGGCATCCTGCTCCTCACGGCCGTCAGCGACATTTTTTTTTTTTTTTTTTTTTGCTTTTTGGGTCACACCCAGCGATGCTGGCTTTGCACTCAGGAATTACTCCTGGCAGTGCTTGGGGGACCATATGGGATGCCGGGGATCGAACCCGGGTTGGCCGCGTGCAAGGCAAACGCACTACCCGCTGTGCTATCCCTCCGGCCCCGTCAGCGACCTTTTTAACTGTTCTTGTTCACACGCTCCCATTTCCCGCCACGATTCTCTCGGGCTCCTAGATGCAGCTGCGGCCAGCGGTCACTGCACTTACCTTCCTGCCGGGGGCGGCTGTGGCGTCGTCCGGGGCGCAGAGAGGGGCTGGCGGAGGTGAGGTGGCCGGGGTCCCCAGGGGCGTTCCTTTGCCACCTGCCAGGAGACACGCACACAACAACCCCCGGGCACTTGAGAAGCGCGAAATGCTTTCCAGCCGCGACCGCAGACGAGGCTGTGGGCGTCAGCTGCAGGGAGCCAACGTCTGCTCCTGAGCCCACCCGCCAGGTTCCAGAAGCCCCCGCGGACAGGACCTGCCGCGGTTTGAGGCGCCCACGCTCAGTGCTCCGTCTGAGACGGCACAGGCCCACCAGCCAGGACCCCCCGCACGCACACGTACCGGCGGTACCAAAGACTTTACTGTAAGGATGAGACGCGTCAGGGGGGCCGTTCCCGGGAGACGTCGGAGGGGTGGTCAGACCACAGATCATCGAAGGGCTCCAGAGGGAGGCCTGCGGGCAGACAGGGGCGTCAGGAGCTGGAGCCGCGTGTGGCTGAGCCCCCGGGCTGAAGCTGCTCCGAGCGCGAGTGGCCTCTGAAGGGACCCCCCTCTGCAACAAGGCCCAGCCAGACCCAGGGCCACCCTGGAAACTCAGGGGGAGGCTGGCAAACGCCTGCTGTGGCCCGACTCCAGCAGGAGGCCACAACGCGGAGGAGCAGGACAGAGCTGGCACCAGCACAGAGCAGAGAGCACTGAGCAGGGAGCACTGAGCAGGGAGCAGAGAGCACCGAGCAGGGAACAGAGCACTGAGCACAGCAGAGAGCAGAGAGCACTGATGAGAGAGCACGACGGAGCCCGGAGCAGAGACTCGGCACGCTCCTCACTGTCATACCTGTGACGGCGGTTCAGCCGACAGCCGTGCTGACGGGGAACTCAGGGTCTGAGGTAGCTGCCCTGGCGAGCTGAACGCAGTCAGCCGAGAAGAGGAGTGAGGGGTGGAAGTGGCACTCCCTGAAAGGCGGGGCAGCACCGTGAGCGTGGGGGCGATGGGGACCTCTGGGGACCCCAGGCCCCCACGCCCGCCCAAGACGACCCGGAGCTGTCGGGCAGGTCACAAGTGAGGGCGCCCAGGGTCGGGGGCAGCAGAGGGGACGTCAGGGCGAGCGGGCACTGGCCAGACCGGGCCTCCCCGGCAGGCTCCCCCCGAGCCAGCCTCCACTCAGAGCGCCTCTCCGGGGGCCGGAGGCACGGGGCGCCGTCCCCCAGGGACAGGCGGGGGACACTCAGGCAGAGGCTGGGGACGCGGACTCTGCAGGACACTCGAGGCCCGGAGAGAGGCTCCAAGGCCTGGGCACCGGCTGCATGCAGGAGGCCCGGGTTCGAGTCCCATACAGCAATGTCCCCCCAGCACAACCAGGAGTGAGCTCCAAGGACAGGACTGGGAGCTGTCACCAAGCACCGCCAGGAGTGACCCCACCCCTGGCCCCCACCAGAAACTCCCCGAGGAGCTGATCAGGGAGCGCCGGAGCGTCCTACCGTGGCTGCTCGGCGTGTCCCCGTGAGGGCTGGCGCTGGGGTCGGCCACGCAGGCAGCGAAGCGCGCGGAGACGGGCTGGGGCAGAGAGTAGCCGTCTTCGTAGGAGGCTTCGGCGGGGTCCAGGGAGATCCTGGCACACTCGATCACGACATCGTGCGTCTCTAACCTCTTCCACCTGTGCCGCAAAGCCGAGACTCGGAGGTCACAGTGCGGCCGCGACAGGCCCACGGCCAGCGCCCGCCTCAGCCCTCCCAGAGAACACGGCAGGAAACGGGAGGGCGCCTGACTGCAGGCGACCAGCCCAGGTTCCATCCACATCCCGCAGGGTCCCCCGAGCACCGCCAGGAGTGACTCCTGAGTGCAGAGCCAGGGGGACCCCCTGAGCATCGCCGGGTGGGACCCAGAAAGCAAAACAAGAGAAAAAGCAAAGAGCAGGGCCGGGCCCGGGGGGAGCAGCGCCAGCGCGCCAAGAACGCTTCTCGGTCCACAAACCGGGCCCGTGAGACACACCGAACAGAGGCGGCAGTGGCCGGACACTGGGGGGCCCTCCCCACCCCGCCCCGCCAGCCCCCCGCGCACAGAGCAGGCAGGCCTGGACTCAGGGCCCCGCCGGGAACACGGCCGCCTCAGGCCGACCCAAACCCAGGCAGAGCCCAAGAACCCAAGAACTGTCCACGCAGCCCCGTGTGGACCCAGAGGAGAAAGGAGACCCCGGGGCCCGAGCACAGAGGGGACGCGTGCAGGGAGGAGAAATCCCGTCTCCCACGCAGCCTCGGGGCACGGGGGGCGCCAGGCCCTGGCTCTGCCCCTCCCCTGCCGGCCGGGGCCAGCCCCCACCGGAACTCGCGTCTCAGTGCCCGGGCTGTGCTCCCGGAGCCACCCCGATGGCCCGAGCATCCCCTTTCCCGCCAGGTGTCAGGCTTCCCGCCCCGATTATTTACCTTTTGGGGGGCTCTGGGGACTGGGCCGCCCCCCGCAGTGCCCGGGGGTCACTCCTGACAGGCACGGGGACCCTACAGAGGGCCGGGGCCGAGCCGGGGTGGCTGCCCGCAGGCCTGAGCCTGCCGCGCGCTGTCGCAGCCCCGGCCTACAGCCGCATCTTTCACCTCCCAGTCCCCGGGGCCAACCCGGCCTCAAGGACGACCTCCCCGAGGCGCAGCCGGCCTCTCCCTCGCAGGCACCGAGGCGTGGTTCTCTGGACCTCTCTCCAGACACGCGGGCGGAGCCTCCCGACCCCCCTTGTGCCTCACTGCGCGTTTCCCCTCTTTTCTCCCCTTTATGCTGAACTCTAGCTTGCGCCAGAGCCGTCCTCAGAGCCCAGCCCACCCGGGGAGTGTGGCGGTCCAGACTTCCAGCAAGAACAAACACCAGCGTCCCCCGCGTGACCCGCCTGCAGTAGCATCGGCCCCGGCCGACGGGGAAGAGGCGCAGGCACCGTGCCACTGTCTGAGCCCGGCGGGAACGGACAAGGCGTGACCAACTCCGCAACGCCAGAACCCGCGGCTGCTCGTGTCCCCGGAGTGCCAAGGAGGGAGGGAACCGGGCGCGAGGGCCGCCAGTCAGCCCAGCCACGAGGCGCAGGTGCCACCCCACACCCCCACCTGGCTTTAGGGCCCTGGGCTGCCTGGCCAGAAACCTCTACAGAGGAGCAGGGACCGGACATCGGGGAAGGCACCTGCCTCGCCGCAGCCAACGCAGGTTCCATCCCTGACACCCCCATGGGGTCCTGAGCACAGTCTGCAGTAAGCCCTGGGTGTGGGGCCCCCGGGCCCTCAAATCCCAGCAGCTCAAGAGGACGAGACTGAGAGTCCCCAGACGCACAGAGCACGCAGAGGGACACGGCCACCGACACGTTCACCCAGGCACCGGCAGGTTCCCGGGTCTCTGCAGAAAACCCCCAAATGTTGAAGAATGGCAATTAACAAAAACCACTAAGGTTGGTAAGAAATAAAAACCCATTAAAAAAAACAACCCGCGCCTGACATCCTCAAGGCCAGGAACCCAACCGCTGCTCCGAGACGGTCTCGCGAGCGTCACGGGCAAGCCTGGCCTGTCACGACCCGGGCGGCAGGAGCACCAGCAGGAACCGAGGCCGGGGCCAGACAGCGGCAGGGCGCCTGCCTGTGCGGCGGGCCCAGGCCTGTCCCCCAGCACCCCAGAGGGTCCCGAGTCCCACAGGAGTGACCCCTGCGTGCAGGGCCAGGGCTAGCCCTGAGCACCGCCGGGGGCAGTCAAGAAAACCGAAAACCAGAAGCTGCAAGGCCTCGGGGGAGGGAAGCTTCGGCGGGCCGGCGCGGAGGAAGAGCAGACCGTGGGCGGCAGGGACAGGAGCAGCCCCGGGAACCGAGGGACATGCCCCGAGGAAGGCTCCCGGGGTGCACCTTGTCTTCCAGAAGGTTCTCGTGCCTCAGCCCACGCATGCCCCAGAGGGCTCCTGTGTGCCCGGGAGCCACCGTGCTCCGCCCGTGTCCGGGCTCCGTCCAGGGGTGGGGGGGCCCTTTCCTTCCTGAGGCCCGGCCTCCCCGCCAACTTCCAAACAGCCACCCCCACGGAAGACGTGGCGGGGGTCTCTGAGCACGAGCGCAGGAAGGGTGGGCAGAGGCCGGCGGGGGGGACGGCCGCTGCCAGTGTCGCATGGTCGCTCCCTTGATGGACTCCACACAAAGCCGGGTCAGCGGGCTGGGCAGGGGTCCCCAGACTGAGTCCCTGTGGGCATTTGCTGCCCGGGGAGCAGAGGGTGGGCGGCAAGGCACTGGGGGGTCTCGGCACCAGCTCCTGCTCCAGGGGGTGGCGGGGGGCGGAGCTGGGAGCCCAGCTTCTTCCTCCCCACACCACCACCACGCCCCCCTGGGCTCACGGGTCCCGCCGGCCAGCGAGGGGCTGCCCACGTCAGCCTGGAGGGCGAGGTATGACCTTCACGTGCGCCTGTGGCTCGAGCACTGTCCGGGCAGTAACTCGTCACGCAGGGAAACAGCGCGAGAGGGGCCTCGCCCAGGCCCCTGCCCGCGGCCACCCTCTCAGGAGCTTCTGGAAATTTCTGGGTCGGCACTTCGGCGTCTGTACCTTCGAGGGTCCAGTTCGTGGTCCTTGGATCCAGTCACTAGCTCCGGGTGAATGCGTACGTGCTCCATCATTGGCTGGAAGAGTTTGGGGTGACAAGTTACAAAAGGCACCGCGCCGGCGGCCCGCCACACCCGGCAATGACCCAGCCCGGCGTGGGCAGCAGGAGGGGCAGGCACCGCCTCTGCCTCCCTCCCCACTCCCAGGGCAGCCCGGCGGGAGAGGCGCGGTCTGAGCGAGGGCCGGGACCGGGCCGACCGGCTGACCTTGACCACCTCCTCGAAAGTCTCCAGGTTCTCCTTCATGCTGTAGTGTGAGCGCAGGAAGGACACGAAGTTGCAGGGGTACATCCCGTAGAGGCGGTGGAAGAGCGCGTAGACGCTGGCGTGCAGGTGCACCAGGAAGACCTCCGTCACGTGGCCTAGAGACACGCAGCTGGGGAACTCGGCCCCCGGGTGGCCGCTGCCCCGGGCCCCAGGAGTCTGCGCTGGAGGCCCCGGCTTCAGAGAGGGGCCCAGAGACTCGCACCCTGGCCCCTCCCGACGCCTGGCGGCCTGTCAGGGCTGTGGATGGGCCCCCCCACCCGGGGCTCTTTGGGGCTGAATCCTCAAACCCTTCCTCTCCTGCCCATCCTCAGAGGGACCCCGACAGGCTCACTGCTCCCCCAAAGCACTCAAGGAGACCCCGCCGCGGCCCAAACACCGGCTTCCTGGAGCAGCCGGGCTGGCCCGGGGACTCCGGTGGCTGCCCGAGGGCCCGTGAGACCCGGCCAGGCTGTGCAGGCTGTGTGTGCGGGCGGGAGTGGGCCCAGCCCTAGCACCCACAAGCCCTGTCCACTCAGGGAGCGAGCACCTCGCGGTGACCCTGAGACAAACACAAGTGTGCATACGTATGATTTTTCTTTTTCTCTAAGGGAAACTCCGTGTGGGGGGCCGGAGGTGCCTGCCCTGAGCACAGTGGGCCTCAGCTCAATCCCGAGCCCAGCCGGGAGTGATCCCTGAGCACAGGGCCGGGAGCAAGGCCTGAGCACCAGGTGTGGCCGCAAACCGAGCACCCAACGAGAACCCGCTGCAGCCTGGGCGAGGCAGGTCTGTGCCTCAGAGGGAAGGACGGAGCTCGCGTGGGGCCCGCTGGGCACGCCCCGCTGACCCAGGCCCGGGCCGCGGCAGACCACCTCTGCTCAGGTCACTAAAGCCCGACGTCCATGTGCTCAGAGTGCCAAGTGTCCTGCCAGGCCCGGGGCGACCCCCTGCATGCAAACCAGACCCCCGCCTGGACGCGTGGCACTGCCCTCCTGCACGGCGGGCATCTGGGGTCCTCCCTGCAGGCCAGAGAGGGAAGGTCCCCAGGCGGGTCCCCCCGTCCCCGCCACGGCCGCCCAGCTGAGGCCCTGCCCCGAGCATCAGGACGCTCTGTCCACCGTGCGGCTTCCCTGGTGGACACTCGCCCACTGCGGCCAGCCACAGGAAGGCAGGCTGTCCCCGCCGCCCGCTGCCGCCGCCAGGGTAACTCCTTGGGCTGGTGACAGTCCCCGGCAGCCGCAGGCTCCTTACCTGGCTTCTTCAGGCACCAGGAGGAGAGGCGGCCGAAAATGTCAAAGAAATCGTGCAGGTGCTGCTTCCCGCACTGGGGGATCATGGGCAGCAGGATGATGAGCACGAGGACGCCCGTGGTGAGCACCAGCACGTCCGTGTCCACCTGCGGGGGGCGCCGGCCACGGTCACTGCCGCGCAGGGCTCCATAAACGCCCCTCGGCACTCAGACGCGCTGCTCCCTTGCTCCTCCAACCCACTCAGAGCATTCACTTCGCGCTTATGATGCTGTGGACGCGACTGGGGCCGGGAGGTCACACAGTGGGGCCTTGGGGTCACTCCCGCACCCCACGTACTCCCCCGTGCCCGCTAGGACTGACCATAAGCACCGCCAGGTGGGGCCCAAAAATAAGAAATGAAAATGAAAACACCATTGGGGCAGAGCAATAGCACAGCAGGGAGGGAGCTTGCCTGGGCTCAACCCCCGGCCTTCCACAGAGCCCCCAGCCAGGCGTGACCCCTCAGTGCACGGCCGGGAGGAAGCCCTGAGCACCGCCAGGTGTGGCTCCAAAACAAATAATTCTAATAGTCACTGGATCACTGCCATCCCGTTGTTCATCAATTTACTCAAGCAGGCGCCAGTAACGTGTTCATTCGTCCCAGCCCTGAGACTTCAGCAGCCTCTCCTTACTCGATTTTCCCAGTGACTGGAGGCTTCCTTCAGGGTCAGGGGAATGAGACCTGTCATTGTTACTGTTTTTGGCATATCGAATACGCCCCGGGGAGCTTGCCAGGCTCTGCCGTGCGGGCAGGATACTCTCGGTAGCTTGCCGGGCTCTCCAAGCAGCATATGTATTTATTTATTTATTTATTTTTTTTTCTTTTTGGGTCACACCCAGCAATGCACAGGGGTCACTCCTGGCTCATGCACTCAGGAATCACCCCTGGTGGTGCTCAGGGGACCATATGGGATGCTGGGATTTGAACCCGGGTCGGCCGCGTGCAAGGCAAACGCCCTACCCGCTGTTCTATCACTCCAGCCCCAGCATATGTATTTATTTCCCTCTATGATTATCAATAACAATAATAATAATAATAATCAAAATTAAAACCCTGCTCGGGGCTGGGGGATGGGCCCAGGCACTGCAGCACAAGCACTGCGTTCCCGAGTAAGACCCAGGGCTTGACCCCGCCCCGCAGCCCAGCAGCGCCGCTGGGGCTGCCCCTCGGAGACACGCTCCCGCTGACCGGCTCTGCTCTCTGCTCTCTGGCGAGGGGACAGGAACCAAACCAGGGCAGCGCGAGGAGCGGCGTCTCCTCCGAGACCCACCCTCAGTGCTCAGGGGGGACCCCTGGCTCTGTGCTCAGGAAAGGGGCTTCTGTGGTGTGGGACAGCCACGGCCACCCTCGAGAGCCAGCGCCTTACGGCCACCCGCCGCCGTCCCAGGGCCGCCCTCAAGCACAGTGTGAGATGCTCAGGGCGGAGGACGGGCTCCGCACGCAGAGGCCCAGGTCCGAGCCCCAGCACCCAGGGTTCCAGAGCACTGCCAGGACTGATTCCCGAGCACCGGTCAGGAGGAGCCCCTGAGCACTGCCAAATGTGGCCCCAATAGGCAAAAATTCGTGGCAGCAGCAATCAGCAGGAAATCTGGGAGCCCGTGACAGCGTGGGAAGTGCCGACGCCGCGTCACCTGCTTGAGGCGGCTCAGAGGCCCCAAGCCCAGTGGCCAGCAGGTCCCTCGGGCCGGCTGCACAGGCCTCCCGACCGAAACTCAGCCACAGATGCTGCCAGACTGCAGCAAGCTGCGGACCAGATCCCGGGGCGGGCGAGACACGCATCCCTCCCACCGGAAAGGAACCTATGAACCGGACACTGGGTGGGTAGGGCCCAGGGGCGTGTGCCCAGGGCGGACTCCTGGCTCTGCCCTCAGGGATCACTCCTGGCAGGCTTGGGGGACCCTGTGGAATCCGGGGATCGAACCCAGGTCGGCTGTGTGGGAGGCAGGCGCCCTCCCCGCGTCCTACTCCGCCCGCCGTGTAGTTTTACCCCAAGCCCTGCTACGGCAGACGTCTACTACGCACGGGGCGCAGGATACCAAGAGTGCAGACCACGCCCCGGCGTCTCACTGGGAACATCCTTAACTGGAGGCTCGGGCAAGTGCCCCTGAGTGATTTTCCCAGTTCACCCTTTCAAAAAGGGTGTTTCGCAACCTGAACTGAACAGTGTGTACCTCAAGCCTAAAGGTTATACCAATCAACCCATTTGCTTTAAAAAAAAAAACAAAACAACAACAACAACAAAAAAAAAACCACTTGTTAAGAGTCCCTGCTCGGTCTTACACTACAGGAGCATTTTCCTGCCACCCTCCTCGGGACAGCTTGGGCCCCGCTCTATGAAGAGAACTCAATCTTCACTGTGCCCGTGAGACGGAGCCAAAGGGACTGTCACCTCAAACAAATGCTCCTGGAGGCCCCAGGTGCCCGGGAGGCGTGAGCAGCTATGAACCACGCTTCCTTATTCCATGCACAGGAACCACGTGCAAGGACAGAAGCAGGCAGGCAGCCTGGGTGTCTCGACAAGCCGTCACGACAACACCGTGAGCCCTGCTGGGGCCTGGGCTCCCCCTGCGGAAGCACGCCACGGTGGCTCGCAGACGTCAGTTTTCGACCAACCAAACCTGACAAGCTGTGAGCGCCTGGAAGCGCCTTCCAGCCGACTCCTCTCGGCTAGTGCAGGGAGCACCGGGATGCGAGGTCGAGAGACACAGAGGTCTGAGGTGGAGGAAGGCGAGACAAACGGACGCAATCCGAGAGGGCGTACCGTAACGTGGCACCAATTAGGCTGAAACATTACCACGCTTGCTTGGGCAAAAGCCAGCCTCCCCGGGCGCCACGCTCTGAGAACCCACTGGCCGCCAGACCCAGGGCCGAACGGGCAATTCCAAAAAAGACACAGCCTGGACGTGTTTCCGTATGTGCAAAGTTCAAACCCACGCTGGCCCGCTGAGGTCACTGAGACTCCAGGACTCTGCAGGCCAGTCGGCACACGCGCGCACACACACACACACACACACACACACACACACGCACACACACACACACACACACGCGCGCGCGCACACACACACACACACGCACACACACACGCACACACACACACGCACACACACACGCACACACACGCACACACACACGCACACACACACGCACGCACACACACGCACACACACACGTGCACACACACGCACACACACACGTGCACACACACGCACGTGCGCACACACATGCACACATGCAAACCCACCCGCACACCCCCGCAACCTCGTACCTTGAGACATTTGAGCAGAGAAGGCAGGAGGGGGGCCTGAGAGAGTTTGTGTTTCCAGGACGGCTGCAGCTTCACGACGTGCCCCAGCAGCACCAGGGTGGCCAGCCGAGAGGCGGCCTTGCCCACGTATTCATTCATCTTGTCCAAGAGGTGCTGTGGGTAAGCAAGCAGAGGTCAGGCCCGGTGGCCTTGGCACGAGTGCTGTGGGGTGACGGAGGCGGAGGCGGCAGGGGTGCCCTGGCCCTGCTGTCCCTCGGAGCAGCCCCTCCGCACCGAGCAAGCACCTGGCGCCTCGCCTTCTCCCCAAGCACACACGGGCCACTTCATTTTGGGGGGGGGGGTCACACCCGGTGATGCGCAGGGGTCACTCCTGGCTCTGCACTCAGGAATCACTCCTGGTGGTGCTCGGGGGGCCCTACTAAGAGATGCCGGGGCTCGAACCCGGCTCCGTTGTGTGCAAGGCCAGCACCTCCCCAGTCTTTTAACTCCGGCCCCACAATCCGCTTCTTCCAGCAACTGCTGGGCCAACGGGCGCTGGACATTGCGGGAGCCGTGAGCAGCCCGTGCTGGAACTGCTCCTTCCTGCTCTGGCCCGGCCATCAGAGTCTGGCCCTCAGTGGGAGGGCGAAGGAAAGGAGCGGGACGGAGTGGCCTGGAGCACAAGGCTGGCAAGGCCTGGCCACGCCGTCACGAGCAAGCACAGGCAAGCCTGCGAGACTCGGCTATTAGCTCCGGCCGCCCCCAAGCCCACGTGAAAGGCAAAGACGGAGCCACTGAGGCAGGCGCAGGGCCACTGGCGTCTCCACCGGCCGCTCAAGACTCACTCCACACGCCCAGCCACTCCTGCGCCAGCTGGGCCAGGCGGCCAAGCGCGGGGCCTTAGAAGGCCGGCTCCATCCGTCCCGCAAACAGGCTCCCTGTGAGCCCGGGGCCGGGGGTTTGGCATCTGGGGCCCGGCTGCTCAGACAAGGGGTCACGCGCTGAACACGGGAGTCACCTTAAAATGGACCCATGATTTACTCTCCGATAATGCTGCGTTCAAGGGCCTATTCTGAGTGCCCAGACGCCAGTGGTCACAGGAGGCAGCGGGGCAGGGCCCGGGCCGGCGTCACCCACCTTGTCGTGCGGCTCCTGCAGGGTGGTGAGGATGTCCAGCACTGCCTGGGAGCTGCTCTCCATGTAGTAGTCCACCAGGGCGTTGACAAGCATGGGGCCGCGGTCTGCACAGAGCAGAGGGCGCGGTCACGGGGGCTCCCGTGCCGGGCCCCACGGCACGGCTGCTCCAGCGCCCCTGCCACGCACGCTGGCAGAAGAAGTCCCTGCTTTGGGAGGGGGCCGTGCCTGATGCACGGAGACTACTCCTGGCTCAGTGCTCGGAGCTGCTCCCTGCGTGGCTAAGGGGCCAGGCAGGGCCGGGGATGGAGCCGCATGCAAAGCCTGTGCTCAGCACACGGGCATCTCCCTTTCGGCTTTAACCCAAAAGGAATCCACGTCTGCTGCAGCGATGCCGGCCGGGTGAAAGTTCACACAATTAGGCCAGGGCGGGGAGTGGGGACAGCACAGGGGACAAGGCATTTGCTCGGGCGCTGACCCCGGCCCATCCCCAGCACCAGCGGGAGTCACTGAGCACAGAGCCGGGAGTGGCACCAAGCAGCCTGGGGGGGGGTAACCCCCAGCCCTCCCCGCGCCCGAAACAGGAGCAGAAGCCCAGAAGCTGGCCCCAGGGCGCTTGTCTGCGTGTGCCGGAGGACGTCGGAACTGAGGGTCCGGAACAGAGGGGACCCTCGTGCCTGGCTCGCCCCCGGGGCCCAGGGACCTGGGGCCGCGGCTCACCTGAGCTGAGGTTCTCCCTGAAGACGGCCGCCACGTCGTCGCGCACGCTCAGCACGGGCGAGTCCAGCATGGCGAGGAGCTCCCCGAGGCTGGGCTGCTGGGCCATCGTCTCCCGGGACGCGCTGCCGGGGCAGGCGGGCATCACACGCGCGGCAGGCTCTGCGCGGGCGCCATCACCAGCCTGCGGAGGGACAGCAGCGCCACCGAGACTCAGCCGCACGGCGACCCCCGGAGAAAAGTCTGGCCCGAGCTCCGCGGGCCCCAAGCGACGGCACGGCGGGAGGGCGCTTGGCCCTGCACGCGGCCGACCTGGGCTCGGTCCCCGCACACGCAGGGTCCCCCAGGCACCACCGGGAGTGGCCCCCGAGCACAGTGAGGTGTGACCCCAAACAACAGAATTCTGCTGATGGGGACAGTGGTCTTGCACACACTGAGCCTAGGCTTAAAAAAAAAAAGCACAGAGATCTGAATCATTCTTTTCCGGTTTGGTTTGGGGCCACATTCAGTGATGCCCAGGGGTTACTCCTGGCTCTGTGCTCCAAAATCACCCCTGTGGGCCTCAGGGGAAGGTATGGGATTCCAGGGATCAGACCCAGGTCAGACAAGTGCAAGGCCAAGGCCCTCCCCGCTGTGTGATGGCTCCAGCCCCTCAGTAACTCTATCCCTGACAAATTCACCCAAAGGGATCCCGTGAAACACAGCCACGAGAGAGAAATCTGATTAGAGTCAGTAACTAAGGGAGAGTTACTCCTGCAGAGTCCTGCTCTGGACTCCAGCTGTCCGGGAGAGGGAGGGAAGGCACAGCAGCGTCCTCTACGTAAGCCCACCAGTGCCCACGAGGCCCATGAAGGACCGCGGGCAGGCCATGCAGTGGGCCGGAGCTCGATGCCCGGCACTACTGTGGTCCCCGCCCCACACCCGGAGCCCACCAGGAGTTGAAGGTCCGTGAATTCAGCCCTGGTGTGATCACGGACACGGCCGCTGGCGGCCCGCCAGGCCACTGGTCAGACGGGCAGGAGAAACTGCCCGGGTCCAGCCTGGGTTCTCAAAAGCGACGGAGCAAATGTCTGATCTTCACACACACAAAAGGACCCCAAAAAGCTCCCTCCTGGGGCTGGAGAGAGAGCACAGCGCATGGGGCACTTGCCCTGCATGCACCTGGCCCACGTTTGCACACCAGGAGTGATCCTGAGCAGAGCCAGGAGGAATCACAGCCGGGTGTGTGCACCCCAAAAAAACCTCATTCCCCAAGTCTCGGCACACACCCATAATGAGGATGTCTCCCCGCCTTGCTCTCAGAAGCGCTACTTCCAGAAACAAACGGCTCCTTTCACAGCTTCCGAGGAGGGACCAAACTCTCCCGACTCGACCATTCAGTGACCGGTTCTCTTGCCCCAACTTACAGGGGCAGAAACAGGAATCAAGCGACTTGGTCAGATCACAAAACTAGCAAGAAGCAAAAAGAGGGACGATGGGAAACCTGGCCCCTGCTTGCCTCCCAGTTCCTCTGCCTGCCTGGCTCCCCCTCGGGAAGCCCCTTCTTTCCTGAACACCCCCTCTCTCCTCTCTCAGCTTCCTAAACAGGCTCCGATACCATGCAAATGACTAAACACAATTTAAAAAGGAAAAAGAGATCACAAAGGATGTCCACTTTACAGGGCTTAGAACCGAGAGCCCATGGGAGGGTTTGGCTGTCCAGGGCCCCAAAAGGGAGAGGAGCATGTCCCAGCTTCCTGCCAGGTGGCGGGGGCGGGGTGGGGGGGTGAAGGATGCCGGGGAACACGGAGCACTGAGGGCCAGCTCACGACTCAAGGCTCTGAGGCCGGACTGTTGGGTGTGCTGGCCTTTCATTTGGTTTGGGGCCACGTCAGCGATGCTCAGGGCTTCCTCCTGGCTGTGCCCTCAGGACCACTCCTGGCGGGGCTCAGGGGACCATCAGGGGTGCCCTCCCCACTGTCCCACGCCCTAGCCCCCTTGTGTGACTCTTCTCTTTGGCGCGGCTGGGGTCCTGGTTTGAGGGCCACAGCAGGGTGCTCAGGGGACCAGGCGGGCCCAGCTCCCACAGGCAGAGCCGCACTGGAGCCCCGGGACGGCTCTTTGTTGCTCTGGTTGCGCGGGTTTGGCTGCCTGGCTCTCGGGCGGCGCGTGCTGTACTCAGGACGCAGGGGTCACTCCCAGCCGAGCTGGGGAATGATACGGGACACGCGGACTCAGAAACCAAAGGAAAACAAAGAAAAGTCATTATAACATTCTGGGTAACATTCTTTAGTTCTGAATTCTGCTTTCTGGGGGGCGGGCGGGGGGGCGTCTGGGCAACACCCAGCAGTGCGCAGGGCCCTCTCCCGGCCGACACCACTCCGGCCCGGCCCAGCACTGGCCCCCACGAAGGCGCGCGTGGGGATCACAGGGAGTTTTGCCCGTAAACGCTCAGCGTCTTCCCGGGCGAGGGAGAGAGGCAGAGAGCACGCGCCTCGTGTGTGGCCGACCCAGGTTCCACCCCCGGCACCCCAGAGCTGAGTGCAGGGAAGGAGCAGCCCCTGAGCATCGCCGGGTGTGACCCAAAAAGCCAAACCAAAACAAAAAAGTGCTAAATAAGAAAAAGTTTTTTAACTTGGGGGGCTTGGGAGGGTTCTCTACCCAGCAGTACTCAGGGATCCAGGGATCGCCCCTGGTGGGCTCAGGGGCTCATATGGGGGGGGGGGTAGGATCAAACCAGCCCAGCACACAAGACAAGCACCTTTCTGTTCACATTCTCTCCAGCCCCTTAAATTACATCTTTATTCTAATATACATAGAATTGTTTTGTGGCATTTATTACAAGCAAAAACACCCTTCATCAATTTTATTCTTTAATTTGCAGTCTTAATTTTAAACCATTTATCAATAAATTCACATTTTTGGAATGTATCTCATTGTGTGGCTGAATTACAAAGAACATGTCCAGGGGCCAGAGAGAGAATACAGCCAGTAAAGCTTCCGCTGGCCCCGTCCCTGGCATCCCCTGGGGACCCCGGGCACCCCCAGCTGCTGAATGCAGATTCAAGAGTAATCTGCGTGCACTGCGGTGTGCCCCAAAAACCAAAACTAAAATTAAAATATTAAAACGCCAGGCCACAGTGAGGCGCCTGGGGAGGGCCTGGCCTTGCACGTGGCCAACCCGGGCAGCCCCCAGCATCACGAGGGCCCGTGAGCCCCGCAGGAGAGACCCCCGGGCACAGGGCCAGCGTCAGCACTGAGCGCTGCCAGATGGGACTGAAAACTAAATATAAAATACAACTGCACAGGGGCGCGGGGGTGGGGGGGACTGGCGGAGTGGAGGGGAGGGACACGGCGAGGGACAATGCTGGAGTAATTCGCGTCTGGAATCCCGTCCCAAGTATCTTCGTGACTTTGCAATTCACAGTAATTCAATTTAAAAATTTAAAGGGGGGTGGGAAGGATCTGGGCCCAAGAGAGAGCACAGAGAGGAGGGCACTTGCCTTGCACACAGCTGACCCCATATGGCCCCCCAGTCACCAGGACCAACTTAATCCTGAGCACCGCCAGGGTGGCCCCCAAAACAAAATAAACAAAAACCCAGCTTGGAGCCAGGAGAAGGCACACCGAGCTGGAGGCTGGGGTCTGTCCCAGTCCCTCAAGGAACACGAGGGATCCCCGAGCACTGTGCTGGGAGCAGGCCCTGAGCACTGCCAGACAAGTGAGGTCCAGAAGCTGAATCCAACAGGGCTGGCTCTACTCACTGGCCTCACTGGCCTCTTGCCAGCTGCTCGGGCGGGTTCCGCCGTGACCAGTCAGGCAGCCGCACAGACCAGGAGGCAGAGCAGCGCCACACGCCCGGCCGGGGCGGTGCTGGCCGAGGAGCCCGCTGCGGGCCCCTCTGCTGGCACCGTGGGCAGGGCCACGTGTCCTGGGCTCCGTCCTCTCGGAGGCTGCCACCTTCCTGCCTCCGGGCACGGTGGCCCTAACCGAGAGCCGCTGCCAGGAGGCCGGGAGAGACAAAGGCGTCAGCTGGTTTCGCCATGACAGCGGCAGCGCCCTGCGGCCGGCCGCCCAGGGCTGACCGTGTGGCCAGCGGAAGCCCAGGGCTCCTCTCGGCCCGACCCCGCCTGGACGACGGCGAGTCTCGGCAAAGGCGGCTGTGATGAAACAGAACCTGTGCCACGTGCCTGCCGGCGCGGGCTGCCAGGAGCCACGGGAGCCCGAAGGCGCAGGGCACGACGCTGGCCTTACCTGCTCCAGGGAGCACGGGGGCGTCGGTTTCCAGTGCCGGCAGCCGGGGGCCTCGCATGGTCACTGAAGGGAAACACACGACAGGCCCGTCTGCCTGAGCGGGCGCCCGCCCCCGGCAGAAGCCGCTCCCACCCTGCGCCTCGCTCCCAAGGAGCCCCGGCCAGTGGGGTGAGGGACAGGGGAGGCCCCGCGCCCACCCCGCCCCTGCCGCCCCCTCCCTCCTCTGGCCACAGAGAAACGGGCACTTCCCCCCAGGCTGGCGCAGTCCCCAAGCGTATCCAGCCCGACAGGTAGGGAACTTGCTTCCGTCGACACAACAACTCCTGAGACCCCAGCGGCCATTCTCTCTGTCCCCTTTACCGCACCCAACAGCCCAGTCGGGCATGAGCGGCCACGCGCCAGTGTGCTCTGAAAACGGGGGTCTCTGGAACTGTGGGCCCCCCGCCCCCCAACACCTACGGCCTGTCTCAGCACCCGGCCGCCCCTCAGATTGGCCGAGACCATGTCCACTGCCTCGGCGGCCGTCCAGGGCTGAGGCCGCGCACGGAGAAGCTGGGAAGCGACTCCACACACACCGCCCTCCGCCTCAGCTGGGAGCAGTGGCCACCTCTGGCCCACGTGACAAGTCCCTCTCTTTCCTTCCCACAGTGGGGCCCAGGGACACTGGCACTCAGACAACCACCGGCAGTGTCCGGGCCAGCAGGCCTCCACACGGGGCTGCTCACTCAACCAGGGAAGCCTGACAGGAGAAGGTCCGAGCCCTCAGTCCCGACGCCGCGTCACCACAGGGTGACACTCCCAGGGGCTCTGCCAGCTTTACCAGGGGACCAGAGGCAAGTGCGGCCCAGCCCAGAGCACTGGCCCGACAAAGGCCCCCGGGATCCCGGGAGTTTTGCCCGTGAACACGCAGTATCAAGACTAGAAACTTGCCGGGGCCAGAGACGGCACGGCAGATAGGCACACGCCTTGCACGTGGCCAAGCCAGGTGCGATCCCCGGCATCCCACAGGGTCTGGGCACCGCCAGGAGGGGTTCCTAAGTGCAGAAGGGACCCCTGAGCATCGCCACGTGTGGCCCAGAAGGCAAAACACAGAGAGAGAGAGAGAGCACGAGAAAGAGAGAAAGAGCGAGGGAGGGGGAGGGAGGGAGGAGAGGAAGGAGGGAGGGGGAGAGAGACAGAGAGACAGAGAGGCAGAGAGCACACCCTAACGTCCTATGTGGAAAGAACGGCGCGGGCAGGGCTGGGACAGAGTTCAAAGCCGGGTGCGTGGTATATCCTGCATGCACGAGGCCCCACATTCAAGCGCCGGCACCACGTGGCCCCAGAGCACAGCTGGACGTGGCCCGAGGCCCCAGCATGGCCGTCTGCGGCTCTGGCCCCCAAGCTGTGCTGGGTGGCCACGGTGACCCCCAGCACCGCCGGGTGAGCAGCACCGCCAGGAGGACCCCCACCCACAGGCAGCCACACAGCGGCAGGACGGGGCCGGGGGCGCCCAGGGCTGGCCGCTAGTGCTTTATTTTAGTGTCTCCTCCATGATTCCTGCCGAGGGGGCAGGGGAGGTCAGTGCCGGGAAGCGAGGGGGCCCTGGGCGGGCAAACAGAGACCCTAACGTGAAAACTGAACACACGCTCTCGCCTAGAGCGGCGCACGGGGAAGCCCCCGAGATGCAGCCCCCAAAGGAGTAAGGAGGGAAGACCGGGACTGTCACCACACCGGGACAGTCCCGCCTCAGACGCCGGGGCCGTGCTCCCACTCAAGGCCACCCGCGGCCGCCACTGGCCCGCCCACTCGTGTTTGTTTTTACTTTGTTTGGGGCCATACCCGGGGATGCTCAGGGGTTACTCCTGGCTCTGTGCTCAGGGATCACTCCTGGTGATGCTCGAGGGACCATCTGAGATGCGGGGGATGGAACCCAGGTGGTCGTCGTGCAAGGCCACCCCCCACCCCCTGCTGTCCGACTGCTCCAGTCCACCCCTTTCCTTTTTCTGGGCTTTGGACCACAGCCAGCAGTGCTCAGGGCTTACTCCCACTTCTGCACGCCGGGACCACTCCTGGTGACACTCAGGGCCCCGTGGGGTGCTGCCCACCAGACCCGGGTTGGCCGCGTACGAGGGAAGCACCCTGCCCCCGTGCGCTCTCTCCAGTCCCCACGTCTGGTTTTGGTCATACTGCGGGGTGCTCAGGGACCGCTCCGGGCAGGCTCAGGCGACTCTAAGGGTGCCAGGGACCAGACCCGGGTCAGCTGCATGCAAGGCAAGCGCCCGACCCTCTGGACTTTCTCTCCCGCCCCCACAACCCACTTTTAAATAAAAACCCAGGGCAGCCTCGTGGGAGAGAGGAAGGACTCTGTGCCTCAGTGCTCAGCACTGGGCCAAGGCGTGCAGGACAGCCTGCTGTCACCACCCCTGCAGTCTGGCACGCCGACTCCGCACTCCACACTCCACTCCAGCCAGCGCCCAGCAGGGGGGCAGTCCTGGAGCCCCGCCCGCATCCCGGGAAGCTCCCCCTGCCCGCGGCCCTCTGCAGCGGGTCAGGCCGGCCCCTGAAAGGCTGCCTCGGACCCCTTTAGAAAGTGTGTCCAGGGGGCTGGAGAGATAGCACAGTGGGTAGGGTGTGTGCCTTCAATTCCCAGCATCCCATAGGGTCCCCCAGCACCTCCAGGAGTAACCCCTGAGCATCGCCGGGTGGGACCCGAAAAGCGAAAAAAGAAAAAAGAAAAGAAAGTGCATCCAAATCGAGCATCGGCTGGTTGCTCGGCCCTTCCCAAACCAGTGTGGCACGTGGCCTTCTCCCCGGAGAACGGACGTCATGCAATGGGGTAACTGCGTGTCAAATTGCCCAAGACACTCCGGACACCACGACAGTCCCCCAGGCAGGCGGCTTTCCAACCCCGCTGGTCTCCGGCCCGAGGAGGCCCGCACTGCCCGGGGGCTCAGCGAAGCGACTCGAAGACAATGCAGAGGCAGCTCAGGGGCAAAGGGGCCGTCGGGGGCAAGCTGGCACTGTGAGCGGAGACGGCGCTCCCGGGCCAACTCTGCCCGCTCACTCTTGGGGGACGAAGGAGAAGAATATTCTAGCGAGTGCTGGCTGTGGACAGAAGCCTTCGAAGCGGGGAGCTCCGTGCTCCGGGCTCCCCAATGCAGAGGAGGAGGAAGGGGCCACGGAGCACGCCAGCAGCACCCGCCAAAGCGTGCGGTCACGCGCAGTGTCAATGGCCTCAGCAGTCACGGTCCCCAAGGTCAGGGACACTGGGCAGGGCAGCACTGGATGGGCCGTCGGAACTCTGGCCTCGAGGGACCTTGACAGTGTGCCGACACCCCACTCCCACCTGGAACCCCCCCAGCACCCTGTCCGGAGACGCAGAGCCAGACTTCAGGACGGCAGAGCACTGACCACGGAATGCTCTGTCTCCAGAAACGGCTCTCAGGCTTTGGCTGTTCTCCTGGCACAAACAAAATGATTTACCAAGAGAAAGACAAGGGCCAGGCCAACACTGGGGGCGTAGCTGAGGGAGAGGGGAGCACCGCAGAGAGAAGGGAGCACCGCAGAGAGGGGAGCACTGAAGAAAGAGAGGGGAGCAGCGCAGAGAGGGAGGGGAGGGGAGAATCAGCGTCTCAGCAGGCAGGAGCTAGTGCGGGGGGGAACACGTGCCCCCTCGCCCCAGGCAGCAGCCCCCGGGCACAGAGCTGGGGACTAGCCCCTCACACCCTGCAAGAGTTCACTGTGCCCCCAAGTCACCAAAGTGACATTCAGGAAATGCCAGAGAAGAGAGAGGCCCAGGGTCCGAGCGCCCGGAACACGAGACCTGCCTCACCCGGAGCCACTCAGCGCCCAACCCGGCCCTTCCGCTCAGAAGCTGTGCCAGGAGGGCCTCCAAGGTGGCTCTGATGCCCACGTAAATGTGAGAATTACGGGGCTGGAGCGATAGCACAGCGGGGAGGGCGTTTGTCTTGCACTCGGCCGACCCAGGTTCTAATCCCAGCGTCCCATATGGTCCCCTGAGCACCGCCAGGGGTGATTCCTGAGTGAAGAGCCAGGAGTGACCCCTGTGCATCGCCGGGTGTGACCCAAAAAGAAAACAACAAAAAAAAGTGAGAGTAACTGACAGGGACAGGAAGAGGAGAGCGGGTGGAGGCAGGAGACGCCACCTCTGGGCGCCGAGACACTCTGAGACAGTCAGGGATGGACCTGATGGAGCGCGCGAGCTGCGGAGAAGAGCCCGAGGGAATTCTGCCAGGCGCCAGAGGTACCAGCACTGGAGGGTGCCACGGCTGCCAGGCCGTCAGCAGTCAATACCTGAGTTCCTCACTTCTCCGTGGTTCAGGGTTTTGTCGGTTCGAGGCAGTACCCAAGTGCTGGATTCCCAGGAAGTGTAAGACTCTCCCAGCACAAGCGTTACCCAGGGCCAGAGCGACAGTACGGCAGGCAGGGCATTCGGGGCTGAGGATAGCACAGCCTTGCACGCGGCCAACCTGGGTTCGATTCCCAGCATCCCATATGGTCTCCTGAGCACCGCCAAGGGTAATTCCTGAGTGCAGAACCAGGAGTGACCCCTGTGCATTGCTGGGTGTGACCCAAAAAAAAAAAAAAAAAAAACACCAGCAGGTAGGGCATTTGCCTTGCATGCGGCTGACCTGGGTTCAATCCCTGGCATCCCATAGGGTCCCCCAGCACCGCCAGGAGTAATTCCTGAGTGCAGAGCCAGGAGGAACCCCTGAGCATCTCGGAGTGTGACCCAAAAAAAAAAAATACAAACCCAAAACCAAGACTCCAGACCGAACAGTGCACAAGCCGGTCCCTGAATGTGGAGCCTTCCCTGCGGCACTGGTTAAAAGGGAAAGTTTCTCAAGAGCTGAGTCCTTTTCTTTCTGGGCTCATGAAGTTCTTAAAAGCCAGAGCCCAATGCCCCAGCTGTGTGGACTTCCTGGTGACGAGGGACACGAAAGGGTGTTAGTCTGTGACTTCGTGGAGATTTTCAGAGGCCAACTGAGGTATTCCGGAGGTAAGAGCCGAATCCTCTAAGTTTCTGCATTTTGTTCGAGGGCCACACCCTGGGATGCTCAGGGTTACTCCGGAAGTACTCCTGGCAGGCTCGGGAGACCACGCCAGGCATCGAACCTGGGTCAGGCGCGCAGTACTAGGGCTCCAGCCCCAGGCGTCAGGCTCCGATGACTAAAGCCAGAAGAGGTGAGACACCCAAACACCGGGCTCGCTAAGCTTGGCGGAAACAATGTAACTACTAAGCTAGATGTATGCACTACAGAAGGCTTGGCAACTGTCTACCATTCAACAACCTGTATTTGAAACATTGATCAAAATATCCACAGTGTTTCCCCATCTGGGCCTTGCCCACCCGCGGGCTGAACAACCAGGGGGAAGCGAGACCTGTGGGTGCAACCCGGGACAATTTCTGTCGTTCCTTTAGCAAGGCTGGATCTCCAGGAGGGCACTGGGTGATTTTTCTTTTTATTTTTTTTCTGAAACGGGGACTGCAAGCCAAACAAGTGGTGGGGGGTGGGTTTCAGCTCTGAAGGAGAACAGACACTGGCTGGACTTGGAAGCTGCACAGATGACCCTGCTGGTGGCATCTAAGCGTTCCCCCCACCCCCACCCCACACCCCCAGCAAAGGACAGCCGGGTCCCTTGACTCCGGGGCATCCCAAATCCACCTGCAGTCTGTATCAGAGCTCCATCTCAGGGCATCGTGCTCAGGGGGACCATCTGATTCAGACACCCTAACCTCAGGCCGACCAGACCATCACTTTCCGCTACTTCCCCTCTAGAACAGGAGCTTAACTAGGGACAACAAGAAACTTGAGGGGCTGGAGCGATAGCACAGCGGGTAGGGCATTTGCCTTGCACGCTGCCGATTCAGGTTCGATTCCCAGCATCCCATATGGTCCCCCGAGCACCGCCAGGAGTAATTCCTGAGTGCATGAGCCAGGAATAACCCTTGAGCATCGCCGGGTGTGACCCAAAAAGAAGAAAAAAAAAAAGAGAGAAAATCCCAGCAAAGTCCTAAGATATGTATGTATAAATGCATGGATTCAGCTACATTTTTCAAACAATCTACCCCATATAAATAGATGATAAGGTATAGTTTTTCAGTAATCATGCTCTTATAAAGTAAATCAGGGGCCAGCACTCTTGAACAGCTGTTAAGGCGCTTGCTTTGCACGCAGCTAACCTGGGTTCAATCCCAGGCAGCCTTTATGGCCCTCTGAGTCCCACCACGAATGACCCCTGAGTGCAGAGCCAGAAGTCAGTCCTGCACATAACCGGGTGTGGCCCCCACACGTAAATCAGAACAACGTAAATCAGAAACAGAATAATTTCAAATAGTTAAAGGTAGGCTGTTTTCCCAGCAACTTAAATGGGAAAAATGTGAGTCATGCTAACTAAAATATATGAAACTGTTACCGGTTGATCTGAGGGAAAGGCCAGCGGCTGACTCTACACAGGGTAAACATAAACTACAGGTCTGAAAGCCACTGTTTATTCCTGCATGTTTGCTGCGACTTAAGTGACAGCCCTAATACAAGTAAAACGGATCTCTCCCGGGGAGATCTATGAGGAGCTTACAGGGATTACCTTTTTAAAAATTATGTTATTTACAGTGGAGGATAAACGGGCCAGGCGAAAGGTCACCAGCGCGCTTAGCTCTAGAAAGCCATCAACATTAGAGTCCGCTAGTCAGGAGGGCTGACTGGAGCCCTGGAACCTGGACACTCAGATACGGAGACTTAGCCATACCCTGATGGACAACGTGCCTCCTGTTCCCCAAATGGGGAGGCCGAGGTAACCCAAGTGACAGTCAAAAGCAGGAAACTGCCTCAAGCGTAGAACAGCTCAGAAGGGCATCTGCGCTGCTGAATTTGGCTTCTCTGCCCAAGAATATCCAATTCATTCCAGGAAAAGCGCCCTTCCGTCAGTCCGGGCCGGGAACCCCCAAAAGAACATGCCTGCACCCAAACGAGGTCTGAGGGAAGACAGATCTAGCAAATCAAGGCGGCTCCGAGAGGCCCGAATTCCCCCCTCCCCTGGCACACCAAGCCTAGGAGCTATTTTAAGCCAGGCTTCTGCGATGAATTATACATTAAAAGAGAAACAGCCAAGCTGAAACTTTAAGCCACTGGCTTCAAACTCTGGCACGGGCCACCGTCACCTGTGACTTCCCCCCAGCACCGCGCCCCCAGGCCTGGCGGCCCGGCCCAGACGGCGGCAGGGCAGCGCAGCGGACAGCTCCCGTCCCGACCCTGTGGCTATCTGCAAGCAGGGCCCAGACAGCCACTTATCTGATGGCCTCAGAAGCCGGTTCCGGCTCCTCTGGCCAGTGGGACCCGGCGGGCCGGGGCGGCGGCCACCGCGGCGGCGGCTGCAGCGGGCCACGCGGGGCAAGTGCAACTGAGGCCCGGCCGGCCCCCACCCCGTCCCGCTGCCCAGAGCAAGACAAAGGCGGGCAAGGGCCTGTCTCCTGGGACCCGGGTGCTCGGGCCCGGGCGCTCGGGCCGGGGCACCAGGAAACGCCCGGAGCAGGGGCGCTGACATCACCTGCGTCCCGGGCTGTCGCCCACTCCCAGCTCCCCTCGGCCTGCTGCAGCCCCCGGGCCCTCCCCACGCGGGCCGGGCGGGCGGGCCGGGCTGCACAGGTGGTTGCGGAGGGACGGGCGCCCCGGGGGTCCCGCCGCGACAGCTCCCGGGGTCCCGGGAGGGCGTCCCCGGGCCGGGGCCCCCGCGGGGAGCGCGGCGCCGCTCCCACCCTCGCCGTCGACGGGGACGCGGCCCGGCACCGCGCCGGGCGGGAGGCGCCTCGCACCCCGAGCGGGGGCGCCGCGCGCGCGGACTCGCGGCCCGGTGCTCGGCTCCTCCCCTGCCAGTGCTCCCCGCGCGGGGGAGCGGGAGCGAGCGCGGGGCCGCCCCCCGCGGCGGAGACACAAAGGACGCGGCGGCCCCGCAATGAATGAACGCGCGGCGGCGGGGCGCGGGGCGCGGGCGGGGGGCGCGGGCCCGGCCCTCGCGCCCCGCCCGCCGCCCCCTCCCCGGCCCGCGCGCCCCGCGCCCCCCGCCCCGCCGCC
The DNA here is from genome assembly GCF_027595985.1 of Sorex araneus. NCBI lineage: Eukaryota > Metazoa > Chordata > Mammalia > Eulipotyphla > Soricidae > Sorex > Sorex araneus. Next base: position 1,927,353 of record NC_073302.1, on the reverse strand, counting down.
ACGGGCTACCGACCCGGCGCCCGCCCGCCGCCCCTGCCCGCGCCCCCCGCCCGCGCGCCCCCGCGCCCGCCCGCGCGCGCGCCCCGGGCCGGGCCGGGCCGCCGGGCCGCCCCGAGCCGCCCCGGCGCCGGGGAGGGGGCGACAGCCGCGTCCTCACGCCCGCCGCCTCCCCCGCGGCTGTTTACCTCACAGTCCCTCCAGCCTACAGGGCGCCGCCATCTTGGACGGACGGCGCCTCCCCCCGGCGTGACGAGACCACGGCCGCCGCCGCTTCCGCCGCGGAAAGTAGTCCCCAGCGGGCGCGCGCGTCCCGCTCGGGCGCAGGCCCCGACGACGGCGCCCGGCGGCCCCGCGGCACGGAAGCGGCCGCCCGGCTCATGACGGACGGCGAACACCCGGCGAGGAGGGCCCCGGGCGCGTTTGGAAGGTGGAAGGGGGCGGGGACCGGCGGAGGGATCCCCGAGGCGGCCACCGGGAGATCTTGTGACTCCGAAGGAGGCAAAAAAAAGAAGGGCCGGCCCGGTGGGCGGGGCCAGGCGGCGGCGCGAGGGGCGGGGCGGCGGTCACGTGGGCGTCGGGGGCGGGGCCGGGCCAGAGGCGTAAACAAGGCCGGCGGCTGGGTGTGGCCCGGGCGCCCGCTGCCCGCACCCCCGGCGCCCGGCCAGGCTCTCCGGCCCGACCTGAGCCTGCTCGGGCCACTGGCCCGCGTGTGGGTCAAAGGTCTGCGGGGAGCCGCCGACGCTCCCCTAAGGGAAGGCGGCGCAGCTGCGCAGGCCGCCTGGTGTCCGGGCGGGGTTTGCAGACGCTGACCCCTCCTGCCCGGGCAGGACACCCGCGTCCCTCACTGAGGAGGCAGCCCTCGGCTCAGAGCCCCTGTATTCAGGCGCCGCCCTGCCGCTTCCCAGCGGCGAACCCTGGCAAGTGTCTAGGGCCCGTGGGCCTCAGTTTCTCACCCCGTGAAATGGGCAGTAGTGGCCAGCGGGGACTCCCGAGAGACGGCTGGCACGCGGGGAGCCCGTGGCCTGTGCAGTGCCCCTCGTGATGTGATGGCACGGGGGGCTGAGGCGTGAGTGCAGCCGGGAGGGGGGCAGGGTCCCCGAAGGACTCAGGCTGGGGGCGAGTTCCCTGCAGAGCCCGGGGCAGGCCGGGAGGTAACGGGTTTGGCTTCTAGTTTTTCCCCCTGGGGGCGTGGGCCACCCCCGGGGGTGTGCAGGGATGACCCTTGGCTCTGCGCTCCTGGAGTGCGGGGGGCCGACCCTGGTAGGCCTCGCGCCAGGCAGACTCCCTACCCGCTGGGGTCACGGTGCCTGTGTGAGGCGGGGCTGGCTGTGCCCCTGAGAGTGGCAGCCCGGCCGGGGCACTGCCCCGCTGGGAACCCCAAAGCCAGTGCGGGATCTTCCTGGCCGGCCGGGCAGTGCAGGTGGGGGTGATGTGCCCCCCACGCTGACTCCAGGGAGGCAACCACGAGTTATTTTGTTTTCGGGGGGTGGGGGACACCCCGGAAGTGCGCAGGGCTTACTCTTCGGTCCTGGTCCTGCGAGGTGCCAGGGTGGGAGCCTGATTCCACAGCAGGCACCGTGCCCACCGTGCTGTCTGCCGCAGCCCCCAAGCCTTCTTGACTGAGACCACCAGAAACTTTCCACCATCGTAGCAACCTGGTTACCATGGAGCGAGCCTGGTGCCGTGGATGGAGTCCTCATCTCTTTGTCTCCGGCACCAGGAAAATAATAATGCTTCCGGGGGGCTGGGGGCTCAGAGAGGCCCGATGGTCACTAACCGGGCCCCGAGTAACAGACAGGGAGAACACCCCTTGCGTATGAGGCTGAGTTCAAGCCCGGGCCTCGAGTCAGCCCGCCCCAGCGTGGCCACTGTGAGCAGCCCCAGGATTGAGCATTCCCGGGGGCCGTCCCGGCACTCAGCACCGCTGGGAGTGGCCCTGATTTTTTTCTTTTTCTTTAAAAAATCTCAGAGATCGGGGCTGGAGCAATAGCACAGTGGGGAGGGCTTGCATGCCTTGCATGCAGCCTACCCGGGTTCGATTCCCAGCATCCCATATGGTCCCCCGAGCACCGCCAGGAGTAATTCCTGAGTGCAGAACCAGGAGTAACCCCTGTGCATCCCCAGGTGTGACCCAAAAAAGCAAAAAAAAAAAAAAAATCTCAGAGGCTGGGTAGTACAGAGGGTAGTGTCTTCTCTCACGTGCGGCCAGCCCGCATTCATCCCCCGCACCCCACAGCTGCTCTGGGTGTGACCCCTGAGCATAGAGCCAGGAGGAGTAAGCCCTGAGCACTGCACGGTGTGGTCCAGAAGAAAATTACGCGGGGCCAGGGAGACGGTAGAGTGGGTAGGGTGCTTGCTTTGCACGCAGCCAGCTGGGTTCGACTCTGGCACCCAGGTGGTCTGCAAACTCAGCAGGAGTGAGCCCTGAGCACCACAGGGTGTGGCCCCAAAAAGTAACTAAATTAAAATGTTTAAAGAGTGCGGCTAGTACAGCGGGTAAAGCTCTTGCCTTGCGTGCAGCTGGCCTGGTGGTTCACACCCCCGGGAATCCACGCGGCCCCTGAACCACCAGGAGTGAGGGCAAAGCTACGCCCTGAGCTGCTGGGCATGGCCCAGAGGGAAGGGGAGAGGGGAGAGGAGGGAAGGAGGGGGAGGAGCACTCATAAATGCAGAGTGGAGATCGCTGCATTCCTCCATCACATCGTGGCTGCTAGATCCTTCTGTGCGGCCCGGCTGGCTGACCTGGCTTGGGGGGCGGAGCCGGGAGGGTCGCGGGCCGAGCAGCACAGCTGGAGGTCACTCTCCTTGCACTCAGCCAACCCCCAGTTGGACCCTCGGCATCCCACGGGGTCCCCTGAGCCCTGTCAGGAGTGATGCCAGGAGGATGCCCTGGACATCGCCGGGTGTGGCCCCAAACACGAGACTAAAATAAGTGGAGGGCTGGAGCGATAGCACAGCGGGGAGGGCGTTTGCCTTGCACGTGGCCGACCCGGGTTCAAATCCCAGCATCCCATATGGTCCCCTGAGCACCGCCAGGAGTGATTCCTGAGTGCAGAGCCAGGAGTAACCCCTGTGCATCGCCAGGTGTGACCCAAAAAGCAAAAATAAAATAAAAAATAAAATAATAATAATAAAATAAGTGGAAAGACGGGGAGGAGGAGGGTCTGGGTTCTCGAACTGCCTCAAAAGTAGCTTGGGGCCACCCCACACGGGGGCCCGGGGGACAGATTTCAGAGGCCGCAGTTTCGGCTGGGGGGAGGGGCGGCAGGCTCTATTCCAGACCTCTGACCCAGGCGCCCCCTGGCCTGCCGGCCTCCCCTCCGCCCCTGAGGACCCCCGCGCCCGGCGAGAAGAGTGGCACGTGGACAGCAGGACACCAGGGGCCGCCGCCTGGGCGCTGACAATTAGACGAAAGGCCTTTGGCGACGTCTTTCCGCTGAGGACCGGCAGGGCAGACCGTCCGGCCTGGACCGCCTGCTCCGAGTCCAGCCGCTGTGTCCAGGGCCAGCAGAGGGGCCGGGGCTGGGGCGGGGCTGGTGGCCCACCGCAGAACCCTGGGACTCCCCGATCAGCCCTGCTCCCCTTCACTTCCGACGGCGTGGCTCCCGGCCCGAGAGCACTGGCCAGTCACCCGGCATTTGCCTGGACAGCGCAGCTGGCCCTGGGAACACTGTCCAGCCCGGGGCCCTGGTTGCAGGGGAAACGCTGAGTAACGGAGCCCGAGCAGTGAGCAGGGGACAAGGCCGTGGCCTTGCACGCGCTGACCTGCACCTGATACGGTCCCCAGGGTCCTGCCAGGAGTGATCTGAGCACAGAGCCAGGAGTGAGCCCGGAACACTGCCGGGTGCGGCCTAAACCGGAGGAAATAAGGAGAAAAGGAAAATGCAGGTGGGGAATTCCAGTTTGTTTATTACTTATTTTCTTTGAGGGTCACACCTGGTGGAGCACAGGGTCGCTCTTGGCTCTGCACTCAAGAGTTGCTTCTGGAGGTGCTCTGGCATCACACGGGATGCTGGGACCGAACCCGGGTCAGCAGCCAGCAAACATCCTACCTGCTGCGCTTTCGCTCCAAGTTATGATTGGAACCCAGTTCTTTTTTTTTTTTCTTTTTGGGTCACACCCGGCGATGCACAGGTGCACAGGGGTCACTCCTGGCTCTGCACTGAGGAATTACTCCTGGCGGTGCTCAGGGGACCATATGGGATGCTGGGATTTGAACCCGGGTCGGTCGCATGCAAGGCAAACGCCCTCCCCGCTGTGCTGTCGCTCCAGCCCCTGGAACCCAATTCTTACTATGAAAGTCTGCAGAAACGAAGTAGCTCTACTCTCTCATTTTAGAGTGACAGTGACTCATCATTTAGGTGGAAAAGCTTTTCTTATACCAAAAAAAAAAAAAAATGGCAGCTAGGTCCAGAGAGAGGGTGTGGGAGAAGCCACTTCTGCGTGCAGGAGACTCTGACTCCATCCCTGACGCCATGTACGGTCCCCTGGAGTGACCCCAAGGCCGAGCCAGGAGTAAGCGCTGAGCACCACCAGTGGAGAGCCAAACAAACGCTTAGAAAGTGCCGGAGAGATAGTCCAGCGGGCAGGGCTCTTGCCTTGCGTGTGGCCCCTCACGGCCCCCCTCCCATCCCCGCCTAGAGCGAGGCCTGAGCACAGAGCCAGGAGTAACTCCTGAGCATTACCAGGTGTAGCCTCAAAACAGAATTGGTACCAGAGGGGCTGGAGCGATAGTACAGTGGGTAGGGCGTGTGCCTTGCCCATGGCTGACCCGGGTTCGATTCCCAGCATCCTATATGGTCCCCTGAGCTAATTCCTGAGTGCAAAGCCAGGAGTCACACCTGTGTATCACCGGGTGTGACCCAAAAAGAAAAAAAAAATAGAGCCAGATACTCAGTGTGGGTGGAATGGCTAGAGTTGGACAAGGGGGGCCGGAGAGAGAGGACAGCGGGGAGGGCGCTTGCCTTGCGTGGGACCGACCTGGGTTCGATCCCCGGCATCCCATCGGGCCCCCCGAGCACCTCCAGGAGTGATTCCTGAGTGCAGGGCCAGGACAGGGCCTTGGGTGGAGCTGTCGGAGTTTGGGGCCTCCTGACACACGCCCACACGCAGGGTCCCGGCAAGCCTCCCTCGGAAACACCTGCCTCGGCCCCGGGCTGGCACGCAGGAGGGCGCCCGCCGCACGCAGCCAGCCCAGCCCCGAAGGGTTCCCTGAGCACTGCCGGGAGTGATCCCTGAGCACTGCCGGGTGTGGCCCCCAAGCAAAAACAAACAAAGCCCTGCCTCTAACCCGGAGCCACCCTCGCCTCACTCCAGGCACCCAGAGAAACTGACCCGGTGCTGGGCCCTCGCCGATGGCTGGGGTTCGAGCCAGGAAAGCCGCGGCTGTGTCCAGAGAAAGCGTCAGGGGGCGCTGTTGGAGCCCAGCGGGGGCCTGACAGAAGCCGGGCTGCAAAGGGACCGCTGTGGGCCCGGGCCCAGGGCACTTGCACTGCAGAAGGCCATCCAGGGTCCTATCCCGGCACCCCTGCCCCGCCAGGCGTGATCCCTGAGCACTGCCCCGTGTGGCTGAAAATGAGCCACTGAGATGGGGCCTGGCTCAGTGGGGATGGAGCAGACAGCAGCAGTGCCTGAGCTTGCTGGCTGGCCTTCCTCCCTCCCTCCTCCCTGCTCCCTCCTCCCTCCTTCCTCCCTCCCTCCCCCTCCCTCCTCCCTCCCTCCTTCCTTCCTTCCCCCCTCCCTCCCTCCCTCCCTCCTCCCTCCCTCCCTCCCTCCTTCCTTCCTCCCTCCTTCCTCCCTCCCCCTTCCTCCTCCCTCCCTCCCTCCTTCCTTCCTCCCTCCCTCCCTCCTTCCTTCCTCCCTCCTTCCTCCCTCCCCCTTCCTCCTCCCTCCCTCCTTCCTTCCTTCCCCCCTCCCTCCCTCCCTCCTTCCTTCCTCCATCCTTCCTCCCTCCCCCTTCCTCCTCCCTCCCTCCTTCCTTCCTTCCCCCCTCCCTCCCTCCCTCCTTCCTTCCTCCCTCCTTCCTCCCTCCCCCTTCTTCCTCCCTCCCTCCTTCCTTCCTTTCTCCTTCCTTCCTCTCCTCCCTCCTTCCTCCCTCCCTCCTTCCCTCCCTACCCCCTCCCTCTTCTCTTCTTTCCTCCTCCCTCCCTCCTTCCTTCCTCCTTCCCTCCCTCCTTCCTCCCTCCCTCTTCTCTTCCTTCCTCCCTCCCTCCTCCCTCCCTCCTTCCCTCCCTCCCTCCCTCTTCTCTTCCTTCCTCCCTCCCTCCTCCCTCCCTCCCTCCCTCCCTCTTCTCTTCCTTCCTCCCTCCCTCCTCCCTCCCTCCCTCCTTCCTTCCTCCCTCCCTCCTCCCTCCCTCTCTCCTTCCTCCCTCCCTCTTCTCTTCCTTCCTCCCTCCCTCCTCCCTCCCTTCCTCCCTCCCTCCTTCCCTCCCTCCCTCCCTCTTCTCTTCCTTCCTCCCTCCCTCCTCCCTCCCTCCCTCCTTCCTTCCTCCCTCCCTCCTCCCTCCCTCTCTCCTTCCTTCCTCCCTCCCTCCCTCTCTCCTGACTCCCTGTTTTGGGACCACACCCAGTAGTGCTCAGGCTTACTCCCGGCTCTGCACTCAGGGGTCACTCCTGACAGTGCTCGGGGGACTGTCTGGGATGAAACCAGGGTTGGACATATGTGCCTTGACCCTGTGCAGCCCCCCAGCCCCCCCTGGCCCTCTCTCACTGCTGCTCCTGGCCCTGGGGAGGAGATGGCCTGTTTCCAAGGCCAGGGCGACATGCAGCGGGAGGGCCGTCCCTTTGCATGCGGCACGCCCCCCACTGACCCCAGTGCCACAGTGGTCCCCTGAGCACTGCCAGGAGCCGTCTCTGAGCACCCCCAACCCCCCAGAATCCTCTGCCTGCTGCCCCAGGACCCTGCCCCTCCCCTGACTGACACGGCGAGGCTCCCCCGGAACGGCCACTCGGGTCCAGCCCAGACTCCGTGGCCTGGCATCCGCCCACTCTGTGGCCTCGGCCAGAATCTTTTCTGTTCTGTTCTTGGGCCACACCCGGGGTGCTCAGGTCTTGCTCATGGCTCTGTGCTCAGGGGTCACTGCTGGCGGGACTCAGAGACCTCCCGCGCTCTGCGCCAGGAACCCGGACCAGCGCGTGCAGGGCGGGTGCCTCCCGCTGTCCTCCCTCTCCGATCCTCAGAACCTCCTTAGTGGAAACCGCGGTGTGCGCGGGGCCCACTGAGCACTGCCACTCAGCTGCCTGCCGGCGGTCACTGCTGTGGATGTGGTGGACGTGAGCACAGGACCTGGAGTCTCTCTTGGGTGAGTGCAGGAAAAATTGAGATGTGTAATGGCTGGGTGTGGGGGGGTGTGGAAGGCCCCGCCCCACTGCCCTGCTGTCCGAAAGAGCACTCGCCGTGAGTCCACATTGCTGCCTGCGGGGGCGGCCCGGCTCAGCCCCGCCTCCAGCCCCTCCCCTTCTGCCGCTCCTCTTGCTCCAGGGACCACCTCCCTTCCAGCGCGGTGGGATAGGAAGTGCAGGAGGGGGCCTGGGTGAAGCGGGAAGGGCCTTTGCCTTGCCGGCAGCTGAGCTGAGTTCGAACCCCGAACCCTGACATCCCACAGAGTCCCCCAGCACTGCAGGGAGTAATTCCTTGTGCAGAGCCAGGAGTCACCCCCGAGCGACCCTGCAGCCGTAGGATGTTCTCCTTGCACACAGCCCACCCGGGCTCCGTCCCCATGCGAGAACTGCCAGGAGTGAGGCCCTGGGCGCTGCCAGGCGGGGTGGGGGGGAGTCCAGGGAGGAGAAGCTGCAGGAGACGGAGCAACGCTAGGCTGCAGACGAGCCTCTGGCCGTGGCACAGGCCTGGCACGACGGTCTGGCACGACGGTCTGGCTCCGGGAGGCCAGGAGGGTCCCAGTTCCTGGTCAGCGGGGTCTCCCCACGCTACAGTCCCGCCCAGTCCCAGGCTGGGGTGCCCCACAGCTCTGCTGCCCCCCAAACTCCCACGGGTGACCCCGCTGCCACCAAGGCCGCCACCAGGAGGGGCCGCGCCTCCTTCGGGACAGACACGCACACACGTGCACACGCCATCCCGACCACACGTGCATGAGGAGAGGCACAGACTGTCCACATGTCTGTGCACACGTGCTACATGTGTCCAGGGCCACCTGTACATTGTACATGCCACCTGGGACAAGCCAGTGGGTGGTTCCTGTGTCCCGCACAGGTGGGTGGGCCCGTGTCCCGCCCGGACACAAAGACCATCGTGTGGCCAAATGCTCCTGCACCTCACAGACGAGGCCCACCTGGCCCAGGCAGACGCCAGCCCTTCCCTCCTCCCTCCACCCCTCCCTCCTGCCATCCTCCCTCCACTCCTCCCTCCTCCCTCCCTTCCTCCTTCCTTTTCCTTTCCCTCATTCCTCCTCCCCTCTATTCCTCTTCCCTTCCCTCCCTCCTCCCTTCCCTCCCTCCTTCCTTCCCTCCCTCCTTCCTTCCTCTCCCTCCCTCCTCTCCCTCCCTCCTCCCTTCCCTCTCCTTCCCTCCATCCCCCTCTGTCCCCTCTTCCCTTCCAGGGTTGAAACTGGGGGTCTGCAGCGCCTGCTCCTGTAGTGGCCCTGGAGTCCCCGGGTTACAAGCCTCGACGAGGGACCCCGCCTGGAGGAAAGGACGCCAACAGGACAGGCTCTCGGGAGCCCTGGGGCCAGGGCCAGCCCCAGCTCTGTCTGGGGAGCGGTGGGGACTGGGGAAGCCCCTCAGCCTCAGTTTCCCCGCGGAGACCCCAGATGGCCCAGTGCTGGCTCGGCCCTTGCACCCCTGCTCCAGGCTGCCAGACCCCACGGCCCGGCTGCTGTGGGGACGAGGCTCGGTGGGGAGCAGGCTCGGGGCTCCCGGGGCACCTCCACGCGGCATCTTCACCCTCCGGGCCCACGGGGTGCCCCGGGACGTGGCTCTGCCACTGTGGAAGGGCCCGATGTGGGGCGGGGGCTGCTGGGGTGCAAACTTGGCCCCGCACCTGCTCCCGCAGCCCCTCCCCAGGCGCTCAGCCTCGCCCGGTGTCCAGCCGAACCCAGCGCCCCGGCCTGCTCGGGCGCCCACAGGGCACCCGCCCTGCGAGGGGGGCACCAGGATTGGTGGGGGGACATGGGCCCGCACGCGCCAGAGGGAGGGGGGAGGCAGAGACCAAGCGGAAAGATACAGCAGGACGCGCCTCGCAGGCCCTGACTGGCTCCAGCATCGCGGGAATCAGAAGGAGGCACCGCCAGGCTCTTGGGTATCCGCGGGTTTTCCGCGGAGGACGGAGGCGGGCGCCCCCGTGTGGCGATCCGGGGAACCGCGTCTGCCCAGGGTGCCTCTGCCTCCGGCAGTCTGGGCCTGGGATGGGGCGGCTTGCAGGGCACCAGCCCATCCGGGGGGCCCAGGGCTACTGGGCTCAGCTCATGAGCACTGCACCCCGAGAACTCGAAGCTCACCCTCTTTGATGGCCGGTGGGCACCCAGGACCCCAAATAAGCCCATGAGAAGGGCAACAAATCCACAAAATGAAGGCTGTGAATTGAAAAGGGTCAGAGGATGGGCTGGAGCCACAGCACAGCGGGGAGGGCGTTTGCCTTGCACGGGGCAGACCCGGGTTCGATTCCCAGCATCCCATAGGGTCCCCGAGCACTGCAAGGAGTGATTCCTGAGTGCAGAGCCAGGAGCCACCCCTGAGCATCGCAGGGTGTGACCCAAAAAGCAAAAGATAAATAAAAATAAAAGGGGAGGGGAGAGAGCTGGCACAGGGCAAGGCCTCCGGCCAACGCCCGTTCCACTCCCCGGCCTCACACAGACTGAGCACTGCCAGGTGTGCCCCGGAGTGCCCTGAGCACTGCCAGGTGTGCCCCGGAGTGCCCTGAGCACTGCCAGGTGTGCCCCGGAGTGCCCTGAGCACTGCCAGGTGTGGCCCCGGAGTGCCCTGAGCACTGCCAGGTGTGGCCCCGGAGTGCCCTGAGCACTGCCAGGTGTGCCCCAGAGTGCCCTGAGCACTGCCGGAGGCCCGGGTAACCCAGCACCACTGGGCCTCAGCAGTCAGCCCTTAAATGGCCTGAGGATCATTGCAGGGGCCCCAGGACCCCTGAATGCCCTGGGTGAGGAGTGTCCTGGCTCTGCTTGGTGCCCCAGAGGTGCCCACAAGGTGACCTCTCATTTAGTGACAAGGATGGATGACAGATGTGGCAAGAAGGAGCCTGTGGCCAGGGGAAGCCCTGGGCAGCCGTCCAGGCAAAGGGGGCCATCAGTTTCAAGTCCCCAGGCAGGAAGAACTGAGAAGTGCTCCAGGGGCACCTGGATCAAGCCATGCCTGAAGCAAAACTTTTCCTTGACAGTAGCTGATTGTCTAGTTGCCGTGAATAAAGAGACTGCGGGTAGATTTTCTGCAGTTTGCCTCTGAAGAAGTCTTCTTTCTTGGCAAGAATCCTGAAAAACACTGAAAAAAATAAGAAGAAAAAAAATAAAATAAAATAAGAAGGCCCAGGAACTGCCCTCCCCGCCCACTCTGCAGGGCCCTCCTGCCGGCCTGGGCACTGGGCGAGCACTCACTCCTGGGAAGCGTCTCCCTGCTCGCCGGCATTCTCTGAGTCCACCTCGCAAGGCGCGTGGCACCACCCACGCTGAGCCAGCTGCAGTGCCCCCACACCCCCGCCCCGCGGTCCTTGGCCCCAGCCTCCGCTGAAGCCTCCTTCTCCCGGCCTCTGCCCCTGCCACACTCAGCCTGGACTCCGCCTTAAAAAGCTTCCTGCCCCGCCTCCGCAGGCCGGGTCCACGCCCACACTGCTTTGTACATACGCCATGTGTGTACGCCGTGTGTCCTGAGTGTTCTGTGCCCCTCACCTGTGACTACCCCCGGCTGTAGATTTCGGGGTGCTCTGCCCCACCAGTGAGACAGGAGGAGGTGGGGGTCGGCTCCTGTTTGGCCGGTGGGGAAGTCAGCACCTGACAGCCAGCAGGGCGTCGAGAAAGCTGTCATCAAAGGGGGGCGGGGACCCAGGGTCTGGGGGACCCGCAAGTTTGCATCTGAAGCCCGGAGTCCCAGAAAGATGTGTTTGGAAGTGAGGTCGTGAGTGCAGCCCCCAGGGGAAGCAGAGGTCTGTGGAGAGACGGGGCCAGGGGCAGAGGGGGCCGCGCGCTCCGCACGCAGCTGACCAAGGCACCCCCAGTGGGCAAGTGAGTCTTCCCTGAGCTATGAACTACTTACCTCTTGGCCCTTCCCACATTTTTTTTGTTTTTTTAAAAAAGAAGGGGCTGAAAAGATACTAGAGGGGCTTAGGTGCTGGCCTTGCGTGTGGCCCACTCAGGTTCAACTCGTCCCTGAGCCTCTCCAGGAGCCATCCCTGAGCACAGAGCCAGGAGTAAGTCCCTGCACCACGAGGTGTGACCCAAAATCCTCCCCCCCCAAAAACAAACTGTAGCACTGTAGCACTGTCGTCCAGTTGTTCATTGATTTGCTTGAGCGGGCACCAGTAATGTCTCCAAGGTGAGCCCTCTTGTTACTGTTTGGCATATCGAATACACCACGGGGAGCTTGCCAGGCTCTGCCATGTGGGCAGGATGCTCTTGGTCGGTAGCTTGCCGGGCTCTCTGAGAGGTACGGAGGAATCAGACCCGGGTTGGGTTGGCCGCGTGCAAGGCAGAACACCTACAGCTATGCTATTCAAATCTCTTAATGGGAGCTGGAGTGATAGCACAGCGGGTAGGGCGTTTGCCTTGCATGTGGCCGACCTGGGTTCGATCCCCTGCATCCCATAGGGTCCCCCGAGTAATTCCTGAGTGCAGAGCCAGGAGTCACCCCTGAGCATCGCCGGGTGTGACCCAAAAAGAAAAAAAAAACAAAGAAGAGGTCAAGAAGCTGTGCCCCTCTGCAGGTCAGAAAGAGTGGCCTATACTGAGAGGGGCTCCTGTGTGTGTGTGTGTGTGTGTGTGCAGGGGGGGGGGTTGTGGGCGGAATCCTTGTGGGTGGAGCTCCTTATGGGTGGGGCCTCGTGGATGGGCTCCCTGTGGGCGGGGCCTCGTGGACTGAGCCTCGTGGACTGAGCCCTTGGGGCGGGGCCTTTGTGGGCGGAGTCGTTGTGGGCGGGGCCTCTTGCTCCTAAGCTGCAGCAACCCCCCCACCCCCTGCCCCCGTGGGGGTGTCGCTGAGGGAGCTGGCTGTTGGGGAGGAGGGAGGCCCTGCAGGCAGCCGTGAAGGGGACCCCGAGGCTGTGGCCCGAGCTGTAGGGCCCTGGCGTCGGGGAGGGCTTGGGGGGAGCTTGCACACAGGGGCCCGGGAGGCGGTGGGGGGAGGTCGGCCTGCCTCTGGGGCTCCACGGCGGCCTCGAACCAGCTGAGCGAGGAAGAGTGCCTCGGCGGCCACCCAGGTTCAGCCCCTGGCGCCCGCAGGACGCCCGGAACCAGGAGTCAGCCCGAGCACCCCCAGGTGTGCCCCCCTCCAGAATTAGAAAAAAGAAGATGAAGACCTAGGCAAAGGGTTAGAAACGCTGCGGCACGGGGACCAGGCGCGGGCCAGCCCTGCCCGGCGGGCCATCGGCACCCCGGGGCGCCCGGGCGCGGGGTGGGCGCCGGGGCCCCGCAGAGGGTCTGCGGGTGTGGCCACGCCCCCAGAGGCCCGCCCGGAAGGTCCCGGGACAGTTTTTCCCTAAGGAAACTTCCCTTTTCGGGCTTTGTCTCTGGCCACACCTGGCTGGGGCGCGGGGGCTGCTCCCGGCTCTGCTGGGGGCGGGACCGCGAGGGGCCGCGGGCGCCCCGCCAGCTCGCTGCCCAGCGCACCGCCCGCGAGCCCCCCGCGCCCCCCGAGCGACGCGGCCGGACCCTCCCGCGCGCTCCCGCCCGCCCTCGCCCCGGCTCCGCGCGGGCCGAACCTTGGACCCGCGGCTGGCCGGGCGCTCCCGGGCCGGGCGCGCTGTCCTTCGCGGGGGCGGCTGGCACGCGCGCCCGGGCACATGCAAATGAGCCTAACAGTGCCGGGCCGGGCCCCTCGCCTTATGCAAAACTCCCGGGAAGAAGCGCCGCGGCGGCGTCCCCGGGGGCGGGCCCGGGGGAGGAGAGCGGGACCCCCACCCCCGGCCGGGGCCCCTCCGCGCCGCGGGCTGGGCGCCCCCTCCCCGGCCGCCGGGCGGCGCTGCAGCCGCGCCCAGCGCTCTCGGGGCGGCCACTGGCCGCGGCTCGCCTGGGCGCGCCTGCCGGGGCTGGGCACGCCGAGGCGGACCCCAGGGTCCCCGCGTCCGAGCAGGGGATGGTGAACTCCCCAGGGTGCGGCGGGCCGGATACGGGCAGGGGGCGGGCGGGCGGCGTCCCCCTGGCCCGGGCACCGTCGTGGCGGTTGTGCGTCCCGGGCACGCCCGCGCCCCTCTCGCGGGACGGGGCTCGATAAGCAAATGCAGCCCAGGGCTGACCTCTCCATTGGCTGCTCCGGCGCCGCCAGATTTTGACACCAATAATCAGATTGGAAATCAGGGAGGGGAGCAGAAGAGGAAAGACAGAGGGGGAGAAAGGAGAAGTGCCCGCCGAGTGCCGGGCGCGCGTCCCGACCAGCGCGCCCAGAGTCCGGGCAGCCAGGACCGAGGTGAGCGCGCGGGGCCCACGCCCCCCGCCGCTGGGCCCCCGGGGCACTGGGCACGGGTGGCCTGGGCACTTTGTTCTTTAGTTGCTGGATTGTTTCCAGCAGGCGACTCAGATCCCCCAGCAGTTTTAGGAAGATTGGGGGGGGCAGAACGTCTTTCACAGGCGGGGCTGCCTCCGGGAGGAGTTGGGGGGTCCGACGGGCTTCCTGACACTCTGCAGTGGCATCAGAATTCCAGGCCCCCCAAGTTTATGCGATCCTCAGCTGACAGGTGCCCCGGGAAGAGCCTGGCATCACCCACGCGGAGCTGCCTGATTCACTGTGCGTCCCTGACCCCAGGTACAGGGGCCCATCCCTCGCCCCAGCCTTTGTCCGGGAAACAGGAGGGGGGTCCCGAGGGACCCTCGGAGCAGGACTGCACGCCCGGCCCCCTGAGTCCCCATGCCCTGAGACAGAGGCAGCCTGCACCCTCCTCGCCCAGCCCCCAGACTCAGAAGCAGGTAAACTCAAGAAGCTCCCCTCTGACTCTCGATGGACCCTTTCCTTCCTTCCTCCTTTCTTTCTTTCTTTCTTTCTTTCTTTCTTTCTTTCTTTCTTTCTTTCTTTCTTTCTTTCTTTCTTTCTTTCTTTCTTTCTTTCTTTCTTTCTTTCTTCTTTCTTTCTTCCTTCCTTTCTTTCTTTCCTTCTTTCTTTCCTTTCTTTCCTTCTTTCTTTCCTTTCTTTCTTTCCTTCTTTCTCTTTCTTTCTTTCCTTCTTTCTGTCTTTCTTTCTTTCCTTCTTTCTTTCCTTTCTTTCTTTCCTTCTTTCTCTTTCTTTCTTTCCTTCTTTCTGTCTTTCTTTCTTTCCTTCTTTCTTTCCTTTCTTTCTTTCCTTCTTTCTCTTTCCTTCTTTCCTTCTTTCTTTCTTTCTTTCCTTCTTTCTTTCTTTCTTTCTTTCCTTCTTTCTTTCTTTCCCCTCCATCCCTCCCTCCCAACTTCCCTCCCTCCCTCCCTCCTTTCCTTCCTTCCTTCCTTCCTTCCTTCCTTCCTTCCTTCCTTCCTTCCTTCCTTCCTTCCTTTCTCTCTTTCTTTCTCCCTTTCTCCCTACCTCTGGGCCAGTGTTCGGGGGCCAGCTGAGTCGCCCATGGAAGGAGTGCTCCCTCTGCTGAGGGCTGGCCAGGCGGTGTTCGGGGGCCAGCTGAGTCGCCCATGAAGGAGTGCTCCCTCTGCTGAGGGCTGGCCGGGCGGTGTTCGGGGGCCAGCTGAGTCGCCCATGAAGGAGTGCTCCCTCTGCTGAGGGCTGGCCCGGGCGGTGGCTGTGGGCCCTCCGCGGGCACAGTCTTTAGGGCTCCAGCTCTCCTGGGGGTGCACCTGGATTTGCAGGCTCCAGAAGGGGAGGTGGAAGTTGGTGCCCCTCTGACTGGCCCTGCCCCGGGGCTGGGGCTCCTGTGTGTGCGTGTGTGTGTGTGTGCGCGCGTGTGTGTACGTGTGTCTGTCTATCTGTCTGCCTCTGTCCTTTGCTGCGTCCCGTGGAGAGGTGGCTCTCTCGTCCTCTCGGCGTTGGGGTTAGGGAGTCCGTGGGGGGATTAGCGCTAACCCTGGTCAGGTTTTGTTGCTGGGGCCCCTGGGCACCGCAGACCCTCTGCACAGAGTGGGGCGGCTTGGGGGCCCCCGGGCTCTGGGGAGTCAGGCCGCCCCCCACAAACAGCCTACACGGTGGGGCTCGCTGTGACCTCCGCAGAGCTGGGGGCAGCTGTGTCTGGTGGGGTCTCTGTGCCACACGCTTCCTGCTCTCGGGGAGAGGAACACCAAGTGCACGCTGCGGGCACCCCTGAAATGGCCAGGGTCCCCCTGCCCCCAAATCCTACTGAAAAATGACTTTCCTGTTTCCCCCTAGGTCGCCTCCTTAAACAGACAGGAGCCCCCAGGGGTCCCCTGGAACAAACTTTGAGAAACAGGGGGTCTTCCCTGAAGGGAAGCACAGAGATGGGGTCAGGGCCCAGGGAGGCTGGGGCACAGCGGGCGGTCAGGGACTCTGTCCCTGGACACGGACCCCAGGCTGGTTGTGAGGACCCAGCTTCCATCGCCCACCAGCCCTGGCAGGAGGGGGCCCGGGACCCCTGGCTGAGAATCCACAGGTCTGGGCCCTGAGCCCCGTAGCCGCCCTCCCCCACCCCAGGAACCCTGCTGAGATTCTCCGTGAAAGTTGGGGATCCCCCGGGGCGCTGAAGCTGCGAGCGTCTTTCCGGAGCCCCCGATACCATCGGCCCCAGCGCCATGGGGAAATCTTGGGTTTCTTTCACAATCTCGGCCTCAGTGCTTCTCAGCGCGGGTCCGTGTGAATCACAACCCGGGTTGTTAATTAACTGTGGGACAGGTGACTGGTTCCGTTTTTTTTTTTAACTCGGCTCACAGGGGCCAAAAGGAAGTTCCTCGGCCGAGCCGGGTCCCACGGTGCGCCCGAGACTGGGCCTGGGGTTGGCCGGGCCGAGTCCCTTCACCTGGTTAGCCTCGAGACCGTCCCAGGGAGGGGGACGGAGGGCGTCAGAGAAGCGTCTCCTCCAGCTGGGGACCCCAGGAGCCGCGGCTCCGGCTGGCGGGTGCCGGCCCCGAGAGGCCGTGTCCACCCCCCTCCGGCACGGCTGGGCCAGCGTGTTCTGGAAAAGATCTAGGACATCTGCACCCTCTCTCCAGCCCCGGCCAAGGTCCCGTGCCGGGCCCGCCTGCTCCTTTCTGGGGACGGAGGTCCAGGGAGATGGGCAGGTGGATGGGCACAGGGACACGGCGACACACGACAGGGAGTCACACAGTCTGGGCCCCCCGGACTCCGTCATGCTCCTCCCGCTGGGCCCAGTGCTCCCCCGAGCAGGCTGACACCCCCCCACGCCCCAGGGCACAGCCGCAGAGTCTCAGGGGCTTGGAGGGAACCTTCCAGAATCAGCCGTGGGCCTGCCTGAGGCCTCCTGGGAATGCCGAGGACAGAGGGGCCTGAGAGGGCCGTCCATGCCCGGGAGCCCCGCGGAGCAGGGCCCCTCACCCACCCGCGTCCTGGACGCTTCCCGGGGCCTTGCAGAAGGGGGAAGGAAGGGGGTGCGGGCTGCAGGGGGGGGCGGGAGGAAGGCTGTCCTGGGAGATAAGCGCCATCGCGGCTGTGGACATCGGGGTGGGCAGCAGCCACCAAGCTTGTGAGGTCGACACCGGGGCGCCCAGACAGCCCGAGGCACCCCAGGACTTCGGGGCCGCGCCCTCGAGCTCAGAGCCCCGAGCAGGGGGCATTCGGTGCCGGGCGTAAGACTCACCCCCACGTGAAGTGGCGGCAAGGCCAGAGAGGGGCCCCAGGACCGTCGAGGCCAGCCTTCTGGAAGCCTCCGCCCGCGGGCAGAGCAGGCCGCCCACTCTGCCCTACAGACAGACCCCCAGCCCCAGCCCCCAGCCCCCAGCCCTGCTCCTCGGCTCTCTTAGGTCGCGCCCGGAATGCAGCGGGCTGGGACCCCCGTTCTCCACGGGCTCAGCCCCCCACCACGTCCAGCACAGGTCGAAGGTCCCATGGTCCTGTGGGCCCGGGCCAGGCCTGGCCTAGCCAGGTGTCCCTCCAGCTGGCCCTGGTCATTCCTTGGGGGGAGGGTGGCCACACCGCTGGGCTAATCTCCCTGCTCGCAGGCTGGTCCCCCCCCCCCCCCGGCCTTATCACTCCCGGCCACGGCCTGCAGGCGCAGCCGCCAGCCCGTTCCCGCGCTGGGCCCCACATTCCCGCTGCCCGCGGGCACTGGCCAGGGGCACAGAGGGAGTGGACCAGCCCTCTGGTGCTCAGTCTCAGGGCCTCCCCGGGCGCAGGGCTGGGGGCTGGGGGGACAGTGTGCTCCAGGGCTCAGGAGTCGGGTGCCCCCTGCCCTGGAACCCAGTGCTCCCCTGCTGTGTGCTCCCAGCTGCCACCCATGACCGGGTTCGAGGCTAACTGGGGCGCCCGGGGGTGCAGCAGGCTCTTCTGTCTCTCGGACCCCACGTACAACTAGCTCCAACCCCTCCTGCCCCCAGACTGGTGGGGCTGGGTCCCTGTGGCCCGGAGGGGAGTCCCGGGCACTGCAAGCCCAGAGGCCTCGGCCCGGAGAGGGAGCAGGCCCCAAGGAGGCCAGAGTCCCCCTCCCTGACAGTGGACGTGAGCGGACACCAGCCCAGAGCACCGTGCCCGGCCTCTCTCCAGGAGCCCGTCCCCCCGGGAGCCAGGGCAGCTCTTGGATTTGGGGCTCCCCACGGGCTCCAGAGGAGAGCCCTTCCTTCCCTTCCCTTCTGGCGCACAGAGGGCATGCGGGGAGGTGGGTGAGCACATGCAAGAGCATGCATGTGTGTGTGTGTGTGTGTGCACACACGCATGTACTCATGTGTGCATGCTTGTACCTGCATGTGCATGTGTGTACGTGTGTGTATGCACATACCTGTGTGTGAGCATGCATGTGTGTGCTTGCATGTGCATGCTCATACATGTGTGCATGTGTGTACCTATGTGTGAGCGTGCATGTGTGTACCTGCATGTGCATGCTCATACATGTGTGCATGTGTGTACCTATGTATGAGCGTGCATGTGTGTGCTTGCATGTACTGTGTGTGAGCATGCGTGTGCACATGCCTGTGTGTGTGTGAGCGTGCATGTATGCACGTACGTTTGTGCGCATGAGCGTAGGTGCACATGTGCACAGACGTGGACCCGCATCAGCGCTGGCTGCTGCTTGGTTCTGGCTCCTCCTTTTGCTGACTGGCGGAGCAGAAGCTCCTCCTGGCCTCTGGGCAGAAACTGGCCTCGATGACCCGGTGCCGCCGCCTCCGGTGTGGCCAGCCGTCCTCAGCTTGTGGCCGCCCCCCGCCCTCTCTGCTGTCTCCACGGGGCCCTGTCCAGCAAGGCGGGCCCCGGGCGGCATCTGCCCCTCTGCTCAGGGGCGCCGGCCCGGACTGCCGGGCACGGCACATGGCTTCTCGCGGACGCGCGCGCCCGGCTCTCCTCACTCCTGCCTTGTCCGCGCAGGCCGAGCCACGATGCCACGCTCGTTCCTGGTGAAGAGCAAGAAGGCGCACACCTCCCACCGGCCGCGCGCACGGGAGGACGGCCCGCTCTGGCCGCCGGTCCTGGGCCCCGGTAAGCCCCGCGCCCAGCTGGGCCACGCCTGCTCCCGGGGCCCCAGCCCGCCTCGCCCCTGCGCGGCTGCGACAGGAGCCCAGTGGGGACGCGGCCTGAGTGGCGGCTGGACGGACGGGCCCATTTGTCCCCGGACCACAGCTGGCCGCGGGGTCGCCGGGCTGAGGACGGGTCTTGAGAGAGACAGACGGTCCGAGAACCATCTCGGATCCTCCTCCCGGCCCCCGTCTCTCTCCCCCCTCGGAGCCCGAGCCCAGAGAAGGCGGGAGGGGGAGTCTGGGCTGGGCCCCCGCCTGACGGGCCCGTCTCTCCGCAGCGCCGCAGCAGCAGGGCCTGGGCGCCAACCCTGTCCTCAGCGCGCTGCCCCCGAGCCCTGGCCTGGGCTGGGCCCCCCTCAAGCGGGGGCCGGAGCTGGACCCGGAGCCGAGCCTGCCCAGGACAGCCTTGCTGCCAGGTACCCTGTCTCCAGGGAGCGTGGGGGCGGGTTCGAGCGAGCCCAGAGGAGGGTCGGAGGGTTGGACAGGGCCGAGCCACGGCCCCACACCCCGACAGGAAACACCCCTCCAGCAGCGAGGGTCCCCCGCTCTCAGGCCCGTCACACAGCCCTGCCCCTCCCCAGAATGTGCCGCGGTGAGGCCCCACGCCGTGGACAGGGACTCACCACCCTCCGACTGCCCCCCGTTCTACAAGCCAAGCTTCTCCTGGGACACCCTGGCCGCCACCTACAGCCACAGCTACGGGCAGGCCGCCTCCACCATGCAGTCCGCCTTCCTGGAGCGGGCCGTCAGCCTGTACGGCAGCCCCCTGGTGCCCAGCGCTGAGCCAGCCCTGGACTTCAGCGTCCGCTACTCCCCGGGCCTGGACACGTACCACTGCATCAAATGCAACAAGGTGGGTGTCGGGCAGGGAGGGGGTCCGAGCCGGCCCGGACAGCCCACGGGAGGGGCCGCCCACCAGGCTGGGAGTCCTGGGCGGTGCCCGGGGGGCTCATGGCTTTTGTCCCCGGCTCCTTTCCCTGTCCCGAGCCCTGGGCCCAGCTGCTGCCCAGAGAGGCCCGGTCTCCCAGCAGGCCTCGGCGCCCACATTCCAGCTGCCTCTGAAGTTTTCTGGGGTGGCTCCGGGCGTGCTCCTGGCTCTGTGCTCCGGGATCACGCTTCGCGAGGCTTGGGGTACGGTCTGGAGTCGGGGGGCAGAGCTGGGGCAGCCAGGAGCGGGCTCCCAGGCTGGTGCTCACCGCGGGCCCCCGCAGGTCTTCTCCACGCCCCACGGGCTGGAGGTGCACGTCCGCCGCTCCCACAGCGGGACCAGGCCCTTCGCCTGCGACGTCTGCGGCAAGTCCTTCGGGCACGCGGTGAGCCTGGAGCAGCACACGCTCGTCCACTCGCAGGTGAGCGCCCGCCCGCCCCTCCCCTGCCGGGCCCCCTGCCTGCTCCCCTGAGAGAGGCGCTGGGCGGGGCGGGCCACAGGACGGGTCACCGGCCAGCACCCGCTAGGCACTCCTCGAGGTCATCGCTCAGAGCCCAGGCACAGAGGGGAGACTGAGGCCCCGGGGGAGGTGGACGGAGGGGCTGGGGCAGTAGTGCAGCGGGAGGGCGCTGGCGTGAGCACACCCGACTGGTTTGACCCCTGCGCCCCATACGGCCGCCCCAGTCCTGCTCGGGGTGACCCCGAGTGCAGAGCCGGGGTCAGCCCTGAGCACAGCCAGGTGTCGCCTGAAATGGGTCGGGCGCCCTAACTCTGCAGCCCCGCCCCCTAACTCTGCAGCCCCGCCTCCTAACTCTGCAGCCCCTCCCCTAACGCTGCAGCCCCGCCCCTAACGCTGCAGCCCCGCCCCTAACTCTGCGGCCCCGCCCCTAACTCTGCAGCCCCGCCCCTAACTCTCAGCCCCTCCCCTAACGCTGCAGCCCCGCCCCTGACGCTGCAGCCCCGCCCCTAACTCTGCGGCCCCGCCCCTAACTCTGCAGCCCCGCCCCTAACTCTCAGCCCCTCCCCTAACGCTGCAGCCCCGCCCCTGACGCTGCAGCCCCGCCCCTAACTCTGCAGCCCCGCCCCTAACTCTGCAGCCCCGCCCCTAACTCTGCAGTCCCGCCCCTAACTCTGCAGCCCCGCCCCTAATTCTGCAGCCCCTCCCCTAACGCTGCAGCCCCGCCCCCGCCGCCCCATCCCCTAGCGGAGTCTCCCCCACAGACACGCGCGTGCGGGTTGGGGGCCGGTGCCGTGCGGGAGGGCAGGGAGCCCCGGGCCGTGGCGGGGTCCTGCTCGCCCCCAATGGCCTGTCCTGTTCCTCAGGGGATCCCGGCCGGGTCCAGCCCTGCGCCCAGCGCCCCGCCTGCGCCTGACCCCCGGGCGCCCCGTTTCCCCCGGCAGGAGCGCACGTTCGAGTGCCGCATGTGCGGGAAGGCCTTCAAGCGCTCGTCCACGCTGTCCACGCACCTGCTCATCCACTCGGACACGCGGCCCTACCCCTGCCAGTTCTGCGGCAAGCGCTTCCACCAGAAGTCAGACATGAAGAAGCACACGTACATCCACACGGGTGCGCGGCCCACGCAGACCCCGGGCGGGGGTCCCGCCAGCCGGCCCCCCCTGCCTCCTCCTGCCTCCTCCCGCCCTCCCGCCCTGCCTCCTTCCCCTCCCTTCCCCCTCCTCCCCCTCCTCCCCCTCCTTCTCTCTCTCCTTCCCTCCCGCCCTCTTTCTGTCCTCTTGCCCCTTCCCCCTTTCCTTTCCTTTCCCTTTCTTACTTTTCCTTTCGTGTTTTTTGTTGCTTTTTGGGTCACACCCGGCGATGCTCAGGGGTCACTCCTGGCTCTGCACTCAGGAGTTACTCCTGGCGGTGCTCGGGGGATCCTGTGGGATGCCAGGGATCGAACCCAGGCCAGCCACGTGCAAGGCAAAGGCCCTCCCCACTATCATTCCAGCCCCTTCTTTCCGTTCCTGTCCTTGGCCCCCGCCCAGCGACACCCAGGCTCACACCTGACAGTGCTCAGGGATGGCTCCTGGCGGCCCAGGGGAGCCTCGGGCTGTGGCAGGGCAGAAACATCCCCTCTGCTCTTTATTCCTCTGGATGCTTCCCCCTCCCTCCCTCCCTCCGCCCTCTGTCCCTCTCCCTCCCTCCCCCCTCCCTTCCTCTCTCCCTCCCCCCTCCCTTCCTCTCTCCCTCCTCCCTCCTATCCCTCCCCCCTCCCTTCCTCTCTCCCTCCTCCCTCCCTCCCCTTCCTCCCCTCCCTCCCTTCCCTCCCTCCCCCTCCCTCTCTCCCTCCCCTCCTCCCCTTCCTCTCTTCCTCCCCCCTTCCTCCCCTCCCTCCCCTCCCTCCTTCCTCCCCTCCCTCCTGCTTCCTCCCTCCTTCCTTCCCTCCCTCCCTCCCTCCTGCTTCCTTGCCCCCTTCCCTCTGCATCTCCCTTTGCTCCTCCCTCCCCCTCCCCCCTCCTCCCTGCTCAGTCACTGCTCTGCATCCAACCTTCCCGTCCCTTTTCACCTGCTCCCCGCAGCCCCTCTGGCCCTGTCACCTTCCCGCTCACTTGTTCCTGGGCTGAGGGGTCCTCTGTGGCCGCCACCTGCAGGCTCTGGCCACTCTGCTGAGCCAGGGACAGCCGCTGTCCCGAGCCAGGAGGGCGCCCAGAGGGAGGTGCCAGCGGGGACTTCTCCCCTGTTTTATCCCCCTTTACTAAAGTGGGGGGGGCACTGGCGCCACAACACAGCACGGAGGGTATCCCTGGCACCCATGGTGATCCCTGAGCACTGAGCGGGGAGTAACTCCCGGGCATCCCGGGGTGTGGCCCAACAGCCAAGATTGAGGGGCTGGAGCGACAGCACAGCAGGGAAGGCATTTGCCTTGCATGCGGCCGACCCAGGTTCAATCCCCAGCGTCCCATAGGGTCCCCGAGCACCGCCAGGAGTGATTCCTGAGTGCAGAGCCAGGAGTAACCCCTGTGCATCGCCGGGTGTGACCCAAAAAGCAAAAATATCCAAGCTTGACCAGTCGAGCCAGCGTGGAGGGGTGTGGGCCCCGAGGGGGGGGCGCAGGGCGGGCGGGCAGGCCCTGACTGTCGCCGCCCACAGGCGAGAAGCCGCACAAGTGCCAGGTGTGCGGGAAGGCCTTCAGCCAGAGCTCCAACCTCATCACGCACAGCCGGAAGCACACGGGGTTCAAGCCCTTCAGCTGCGAGCTGTGCGCCAAGGGCTTCCAGCGCAAAGTGGACCTGCGGCGGCACCGGGAGAGCCAGCACAACCTCAAGTGAGGCCGCGCCCCCGGGAGCCCCCACCCGACAGCCTGGCCCGGCTGTGTGACCTCAGGCACTCACTCTCCCCCTCTGGGCCAACTCTCCTCCTGCGGCGAGAGCCGGACCTCTCCTGAGCCGACTAAAGCTGTGAAAGACGCGGGTGCGCCCCAGGGCAGAGCCCAAGGTCACAGTCACCCGCTGCGGGGCCTGGGCTGGCCGGACAGAGTTCATCCCACCGGCCTCTGCGCGCTGACCGGTCCCGCTGCCCAGCTTCCCTCCGGCCGCAGGTGGTCAGCACGGCCGGCCCTGGGAAACCTCGCCCGCCCGCCTGCCCGCTGCCCAGGGTGGTGCGGGCCGGCCCTCTCCTGCCGTGCAGATGAATAAAGGTGGATTTCTTGCCCTGGACCAGCGTTCCTGGGGCCTCAGAGCGCAGGGGGAGGGGCGAGGGGGGGCAGCTGAGGCCGCGGGGGGGGGCCGGGGGGGGGCTGATCTTTATCCGTTTCCGGGGGGGCCCCTGTGGAAGGGCCGCCAGCTCCAGCCCGTCCTAGTGAGTTCTCGGAAACCCGCAGTGAGGTTTGGGCCCGGGTCCCGGGAGCCCCCGCAGGCTCTCCCCGCCTCGGGCTTCCTCAGCCGTGGGGGCCCTGCACGGGTGCGTGGGGGGCGCTGCCCTGGGCCTCGCCCCTCACCTCTCGTGCCTCCTCCCTCTGGTTCCGCTTTTCTTTTGTTTCTGTGTTTGGGCCACACCCTGCGCTGCTCAGGTCTGGCTCCCGGGTGGGGGGGCTCGGGGCATCACTGGGGGGGGCTGGAACGGAACCGTCTGCCCGCTGGCCTGCCGCTCCAGCCCTGCTGCTTCCCAGCTCACCGCAAGGACCCCCGCGCTGCCTCGGGCCTGCCAAGGGATCCAGGACCCCCTTCCTGTGGCAGAATAAGAGCCCCCAAGGGCGCCGAGGGAGCACTGGCCCTGGAGCCCATGCACATGGCCTTATATGGCAAAGGGGACAGGACGGCTGTAATTCCGCAGAGCGGGGCCACCCTTGGTCACCGGACTGCGCTGAGCTTCCTCCCCTGCAGGGTGGGGGCTGGGCGGGTTCCCCAAACCTGAGCACAGTGGCCAGTGGACCAGCATGGGGTCAGGGCGGTAGCAGTGGACCAGCATGGGGTCAGGGCGTGGGGCTGCGCCCTCGCTGCTTCCTTCAGGAAGCCCCCCTGGGCCACTCGCAGGAAGCCCCTCCCCAAGCTCCGAACACTAAGCTTGAGAACCGCCAGCCTGGACCGTGCCTCCGGGTCCAGTGCTCGGGACTAAGCTGGGGGTTGGGGGGACGGGGCTCAGGGCTTTCTCAGGTGGTCTCCGGCCCAAGCAGGCCCCGCCACAGAGGGGTCCAAGTCCCCCCAGCAGACGGGAACCAGGTCAGAGCCAGCCCCGGGCGCAGGGCCAGGCAGCGGGAGAGCACGGCTGGGCCCACCCGAGCCGGCCCCTGTCCCGCTCTGCACTGCTGTGACCCCTGAAGTTCTCCCCTGAGGGGCTGGAGCGACAGCACAGCGGGGAGGGCGTTTGCCTTGCACGCGGCCAACCCGGGTTCGAATCCCAGCATCCCATAGGGTCCCCTGAGCACCGCCAGGGGTGATTCCTGAGTGCAGAGCCAGGAGTCAGCCCTGTGGATCGATCCTGGGCACTGCTGGGCACGTCACCCAAAGAAGTCTGGGGTGCAGAGTGGGTGGCATGAACCCTGCCCCCGAGTGTGTGAGGCCAGGCCGAGGGACAGGGCCCCGCGCTGCCCCTTCCTGGCCTCTGCGGCTGCCAAGCCCAGAGAGGGCAGAGACTGGCTCCAGGCCACACAGCAGGGCGGGGCGTGGAGTGGGCAGCTTGCCCCACCCACCGCGGGGGTGCAGGGACCCGCTGCTTTGCATTCTCCTTGTTTGCCTAACAAAACCGCACTGTCAGGATTTCAGCCCCTTCTCAGGAGGGCGGGGCGGGACCCGGACAATGTGCCTTTCTTCAGCCTTGGCGGGTGGGGAGGAGGGCGCCCTGGCCCTCTGCTGGCCTCGGGGTCCTTGAGCAGGGACCCCCGCCCCACGCAGGTGCCTAGAGGGTCCTCAGCAGTGTGAGGGCCAGCTGCAGCCACAGCTGGAGAGGCCCCGCCCACGGGCACCCCAGGCCCCCCGCCCGCACCCCTGGCCAAGGCGGGCAGCTGCCGGACCCCGGGGCAGCCTGAGAGGTGCCCGCAGAGAGGGACCCCGGGGCCTCCGGACGGACACCCACCCACCCACCCCCAGGCCAACGGCAGCTTCTGCGCGGGTGGGAAGGGGGGGCTCCCCATCCAGTCCTGAGTCGGGGGCGCCTCCAGCAGGTCACGGGGTGCCCGGGCTGCTGTCCGAGTTTGGATCCCGAGAGGGAGCAGGGTGTGGGGGTGCCGGGAGGGAGACGGCCGCCCCTCCCCACGTCACACAGAACCCAGGGGTTCAAGCCCCCCAGGCGAGGCCGCTCCCTCACGGTCCTGGGCTCAGCTGGGCGACCCCACTGGAGTCCAGCGGGACGAGTGACCTCTGGTGGGACGGCGCGATGCGGGACCGGGGGTCTCCGCCGTGGGGTCGCCGCCTGGAGACCCGCCTTAACTGCACCTGGTGGGCTCCCGGCCCTCTCCCCCCAACCCACTGCCGGGCCGCGGGGACCCCGGACACCGAGAGCCCCAAGGGGCACTTTGCTTACTGGGGGCAGCTGTGGGGGAGGGGGGTGTTTCACCTCCCGCCCTGCACACGCCTCCCCCCAGAGACCACACCCCTCCCCAATAGACCCCGCCCCCGAGATGCCCCCGAAACACCCCCTGGAGACACACCGCCAAGGGGCCACAGCCGAAACACTCCCCGACCACGCCCCGACCACGCCCCTCAATGCTCAGCCCCGCCCCTAGACACGTTCCCAAGGCCACGCCCCCACGGCCCCGCCCTGCCCCGCCCCTCCGCGGGACCGCGGGGGCGGGGGGCGGGCCCCCAGGGAGAGGCTCCCAGTCTCCCATGGAAATTCCTGATAAGGAGGGAAATGGGCTGCCCGAGTGTGCGGGCCGGGCTGGAGCGGAGCTGGGGTTCTGGTTCGAGACGGGCCCTGCTCCGAGGGTCCCCACTCAGCCGCGAGCCTCCGTCCGTGGGTCCCGAGGTGCGGGCGCAGGAGCAGGGCAGCAAGGGACAGGACCCAGGGTCACCGGCTGCTTTGGGGGCCAGAGGCAGGGGCTCAAGAGACCCCAGAGCTCAGCTTTAGGGGGACAGGGCGGGGGAGGCCTGCGACCTAAGAGCACGGGGTGTCACAGCCCCTGTCCCCAGGAAAGAACCTCAGGGACAGACGCCTCTCAGAGAAGCCTGCGGAACCTCTCGCGCCTCCTCTGAGCCCCCAACCCAGCCTCAGGGAGCAGCCAGCCGGCCCCAGGAGCAGATCGGCTAAAGGGTCGCGGCCTCTGGGTTCCACCCACAGGGGAGGCGCTGTGGGCCAGCAAATCTGACCACCCCTCTACAGAGCCCACTGGGGCTGCAGGGGGTCGGCCCGGGGGCCCTTCTGGGAAAGCCTCGAGTGCATCCATGCAAGGGCGTGGAGCCACGTGTGTCTGGAGCACAGATGGGACAGACTTGGCGGGACCCACGAGTCCGCACCGGAGGCTGTCCTGGCCCGAGTCTGGGGTGGGTCTGTCCAGGAGGCCCGGGAGGGGTTTGCGGCGTGGGGAGTGAGGTACCCAGAGGCTGTGGCTGGCTGGAGGCGGGGTGTGGGGGTGGCCATGGGGCTTTTCGTCCTACTTCTCAGCGGCTTCAGAGCTGTGTAAGGGGCATGTGTGATAACGTTATCACTGGCATTAAGAAAATCCTCCCTCCCTTCGATATCAGCGCCGGCCCCGAGGGGAACAGCCCTGCACCCCCACTGCAGCTCTGAGCCCCGCTGGGTCCCCGAAGCTCCTGTATCCACCCCCTCCTGAGGCACCCCGACCTCCGTGACCCTGAGCTCCGCCAAGGCCGGGGCGTAGCCTGGACGTGCATTGTGGATTCCCTCCTGGGACCCCTGGCTTGCCCGGGGCAGGGAGGGTGGGATGGGGGGTGGGGCTGGAGCCCCTGGCTGGGGGGAACTGGGGAACTGGGGTGAGCTCAGGCGCCCCGGGGGGATCTCCTGGCCCCGTCCCTGGGGGTCCAGGAGGGAGTTGGGCCGAGCAGGGCCCGACCTGGGGGCAGGCCTGCGGGAAGACAGGGAGCGAAATCTGAGAGCTGGTGTCCAGCGGGCCCAGGTTTGGCCTGATAAGTTTATCAAAAGGAGCCGGCTGCCAACCGTCGGAGCCCCCGCCCGCCCAGACCCCCGTGTTATCAGGCCCGGCAGCGGAGCGCGGGAGCCGGGGAGCAAGCGGAGCCCCGGGAGCGAGCTTTCGGGGTCCCGGCCGGCCCCGGGGCCAGGAGCAGCCTCTGTGCTTCCTACCAGGTGCAGGAAAGTTGCCCTTCTGAAGGTTCTGCGTGCCAGAACATACAATGGAGGCTCTGCTGGGGCTGCAGGGTCACCTTTCCAGCAAACACTCGCACCCCAGCCTGGGTCAGGGTGACGGCAGGGGAGGGCCCGGGAGCGCCCCTGAGTGCAGCCCGCTGCTGGCACCCAGAGACACAGTGCTCCTAATTGGGCCCTTTGTCACCCCTGCCCACCACGCCGGAAACGGGCTGGGTGCTTGCGTCTACAGGGGCCCGAGCCCCCTCAGACTGGAGGCCCTGCAGGAAGTTATCTTTGGGCCCGAAGCACTGGGGGGGGGGAGTGAGGGGGGGGATGGGAGGGACAGTGGGGATGGAGGGGACAGTGGCGGGGGGACGTGGGGAGGGTGGTGCCCGCCAGGTTCTCAGCATGGCGGAGAGAACTGCACCAGGCACGAGAGGCAGCAAGTGAGGAGGGGTGGGGGCTTCTTTGCGAGTGGGAATTTCAAGGAGCAGAGCCATGGTCCAGCGGGGAGGGCGTTTGCCTTGCACACAGCCGGCCTGGGTTCGATCCCTGGCATCCCGCGGGGTCCCCCGAGCTCCGCCAGGAGTGACTCCTGAGTGTGGAGCCAGGAGTGAGCCCTGAGCACTGCCCCACCGCAAAGCAGAGAGGAGAGACGTTTTCAGGGCAGAGGGGCTGCGCAGAGGCGGCGAGGGGCCGAGAGACCCCGCCGTCGGTGTGGCAGACTCGGGCTGACGAGCGCGGCTCTCTCTCTTCTGGCCTCTGACTGTGGGGAGTCTGGGGGTGCGGGTGGGGGCGGCCACCCCAGGCCGAGGCTCGAACTTTCTCCTCTTTTCCCACTTTTCCCCATAGTCCGGCTTACAATACACATGCAAAGCCACACACGGGGGTGGGGGTGCAGACCCCAAACCCAGGTACCCTTGAGAGGGCAGGTAGCAACAGAGTGCTGTTAAAGTGCCGGCTTCTTTCCTTCCTACATTCTTTCTTTCTCTTTGTCCTTCTTTCTTTCCTTCTTTCCTTCCTTTCTCTCTTCCTTCCTTTCTTCCTTTCTTTTTCTTTCCTTTCTTTTTTTCTCTCTCTTTCTCTTTCTTTCTCTATTCTCCCTTCTATCTTTTTCTTTCCTTCTTTCTTTATTTTAAATTTGGGGGCCACACGCAGCGATGCTCAGGGATTGCTCCCAGCTCTGCACTCAGGAATCCTTCTGGCAGTGCTGGGGGCCCATGGGAGGACCATGTGGAGAACCGGGTCTGAACCCAGCTCAGCCGCACGCACTCCAAGCGCCCCTGCTGCCGCCCCCTCACTCCAGCCCCTGGAATGCCGCTGTCTTGACTTTCTCTGGGTCTCCCGTGACTTCTCAGGAGGCCGTGGAGCACTGAGAAAGGAGGGTTTGTTGTGAGTTTCAGGAGCACCGGAGAGGGCAGGGGACGAGGGACGGTCCCTCCGGCCTCCCCAGCCCACGCCAGCTCTGCAGAGCCACTTCCGCGCCTCCCGGAATCACCTGCTGGCCCGGACCCCGGGAACTTCCTCGTGCTGTGCTCAGCGAGTGTCCACTGGTCAGGCGCTGTCCTAGGGGAGAAGCCTGGGGACTCGGAGAAAGGACCCCAGACCGAGGGTACGAGGGGAGGGCGCTCACCTTGCCCCGGCCGGCCCAGTTCCATCCCAGCCCAGGAGAGGCCCCAACAGACGGTCCAGAAGGAACCTGAGTGAGCCAGGAGGAACGAGGCAGGAAGGGGATGAGTGACTGGGGTCCCTGGGGGGTCGGAGTCCAGTGGGGGAGGCGCCTGCAGGCTCACAGGCGTCTCTGGGCCTCAGTTTCTCTCATCTCGGAGAACTCTCAGGCTGCCCCATGCGCCCAGGCCCCAGGGCCTGTGTGTGTCTGTCCTCTCGGGAGGCTGGAGCAGGCGGGGAGCAGGCGGGGACCTCGGGCACCCCGAAGTGGCATCTGCTAGTGTCTGTTCTCAGAGGCGCTGGACAGGCCTGCCGACGACCCACCGTTTGCCAAGAGCGTGGCCAGGCCAGGCTGCCGCCAGCTGCACCAGACGTGCACCCACTTTCCTGCCGAGAAAGCTGAGGTCGAGGGGTTGAAGAGCTTGTGGCAGTTGGGGCCAGAGAGCTACCGCAGGTCAGGCGCTGGCCTTGCACACAGCTGACCCCGGTCCAACCCCTAGAGCCACACAGCGTCCCCCAAGCCACACCAGGAGTGACCCCTGAGCCAGGAGTAAGTCCTGAGCACCGCCAAGTGTGGCCCCAAAAAGCCAAACCAAAACAAAGGCCGAACAAAGGGTTTGCCAGTTTGCGCTCCCCCCCCCTTCT
The DNA here is from genome assembly GCF_027595985.1 of Sorex araneus. NCBI lineage: Eukaryota > Metazoa > Chordata > Mammalia > Eulipotyphla > Soricidae > Sorex > Sorex araneus. The sequence continues at coordinate 1,897,697 of NC_073302.1, read as the reverse complement.
CTCTCTCTGTGTTTATAGTTCTTGGACCACACCTGGCTGTGCTCAGGGCTTGCTCTGGTACTCCTGGCTCTGTGCTCAGGGATCACTCCTGGCGGGGCTCAGGGGACTGTATGGGTGCCGGGGTTGAACCCCAGTTGGCCGCGTGCAAGCCCAGCCCCGGCCTGCTGTGTCCTGGCTCTGCTCGTCTGCGGAGGGCACCGTCCCCTGCCCCCGTCCAGCGTGAGCACAGCCGGGAGTGGAGCCACAGCACGCTGCGGGGTGCGGGGCTCAGGGTGCGAGCACAGAACCACCTGGCCGCTGTGTCCACTGCTGGCCGGGCCGGGCCTCGGCCCCAGGCTCGCACACAGCCCTGCGGCACGGCCGGGCCGCCCCTACCCACAGCCGCGCAGCTATTTCTGCCCGGGCTGACTTGAGTTTTCTCCCGGATCTCTCAAAAATAAAGTGTTTATCGTGGCCCTCAGGGTCCTTCCTGCGGCCCGGGAAGCCTGGCATGATTTCAGGGGCGCCGTGCCCGGGCTCCTCTGGGCCCGGGGACTTATCTCCCGCGTCAGTTGGGGAGCAGGAAGGCGGTGAGGCGCCCCCTGCGGGTGCCACTTCCTGCCCCAGGCACCCTTTTGGGAGCTGCGGGATGTGGCTGCCGGCTGGGGTGTCAATCACGCAGAGTGTGGCTGGAAATCAGCTGGTGGGGAGCCCCCCCCCGCTGCAGGCGCCCCCTGCCCCCCAGCCCCAGGGATTCCCGAGCCCTGCTCCTCCCTGGAGGGGCCAGGTAGGCCCAGGGACCCCCCCCCCCCCGATGCCCCATGCCTACCAAGCCCCAGTGGGAGTTTACTCCTGTGCTAAATTCTGCTCGGCGAGCACTCACTCTAGACTGAGACCTGGTGAGACGAGTCCCCCCCGCTGGCGGGGGGACCCTCTGAGTATGAGGCGCCACTCATACCAATGGGAGAATCAGGGAAGTCTGCCTGGAGGAAGCAGACGGTGGGGAGAGGGACCCAAGCCCAGAAACAGGGTGCAGGGGGCCTGCCCAGCTGCTGGGCTTTAGGCCAGAGTCCTTCCGGGGTGCAGGAGGGTCACTCTCGACTTAGTGAGGTCCTGGGGGCTGTTCTGGGGGGTCTCAGCGCGTCCCTGGAGGGTCAGGGGGCCGCTTCCCCTGGGCCCTGGCCAGGAGGCGCCCGCCGGAGCCAACAATCTTAGCTGGAAACTGTCAGAGTTGGGGTTTCCTCCGCCCTGCACCCCGAGCCCCCAGCCGCACCACAGACTTATCGCTGGCCTCCAGCTGCCGCGCCCCCCGGCCCCCCAACCCCCCACGCGGGTGAATCAGCAGAGGCTCCCCAGAGGGGGGAAAAATCACAAAGTCAGATTACAAAGCCCAACCGTAGGGCAGGCCTGTGGGGAGATAAGGGCACTCCGGCTCACCACACCTAGATGGGGGCGGGGCGGGGGGCACGGGCCTGGAGGGCACCCACGGGGCACGGGCCTGCGTGACCGGCTGGCCACTGCCGTGCGCTGGGCAAAGGGGAAGAAGCTGGCCAGAGGGGAAGGCGAGGCGCGACTTTCTTAGAAAGTTCCATGAAGGTGCCCCAAGTGCCCTCCTCCCTGGCGGTGACCTCGGCCAGCCCCGGGGCTGCAGGTCTGCCCGGGCCCGAGAGGGAGCCAGCCTGAAGGGGGGGCGTCTCGGGGGAACCCAGCCCAGGACAGCCCCGGGGATGCCCTGCACTTCCCGCCCCGCCCCCCGGCCCAGGCCTGGCAGCCCCTCTGGCCACTCTGGGGAGTCCTGGCTCTGCTCTGGGCCTTCTGTGGGGTCCCCGGGGCCCTGGCTCTGCTCTGGGCCTTCTGTGGGGTCCCCGGGGGCCCTGGCTCTGCTCTGGGCCTTCTGTGGGGTCCCGGGGGCCCTGGGGCCACTCTGGGCCTTCTGTGGGGTCCCGGGGGCCCTGGCTCTGCTCTGGGCCTTCTGTGGGGTCCCGGGGGCCCTGGCTCTGCTCTGGGCCTTCTGTGGGGTCCCGGGGGCCCTGGGGCCGCTCTGTGCTGGTGCCACGCCCGGGTGCGTCCAGCTCCCTCTCCTGTGTCTGTCTGGGGGTCTGCAGGGGAGGCCAGGCAGGAGCGGGACCCCCCAGGGTGCCGGGTCGGGCCCTGTCCCTCCCGCGAGGACCCCCTTGTGCCCCTGCGCTGTGGAGAACCCCCCACCCCCGCGTCCCCTGCACAGGGCGGGGTGGCAGGGACGACGCTGCTCACGGTGCAGCTTGGCCTGTGGATTCTGTTGTTCTGTCCTTTGGGCCACACCCGGCTCTGTGCTCAGGAGTCCCTCCCGGCGGGGCGTGGGGAACCACACGGGTGCGGGATCGGACTCAGGTCAGCTGCCTGCAAGGCCGGCGCCCTCCCCGCCCCCACCCCGCCGTGCTCTCCCTGCCGTGCTCTCCGGCCCTTGGTCCTGTGCGTTTTGGCGCTGAAGGCTAGAGGCTTCCTGTAGAGGCCAGAAGCCCCTCGCAGGAAGCGTCTGGGCACCCCTAGGCCAGCGCCTCACGTCCCTGCCCCTCAGACAGGCCCCTCAGGTAGGCTCGAGGTGCCCCGTCCTCACTCGAGACTCGCCCACGGCGCCCGTGACCCCCAGCCCCAGCCCCCCAGTGCGAATCACCACGACCTAAAGCAGGTCCGTGTCATCTGGCACTTTCCACGGATCCCCACACTGATGCTTTCAGGGGGTAGATGGACACGGGGGGAGATGAATGAATAGGGGGAAGGATGGATGGTGGGTGGGTGGAAAGCAGGTGGGTAGATGCTTCTATATGGGCACGGGGAGGATGGAGGGAGGGAAGGAGGGAGGGAAGGAAGGAATGCAGGAGGGGGGAAGAGGGAGGGAGGGAAGGAGTGAAGGAGGGAAGAGGAAGGGAGGGAGGGAGGGAGTGAGGGATGGAGGGAGGGAGGGAGGGATGGAGGAAGGGAAGGAGGGAGGGAGGGAGGGAAGGAGGGAATGCAGGAGGGAGGGAAGAGGGAGGGAGGGAGAGGTGGCCGGGCCTGCAGGACAGCTGAATCGGGCCAAGGCGCTCACGGCCTGGCCAGTGCGTGGTGCCGGCGGCCCAGCGGGTCCTGCTCTTCCTCCTGTCTCCCAGGACGCGGGTCTGGGGCCCCTCAGCGCGGCCCGTCCAGGCTGCAGGTCGGCTGTGACACGGGCCTCCACCCCAGGACGAGCGCGGTCTGGCCGAGGGGCATGGAGGCCACTCTGAGCAGCCCCGCCCTGCCACCGAGACGCCCCCCTGCCTCCCCCCTGACAGGTGTGGGACCGGACAGGCCTGGCAGAGCCTGAAAGGGACGGACACAAAGGCTGTGTTTTGTTTTTCCTTCTTCTCTTTGGGTCACACCCGGCGATGCTCAGGGTTACTCCTGGCTCTGCACTCAGGACTCACTCCTGGCGGTGCTCGGGGGGCCCTATGGGATGCTGGGAATCGAATCTAGGTCAGCTGCGTGCGAGGCAGACGCCCTCCCTGCCGTGCTCCGGCCCCGGGGGTTCCGTGTTCAAGCAGGACGGGCCTGAGGCTGCGTCTGAGGGCCGGCAGCGCCCCCTGCTGTCCTGCACCGGGCAGTGGCGGCTGCGAGGCGCCAGGGCCGCGAGGTGAGGGGGGCTGCTGAGGCCCGGGGGGGGGGGCCCGGGGGGCTGCAGGGCGTGGGGGGGCTGCACCCCCAGCGCAGCCGGGCCTCTCGTGGGGTCCCGGTGGGGGGCTCAGGGCACTGCCACCCCGGGCTCAGGCTGGACCGTGCTGGGCGGGGTGGGAAGCAAGGGGCGAGGCCGTGAAGCCCAGTGGGAGTGGACAGACCCGGGACAGAGCAGAGGGCAGAGGGCGGGGCTGGCCTGCACGCTGCCCACTGGGTTCAGTCCCTCAAGGTGGCTGAGGGCCCGGCCCAGTGGGGAGGGTGCTGGCCCCCCCGCGGCCAACCGAGCTTGATCCCGACACCCCACATAGTCCCCAAGCCGGCCAGGAGTCAACCCTGAGCACCGCGGGGGGAGTACCTACCCCGGACACACACAGCCGAGACAGGGCGTGGGATCTCTGCAGAGGGGCCCCCTATGAACTTGGGGTACCAGCGGCCCTGGGCCTGGCGTGTCCAGCTCCCGGCCCTCCGAGATGAAGGTGCTTGTGGCCGTGAGGACATTGAGAGGCGCTGACAGGTGGGGGGGCAGGGAATGGGGATTCAGGGGCACTGCCCGCGGAAGGGCACTGAGGGGGCAGGGAGGGCCCCCCACCTCCCTGTAGAGACGACCCCAGCAGGGGCTCGGGGGAGGGCGGGTTCCTGGTACTGGGAACTTCTGGGTGCTGGAACTCCCCTGGGCGTGCTGGAGGGAGGCGCCTGCGGGGATGTTTGCAGACCTCGTCCAGCGGGGCGAGGTTTATGGCTCGGGTTGTGGCCGGCTGACCTGTCTCTGCTGTGAGAACAGCCGCCGGGAGGGCGTGGGAGCGGGCGGGGGAGGCTGCTTGCCCTGGCGGGACCAGGACAGGCACCGGCGTGAGAGAAGGACTGTGTGGAATGACGGTGGCACCAGGACAGGCACCAGGGACAGGAGAGCGGAAAGGGAAGGCAAAGGGCCCTGCAGGCGGGCCGGGGGGGTCAGCAGCCCGAGCAAGCCGCCAGCCGAGTGTCCAGCAGACGCCAGCGCGGCCGGGCGCGTCTGTGCTGGGGCCCGGCTTCTTCAGTATTCTCAAGGATGAGATTATTGGGCAATAAAGATGCTCAGATTTAGAAATAGAGAAGTTCAGAGACCAGAGAGATAATCCAGTGGGTAGGAAACTTGCTTTGCGCACGGCTGACCTGGGTGTGATCCCCGGCATCCCTGATGGCCCGCTGAGCACTGCCAGGAGTAATTCCTGGGAGCAGAGCCAGGAAGAACTGCGAGAATCGCTGGGCATGGCAAAGTGTTTTTTTTAAAATAAATAGTGAAGTTATTGGAAATTAAGGGGGCTGGAGAGGGAGCATAGCAAGTGCCGTGCTGCCCCTGCACACGGCCAACCTGGCTTCGTTCCCCAGCTCTCCCTGTGGTCCCCTGAGCACTACTGGGAGTGATCCCCGAGCGTGGAGCCAGTCCTGAAGACAGAATCTGGTATTTTTGGGTGTTTTGTTTGTGCGACACCCAGCAGTGCTCCGGGCTCGCTCCTGGCAGGCTCTGGGACCCATTCCGGGTGCTGGGGATCGAACCAGGGTCGGCTGCAGGCAAGGCAAAAGCCCTCCCTTTTGGCTTGGTTTTGGGTCTTAGGTATTTGGTTTTGTTTTCTAGTACTTACCTGGCAGTGATTAGTGGCTGCTCCTGCTCAGTGCTCGGGGGACTCTGTGGGTCCGGGGCAGGAGCCTGGGCCCCATCAGGCAAAGTCTGGGTTCGAGCCCTCTAAGCCATCTCCCCACTCCGGGGCAAATATTCTCCCAATTTAGTTGCGAATCCTTCTTGGACGAGTTGCTGGGCGTCTCGTTTCCCGAGCCCCCTCCTGGGTCTGGGCCTTTGCTCACCTCTGCCCCTGGCAGCTTCCTCACTTCCTCCAGGAAGCCGGGGAGAGCGCCTCGCAGGACCCGGCAGACGGCCTCCGGCTGTCGCTAGCTACAGACACTGTGTTCCAGACGCACAGTACAGCTTACTGCTGGGACCTGGCCTCCGCATCTGGGTGTATGCAGGCAGCCCGGGGCCTGGCCGAGGGTCCCAGACTCCGACCCAGAGCCAGCCACTCACACTGTCGCACTTACTCTGGCACTGCTTGACTTCAGATCAAGTTCTCTGTAGATAACTGTGTCGAAATACTCGTAATCTTTTTTGGGGGGCATGGGCAGGGCACACTTGGCAGTGCTCAGCGCTTACTCCTGGCTCTGTGCTCAGAAATCACTCTTGGTGATGCTCTGAGGACCATGTGGGGGGCCAGAGATGGGTTGGCTGTGTTTGAGCAACTGCTTTTTCCGCAGTATCATCACCCTGCCCCATAACACGCATGACCAAAAACATCACCTGGGACCAGAGACAAGCGTGGGGCACCCGCCTTGCACGCATGTGGCTGACCAAGATTCGACTTCCAGCACCTCACGGTGGCCCCGATTACTCCTCGGGGTCCACCCCAGAGTGCAGAGCAGAAACAGTCCCTGAGCACTACAGACTGTGACCCCAAAACAAGCAAAAACCTCAACTGTCAAGTTTTTTTGGTTTGGTTTTGGGGCCACGCCTGACCCAGCGCTCAGGGATCACACGTGGTGGGGCTCGGGGACTATCAGGGTGCCGGAGATTGAAGCCGGCTCAGCAGAAGTCCAGCCAAGACCTTAATTCCTCTCTGTCCCTTGCAGCTGCGTCCTGGAGGACCCCACGAGCAGGCTAGGAAACAGGACGGGGGTGTCATCCTGGCAATAAGCGTCTCATTTGGAACCTCTGTAACCTCTGTGTGGGCCCAGCCCACAAACTCGCCTCACCCGTCACCTGACTGCGGCTGAACCTGGGGATACCTTTTTGGGGGTCTGTCTGGGAGGGGCGTGGCCGCCAGCCTCTGCCGCCCTCATCAAGCCCTTCCTCCCACAGGTCATGAGAGCTCCCGGCCACCAGGTGGCAGCATTGGTCCTGGCGCCATCTGGCGCCATCTGGTGGCCGAAAGGGCCATGCCTTCTCCCCGGTCCTGCAGGGAGACACAGGGCTTTATTCTCTTTTCTGCTTTTGGGACACACCCGGCCGTGCTCAGGGCTTACTCCTGCCAGGGGTCGGGAGGCACATGGAGTGCTGGGGACCAAACCCAGGTCGGTCACATGCAAGGCAAATGCCGCATACCCACTGTAATGTGGCTCTGGCCCAAGGGGCGGCGGTTTGCTTTTTGGGTCACACCCAGCGATGCTCAGGGGTTACTCCTGGCTCTGCACTCAGGAATTGCTCCTGGCAGTGCTCGGGGGGCCATATGGGATGGCGCGGATTGAGCCTGGGTCGGCCGCGTGCAAGGCAAACGCCCTCCCCGCTGTGCTATCGCTCCGGCCCCGAGGGCAGGAGTTTTAAACACTCTTGGAGCACTTAATAAACTGACCCGTGGGCCAGGAGGAATACTCAGATTTGGGGGCCCCAGGGGAATCTCCAAGTCCCCCTTTCCTTGCTTGATAGAGGATCGATATCCCCATAGTAGGTGTTCAGAGCCCGTGTCCAGGTCACACCCGGGGGTCAGGCACTTCCCCACCTGCACTGACAGTCCGCCTTTTTTTTTTTTTTTGGCTTTTTGGGTCACACCCAGGAACGGGCTATTCCTGGCTCTGCTTTGGGTGCTCGGGGGACCTGGACTCGCCGCCTGCAAAGCAAACGCCTTACCTGCTGTACTGCTGCTCCGGCCCGCCAGGGAGCATTTCAAACTCTCCCTACCCGTCAGCCCCAGGGCCCTGCTCGCCTTCTGGCCCGGGCCAGGGCACCGTCAGCACCTTGGAGAGCGCCCGGCACCTGGAAAGGGGCGGAGGGCCGGTGACAGCGCCCTGGGAGAAACCCCACCCTTAGGGCAGCTGCTTCCTGAGCCCAGGAGGAGTCTGAGGGCCAGAGTGACAGTACAGAGGCCCGTGCTGCCTCCCATGCATCCAACTCAGACCTGGTTCCCAGCACACCGCAGGGTGCCCTGAGCAGTCACAGGCGTGATCCCTGAGCACAGAGCCGGGAGTCAGCCCTGAGCACCACTGGGTGTGGCCCCCACACCGAAAAAGAAGCTGCCAGTGCTTGACAAGCTCCAGGTTTGGCCCAGAGGCTTGAACCCACAGATGGGGGTTCGACCCACGACTCATCCTCTCCTTAGCCTGGAGGTGCAAGTGCAAATCAGGGGGATGTCTGAGCCCCAAAGTGCCTCCCGGGACAGCAAGGACCCTGCTCAGTGGACAACTCGAGCCCCGTGCCAAGGCCTCACCGGGGCCAGATGGGGCAGGAGGAATGAATGCAGCCCAGGTGCTGCGCCAGGCCTCAGGCAAGGACACTGGAGGCTGAAACCTTCAGATGCCTCAGCGAGGTGTTTTGGGGTGGGTGGGCGGGTGGGGGGAGACAGGAAACCACAGCAGACAGCTAGAGGGAGTTTTCATTCTAGAAAGTTCCCTCTTGCTTCAAAAGAACAGACTGGAGCCTGTAGGATAACATTGGGTTTGTCCTTTCAGCCTTGTCACAGGGAGCTTAGGTTTATCAGGTTATACCCATCACAGTGCTCCTGAGTCACTCCCATTCCTTTGTTTATCTGTAAACTCTCCTCTGCACCCTCCTTCCCAACCAGTTAATCACCTTTTCCCTAATCAGATTCTGTTAGCTTGTAAGATCAGATCCTTCTAAGGACTCTGGACTTGTAAGTTGTGTCTTTTGCATAGTTTACCTTAAAGCAATGTCCTTTCTGGGGCCGGAGCGATAGCACAGCGGGTAGGGCGTTTGCCTTGCACGCGGCCGGCCCGGGTTCGATCCCCGGCATCCCATATGGTCCCCCAAGCACTGCCAGGAGTAATTCCTGAGTGCAAAAGCCAGGAGTAACCCCTGAGCATCGCTGGGTGTGACCCAAAAAGCGAAAAAAAAAAAAAAGCAACGTCCTTTCTGTGTGGACACAGGAAGACAGTTAATGTTATGCTCTTGTAACTCGGGAGTTGACTGACTCCGAATAACATTTACTCCTGGGCATCTGCTTTCTCGACTCAGTTGTCCTTAGTTCCTAGCACCTCAAAGGCAGGGTCCCGACGAGGGACAGAATGGACCCAGGGCAAGCTGTGAGCTACCCTGGCATCGAAATGGGCCAGGCCAAAGCGCCACAATACTCAACTGTAAGTTGAGAGCATGGTCATGGACAAATGCTGTCATGATCCGAAAGTAATGATGAGACTAGGACCCTGCTGGGCTTGGGAAGACTAACCTGGCCTGAGCACTGTGGTCTGGAATATATAGTGAGTGTCCTCAGAAAGAACCAAACTCTTAGTCTGACATATCTCTTACTGTGCTCACACAGAATGGCATTGCTAGAAATATTAGAAGTAGATCTACTACACCTATTTAAGCGGGTTACTAGCTGGGGAAGGAAGAAAGCAACACACCCTGGATGGGATCCCGCCCTTGAGCGGATCTCCTAGTAATCTGGAGTAATCTCCTTAGATGAGGTTTTATCCTTGAGTTGATCTCCTGGAGGAGTGGCCTTACCCCTCTTTGCTGATTTGTTAATGTTCAACCCCCCTTTGTGTCACCACCCTATGTGACTGCTACACAGGGTGAGAGAGATCAGGAGAGAGATCGGAACAGACCAGAGGGGGGGGGGGGAGAGAGAGAGAGAGAGAGAGAGAGAGAGAGAGAGAGAGAGAGAGAGAGAGAGAGAGAGAAAGGAGAGAGAGGAGAGAGGAGAGAGAGGAGAGAGGAGAGAGAGGAGAGAGGAGAGAGAGAGAGATTGGGAAAGACCAGAGGAGAGAGAGAGAGAGAGAGAGAGAGAGAGAGAGAGAGAGAGAGAGAGAGAGAGAGAAGGAGAGAGAGGAGAGAGGAGAGAGAGGAGAGAGGAGAGAGAGGAGAGAGGAGAGAGAGAGATTGGGAAAGACCAGAGGAGAGAGAGAGAGAGAGAGAGAGAGGAGAGAGGAGAGAGAGAGAGAGAGGCAGAGAGAGATCGGGAAAGACCAGAGGGGAGAGGACAGAGACAGACAGAGACAGAGACAGACAGAAGAGAGCACAGCGGCACACAGGACGCGGAGCACAAAGGCGGAGGTGGGAGAGGAGGGCTGCCAGAGGAGGCAGAGTCGGGGTCCAGGGAAGAGGAGTCAGAACCCAGTCAGGATCCAGAGTCCGAGGAGTCAGAATCCAGGATCCGGGGTCTGGCAGGAGGGGCTGGGAAGGGAGAGTGTGTGAGGTGGGAGAGACGAGAGTGAACAACCGACTGCTCAGCAACGGTTCCTCCTTCCCCTGTCCACTGCCAGCAGCCAGCGCCATCCCACCGGCCATACAGTGCAGGGTGGGGGGAGAGGGAGGGGGAGGGAGGGAGGGGGAGGGAGGGGGAGGGAGGGGGAGGGAGGGGGAGAGGGAGAGAGAGAGAGAGGAAAGAGAGAGGGAGAGGGATGGAGAGAGAGGGGGAGGGAGGGAGAGGGAGGGAGAGGGAGAGGGAGAGAAAGAGGGAGAGAGAAGGAGAGAGAGGGAGAGAGAGGAAGAAGGAGAGGGAGAGGGAGGGAGAGAGCGGGAGGGAGAGGGAGAAAGGGAGGGAGGGAGGGAGAGGGAGGGAGAGAGCGGGAGGGAGAGGGAGAAAGGGAGGGAGGGAGGGAGAGGGAGGGAGAGAGGGAGGGAGCGCGCGAGCCCGCGAACTCCCCGCACTCTCCGCCCGCGCACGCGCGTTTCCCCTTCTGGGAGCGGAAGGACGGACTTCGCGCCGGCCGGGGGCGCCCCCTGGGGGCCGCGCGGGGGCCCTCGCGGGCCGGAAGTGTGTCCGACCCGAGACCATCCCCCAGGAAGGCGGGCCGGAAGTCTGCGTTGGCCCGCCCCCCGGCCGCCGCCGTTGGGCGGCTTCCCGAGGGAGGCGGGGACACGGCTTCGTCCCGCTTCCCTATTGGCTGAAACCTCCGCTCGTCACTGCTTCAGTCGCGCCCGGCGCTGTGCGTGGACTGGCCGCCGCGCTCCCCCGGCCGCGCTTCCCTCGGGCCGGAGCGGCGGCGCGAGCGCGTCCGCGGGGCTGGGCCGCCGCCGGGAGCCGCCGCTGTCGCCGCTGTCGCCGCTGTCGCCGGGCCGGGCCGCGCGCGGGGGCGGGGATGGCGGGCGCGGGCCGCGCGGTGCCGGTGCAGCTGCGGCGCGAGCGGCGCCTGGTGTGCGTGGAGTACCCGGGCGCGGTGCGCGACGTGCCCCGCGTGCTGCGCTCGCTGGGCGGCGAGGAGGCCGTGTCCCGGGTGAGGAGCCCGCGCGGGGTCGCGGGAGCGCTCGGGCTGGCCCCCGCGCTACTCCTGGCTCAGTGCTCGCGGGGCCGCCCCACAGCACGCACCAGCCTCCTGCGATGCGCCCTGGCCGTGGACTCGTGTTCTCTTTCCTTCTTCCTTTAGAGGTGGGAGGGTGGGGTGCGCCACGCCCGAGCAGTGCTCAGGAGTCACTCCCAGGGGACTCGGGGATCGCACCCGGGCTAGCCGCGTGCGGGCGAGCGTCCTGCCCGCTGTGCTGTCTCGCCGCCACCCGCTTTTGCGTGTCGGGGGCACAGCCAGCTGCGGGCGGGGCTCGGGCCGCGTCTGCCCCAGGACTCGCTCTCGGCAGCCCCGCACTTGCCCTCCGAGTGACGGTTTGTCTGCGCCTCGCCCTGCGGCCGTTCCCGCTGCCCCAGCGTCCAGGTTACGGCCCGGGCCGCAGCCCAGGGTCCGAGCGGCCTGGGGGCCCTCAGAGCAGCCTGGGGTCAGCCTCTTCGCTCCGGGTTGCCGAGCGTGGCAGAGCCAGGGGGCGGCCAGCCGGGGCGTCCTCCTGCTCCTGCCGAGACCCCCCACCTTTCCATTCACTCTGGCGTGCTCAGACCGGTGCTCCCTGGGCACCCGCTGCAGAGGGCGTCCCCCCGCCAGGGAGTCGCTCCCCCCTTTGTGCCCGCCCACTTGCGGGGTCCTTCCGGGCCCTGTGGCTTCAGCTGTGTTTCCTGGTGCCTTTTATTAATTTATTAATTTTTTTCTTTTTGGGTCACCCGATGATGCACAGGGGTTCCTCCTGGCTCTGCACTCAGGAATCACCCCTGGTGGTGCTCAGGGGACCCTATGGGATGCTGGGAATCGAACCCGGGTTGGCCGTGTGCAAGGCAAACGCCCTCCCCGCTGTGCTATCGCTCCAGCCCCTATTTTTGTTAACTTTTTGAGTGAGTCACTGAAGTAGACTCGTACACAGTCGTTCAAGGTTGGGTTTGAGTCCTCAGTGGTCCCGCACCCGTCCCTTCGCCCGTGGCCGTTTCCCAGCAGTCCTGGGGCCTCTCGGCCCTCTGCCTGGGTGTCCTGAGCACAGCCCTGTCCAAGTCTCTCGGGGCGGGAGCTGAGGGGCGCCGCTGAGCGGGGGCCTGGGGGGGAGAGAGCGAGGCTGGAGTGGACGGTCTGCTGCCCCCACCCCCGCGGGCCCAGCCTTCCTCATCCAGAGCCTCTGAGCTCTGGGGTGGGGGGGTGAGGCGCGGCCGCCGACGCTCTCCCCATTCCAGGCGAGCCCCGTGCGCCGGGCAGGGGTCGGGGGCAGGAGGGAGCAGGCTCCCCGTCCGGCCCCACGCTGGCCACGCCGCTCACGCTCTGTCTCCTGCCACAGGTCTACGCGGACCCCTCCAAGAGGCTGGAGCTGTACTTCCGGCCCCAGGACCCTTACTGCCACCCCCTGTGTGCCAACCGCTTCAGCACCAGCAGCCTGCTGCTCCGTGTCAGGCGGAAGCGCGGGCGCCAGAGGGACGCCCAGCCCGAGGGCGCGTTCCACATGGAGGTGCTGGGCACCGTCTCCACCATCTACAAGTTTCAAGGTACCTGCGAGGGGGCGGGGCTGGGGGGCGGACGCGGAGAGCCAGGCGAGTTCCCTTAGGGGGCGCCAAGGCCCCGGGCCAGCGGGAGGCTTATTTGCTCCTGCTAGTATTACTCTTACCGGTCAGGTTTCTGGGCCACACCCAGTGGTGGTCAGGGCTTCCCCCTGGCTCCGTGCTCGGAATCTCTCCTGGTAGGCCCAGGGGACCGCCGGGGCTGTTGGGGATCGGCCCCGTGTTGGCCTCGTGCAGGCCGAGTGCCCTCCACGTTGTGGGGTTTTCAGCTGTACTAAAGGCAGCAGGAAGGAGGGGCTGGAGCGATAGCACAGCAGGGAGGGCGTTTGCCTTGCACGCAGCCAGCCAACCTGGGTTCGATTCCCAGCATCCCATAATATCTCCTGAGCACCGCCGGGAGTGATTCTTGAGCGCAGAGCCAGGAGTGACCCCTGTGCATCACCGATGTGACCTGGAAAGCAAAAAAAAAAACAAAAAGGCAGCGGGAAGGAGCCAGAGCAGTGTACAGGGGGCAGGGCGGGGCCGTGTCGTGCCGGGGTCAGACCTGTGTGTGCGTGTGCGAGGCAGGCGCCCTCCCCCTGTCCTGTCCTCCAGCCCCTCGGGTCACGCTCCCGGCCCGAGACTCGCTCACGCAGGCTGCTGTGCCAGTGAGGGGCCTCAGCCCCGAGGCACCCATGGCCCTGGTACAACTGGCAGCCACCTGCGTGGCGGGGGTGGCGGAGAGCAGGTGTGGGGTGCTGGGGGTGTGAACTTGGACCACATGCCTGCCAGGCAGCCCTTAGGCCCGGACTTTTTATTTTGGTTTATGGGCCATACCTGGTTGTGCTCAGGGCCGACTCCTGGCTCTGTGCTCAGGGCCGACTCCTGGCAGGGCTCTGGGGCCCCATGGGGTTTCAGCGTGTGCAGACAAGCGCCCCATCCCCATTCCCACCCCCCATACTCTGTCTCTGGTCCCTCATCTTCTTCTTTTTGTTCTGGGGCCTCTCGGTGCTGGGGTCACTCGGGGCTCTGCACTCGGGAGTCTCTCCTGGCAGGGCCGGGAATGCCGAGGATTGGCCCCTGCTCGGTCCTGAGCAAGACAGACGCTCTCCCTGCCGGCCCTGTCTTTGTTTCTGTTATTTTGGGTCACGCCCAGCTGTGCTCGGGGATGCTGGGGATTGGGCCCGGGTTGGCCGCACGCAGGGCAAGGTCTCGCTCCGGCGTCCCCTTTCCAAAGACCCTGGCTCCACTGCATTGCCGCCCTGGCTGTTTCGGCCTTGCTCGGCCCTCGTCTCCCCTGGTCTCGTTCTGTCCAGCTGTTGGGCTGGCGCCCGTGGAGAGAGGCCCCTCAGCTTTCTCTTTTCCCTTTAAGGTCAGCTTTGTGCTTCTCATCTCCTGTTGAATCCTTAGCCAGTCCTCACGAGTCTGCCACCGGGCTCCCCAGAGAGGCTGGGCGAGGAGGGGGGTAGGAACTTGCCCCTGTGCGGCTCCCTGTGTCTCTGTGTTCTTTTTTTTTTCTTTCCTCTTTTTGGGTCACACCCGGCGATGCACAGGGGTTGCTCCTGGCTCTGCACTCAGGAATTACTCCTGGCGGTGCTCAGGGAACCCTATGGGATGCTGGGAATCGAACCCGGGTCGGCCGTGTGCAAGGCAAACGCCCTCCCTGCTGTGCTGTCACTCCAGCCCCTCTGTGTGTTCTTGTACCTTGTCTCCAAGCTTTGTAGTCTCCCGGCCTCCCATTGTCCCATTCTCCTGGCCTCCTGCCTCCTGCCTCCCTGCCTCCCGGCCTCTTGGCTTCCCTTCCTCCCAGCCTCTTACCCTCCTTGCCTCCAAGTCTCCTGGCCTCCTGGCCACCCTGCCTCCCACCTCCCTGGTGCAGCCGTGGCTGGTGTGCCCGCGGCCCTGGGACAGTCCCGTGAGAGACCGCGGCCAGGCCCGGCCAGGCCTCCGGGTAGCCCTTGCTTGGGCTCTGGAGGCGCAGCTCAGACAGCTATGCAGAGCGCAGCTGCATGACTCGGGGCTGGACCAGTCCCCACCCCTCCGGTAGAGAGCAGGAAGGGGTGAGGAGAGAGGAGCCGGCCAGAGCGGGGCCCACTGTGCGTACTGAGCACCGGCACGGGCCGTGGGGGCCATGCAGCCTCCCGGGGAGTCCCCTTGCTCCCGACACCCGCCGGCCGCCGTTAGGGAGCCGTGACACCGACTAGTCCCTGTCCCCTGTCCCCCAGGGCCCCTGGCCAGTCCCCAGCTCTGCCCCCCAGGGCCCCTGACCGCTCCTGGCCCCTCCCCCCGAGCTGTCTGACCTGCCCCAGCCCCTGCCCGGGCCTGACCGGCCGGCCTGCCCCAGGCATGTCTGACTTCCAGTACCTGGCCGTGCACCTGGGCCCGGGCGGGACGCTGCTGTCGCTGTACGACAAGGTGCTGCTGGGGAGGCCGGAGCAGGAGGCCTTCTTCCACCAGGACCTGCCGCTCTTCGTGCCCCCGCCCATCTTCTCGCGCCTCGACACCCCCGTGGACTACTTCTACCGGCCCGAGACGCAGCACCGGTGAGGACCCCCGCCCGCCCCCCTCTGCCCTCTCTCGGAAACAGGCTCCCGCGGGCCCCGCCGGGCCGTCTCGACCTCACGTCTCTCTGGGCTGCAGCCCACCCCAATGTGCCACCGCCCCGGCCCGGCCTCGGCTGCAGGGCTGCTTCCACGTCCAGTTTGCCCTTTCGGGGCCGGGGTCCAAGCCGGGGCCCCGCCCCCACAGGCCGCAGCCGCTCCCGGGTAGTTTTGCAGGTCTCCCGTGGCCGAGGGACACACGGGGGCCGCGGGGCAGCCTGGCCCAGGGCTCTCCCCGAGCACAGTTCAGCGCCCCCGACGGGGCAGGTCTCAGCACCTGCTCGCCTCACCTCTCCCCTGCTGGCCAGGGCACAGGGCGGCTCCGTGCTGACGCCACCCCGGGAGGGCCGGCACCCGGGGCAGCTCCAGGCCCGGTGGGGGACCAGGCTGGGACCGCCCGCTCTCTGCAGACCGGCGGGGACCGCGTGGCGCTGTCCTGCTGGCGGGCCGGTCCGTGTGCTGCACCCCTCGGCCATGCCGAGCAGGGGTGACCGCCGCTTGGCCGAGCAGGGTGAGAGGCACTGGTGCAGTGGCCGCTAGAGGGACGGGCTTGTGTCGGGTCTGGCCTGTTCACGACAGGGACAGTTGAGCCCTGCAGGGAGCGGGACTGTGGGGGGAGGAGGCAGGTGCGAGCACTGGGGGGCGGAGGACCAGGATGGCCGGACCTGCGAGGGACGGTGCCTTGCGGGGATGGGGGCAGCGGGGCCGCACCCCAGGGCCTGAGTCCCGAAGGCGCTGGGCGGGGCTGGCTTGGAAACTGACCCCCAGACCATCGTGGCCAGCAGGGCCGCTCTAGGGAGGGCGTTCCCGAGCCTGGGCGGGGCCAGCGGAGGGGCTCAGGCCGCGAGAGGGCAGGGGAAGGAATGTTCCGGCAGCCTGCCGGGCTCCCCAGGTAGGACTGGCTGATGGGTCCCCCTTGACGTCGGCCCCCAGCCCCCTTCCGTGCTCGCCACCCTGCCTCCCCGGCCTCCACAGACACCCCAGGCTCTCCGGAGTGGCCAGTGCCAGCGGGGGCTCATGGGGGCCTCTCCAGTCGTGGCACCCGGGAGCACCCCTTTCTCGTGGCCTTTGCTAACGGAAGCCTGTGGGGAAGGGGGGGCAGGGGTGAACCAACGCTGAGTGGCCAGTGGCGGCCGTGGCGTCTCCCGAGTGGCCGGTGGCCTCCATGTGCGCTGACCTGTCACCTCGGGCCACCTGGGTTCTTTCCCTCCCGAGCTCACTGTGGTGGCTGGAAGCGGGCAGAGCTCCGGGCGACGCCGCTTCGGGGGGTGCATGGGGGCCACCCTTGGGCCCTCCCTGGCCTTGTCGCCGCCCCGTGCGCCCGGGGAAGCTGCCCTTTCTCCCACCCCTGGGCTCTGGCAGGGACGGGGCCGGCCCTGGCTCATGGCCCCTGGCTGCTCTGCAAGGGGGGCCCCTGGGGGCCACGTCAAAGCCTCGGGCAGGGGAGGGCGAAGCTGGCTGGACAAGCACCCGGGACGGGGCAAGGGCGGCTCCAGGGCCGGGCGGGGTTTGGAGGGGCCTTTGTCCCCCCACCCCCACCAGCCCTGCACTCGGCGTGTTCCTGGGGCGTCTTCAGAGCGGCCGTTAGCCCCCAGCAGGGTCTCGCAGGGCCCACGGCTGCCTCCAGCCACCCACATTCTGGTGGCGACACTCAGAGCCCGAGCCCTGCCCGGGCCGGGAGCCGGGGGGTGTCTGCCGCGTGGCGCCCTTCCGGAGCCCCCCAGCCCCGGTGCAGTGGCTGCAGGGGTCCTGGCCTCTGCTCACCCGGCCCGCCCGCCCCCCAGGGAGGGCTACAACAACCCCACCGTCTCCTGCGAGAACCTGATTGGCCTGAGCCGGGCCCGGCGCCCCCACAACGCCATCTTTGTCAACTTTGAGGACCCCGAGGTGCCCGCGCAGCCCCTGGAGGCCGCGGTGCACACCTGGAGGCGGGTGTGCGCCAACCCCGTGGACAGGGAGGCCGAGGAGGAGCTGCGGAAGGTGAGCCCGGGGGGCCGGGCCCGCCCCGGCTGCCCCTCGCGCACTCAGCCCCCCTCGCGCACTCAGCCCCCACTCGAGCACTCAGCCTGCCCCGGCCCACCGACCCCGGCCCTCCCTCGTGCACTCAGCCCGCCCCACCCCGGCCCCCCCTCGCACACTCAGACCCCCTCGCGCCCTCAGCCCGCCCCACCCCAGCCCCCCCTCGCGCACTCAGCCCCCGCGTGTCCGCAGCTGTTTGACGTCCGTCCCGTGTGGTCTCGAAACGCCGTCAAGGCCAACCTCAACATCCACCCCGACAAGCTCAAGGTCCTGCTGCCCTTCCTGGCCTATTACATGGTGAGTGACGCAGTGCCCCCCCCCTGCCCCCGCGCTGCCACGTCGGTGACACGGGCTGCTGAGAAGGACTCGTGCTTCGGAGAGGGTTTGGGCCAGTGCTCAGACGCTGCTTGCAGCCCCGTGCTCCCCGGGAGTCTGGGGACCCCAGACCCCCTACACCCGCGTCTCCCCAGCCCAGACAGCGGCATTCGTGCTCCTGGCAGAGCCCTGGGGACTCGCCCCACTCGGGGCTGTGGGCTCTGCGGTGCGGGGCGGGGTCGCCCCCAGGTCCCTGAGGAGCTGGTGTCCCCTCCGGGCATGGTGTGGGCGGGGTCTTTCCAGCGTCCCTCGGGGCTCTCCGCCAGTGTGACGCGGGGCAGGGGCGAGGGGCCGTGGCCTTCCCGCACGCCGGCCCTGACCCCTCCTTTTGCCCGCGGTGCCTCCAGATAACCGGGCCCTGGAGGAGCCTGTGGATTCGCTTCGGGTACGACCCCCGGAAGGACCCCACCGCCAAGATGTACCAGGTCCTGGACTTCCGGATCCGGTGCGGCATGAAATACGGTGAGGCACCCTGGCCTGCAGCCGCTGTGCCGCCCACCCAGGGCGCCGGGGGTGCCACGTGGCACGACCCCCCTCAGCCTGCGCCACGGGGAGGTGGGACCTGCCGTGGGACCTGCCCTTGCTCCGCCCTGACTCTGGAGCCCCGAAGGTGCCACAGACAGACGCAAACCCATCACCCCCGCAGGCTCCACCCCTGCAGCCTCCGCCCTGTCTGCAGGCTCCACCCCCGTGAGCCCCCTGCAGGCTTCACCCCTGTAACCTCTGCCCTGTCTGCAGGCTCCACCCCTGCAGCCTCTGCCCTGTCTGCAGGCTCCACCCCTGTGGGCCCCCTGCAGGCTTCACCCCTGTAACCTCTGCCCTGTCTGCAGGCTCCACCCCTGTGGGCCCCCTGCAGGCTCCACCCCTGCAGCCTCTGCCCTGTCTGCAGGCTCCACCCTCGTTACCCCCGCGGCTCCACCCCTGTAACCTGCCCAGTCGCAGGCTCCACCCCAGTAACCTCCCCTCCCCCAGGCTCCACCCCTGTAACCTCCCCTCCCCCAGGCTCCACCCCAGTAACCTCCCCTCCCCCAGGCTACACCCCCAGCGAGCTGCCGGTGAAGGCCAAGCGCAGCACGTGCAACTACAGCCTCCCCATCACCGTCAGGAAGGCAGGTGAGCCTCCGCCGGGGGCCGGGCAGCAGGCCAGGGGGTGCAGACCCCAGCGCCGTTAGCTCGCCCCACTCCTCGCCCCACTCTCCTGCCCCCGTAGCCAGCCAGCTGGTCACCGTGCAGGACCTGAAGCAGGGCCTGGGCCCCTCGGGAGCCGCCAGTGCCCGAAAGTCCGCCTCCAGCAAGTACAAGCTCAAGGTGGGCAGCGGGGGGCGTGTCTGGCGGGAGGGGGCGGGTCTCCCTCCAGGGCCAGGGCCCCGGGGCTCCGTGATGCACGCGGGGTGAGGCCCGGGCGTGCTGCCACCCTCTGGCCACCCTGTCCAGGACTCCGTGTACATCTTCCGGGACGGGGCCCTGCCGCCGTATCGACAGATGTTCTACCAGCTGTGCGACCTCAACGTGGAGGAGTGAGTGTGGGGGGGTGGGGGGGGCCCTGGGATGGGCCCCTGGGTGGGGTGTGGCGGGGTCCCTGCCCCCAGGCCTCTGGGCCCCCGCGTGGTGACGCTGCTTGTCCCGGGGGCAGCGCGGGAGCCCTGTGCCCACTCTCGGCCTGTGACCCCGCGTGCCCTCCTGCCCCCAGGCTGCAGAAGATCATCCGGCGCAATGACGGCGCGGAGACGAGCTGCACGGAGCGGGACGGCTGGTGCCTCCCCAAGACGGGTGACGACCTGCGGGATGCCATGTCCCTCATGATCCGCCAGACCATCCGCGCCAAGAGGCCGGGTGAGGTGCCCGTGGCTGTGGCCCTCCCCTGGACACCTTGGGGGCTGCTCCCCGCCCTGCCCCCCGGCTGCCCCCGCCCTGCGCTGTCCTGACATCCCCGCCCCCCCCCACAGCCCTGTTCTCCAGCCCGGCCAAAGCGGACGGCGGCCAGGACCAGCCGGCCTACGAGTGCGGGGAGGACGGGGAGGACGGGGAGGACGAGGAGGACGAGGAGGAGGACTTCAAGCCGTCGGACGCGAGTGACAACGAGATGGAGACGGAGTTGCTGGACTACGTGTGACCTGCTCGGGGGCCCTGCTGACGGGGTCCTCGGGACAGGCCGCGCCCGCCCGCCGCCTGCCCCCCGCCCTGCTGGGCCGGGCCGGTGGCCTCCAGTGGCGCGGTGGCACCAGGCCCCCATGTCTGAGCGCCTGGGTGGGCAGTGGGGAGCTGGGCCCAGGTGCACGGCCACCCCCTTGGGGCAGTTTGGGCCCCAGCCCGGCCCTGCAGACGTCCCCCGTTAATTTTTGCCCCGGAGCCCTGGTGTTGGGGGGTGGTCGGGGCGCTGGCCCGGCAGCCCCCTCATGACTGCCTTCCATCCTTGTCAGTGGCCTCTTTCAGGGGGGGGGTCACACCTCACCTGGTGATGCTTAGGGGTGACTCCTGACCTCGCAGGAATTACTCCTGGCGGTGCTCGAGGAACCATGTGGGATGCGGGGGGTTGAACCCACGTCAGCATGTGCAAGGCAACCGCCGTCCCCAGTGTCCTATCGCCCTTCAGTGTCCTCTTGTGGGCAGCACGAGGGCCCCAAGGACCCTGGCGGGTGGGAGGGAGCAACAGGAATTGCCCTGCGTCCTCACGGGGCCCTGGGAGCCAGGCAGCAGGGGCGGGGGCTGCGGGGTGCACAGGCAGCCGCCCCGAGGGGCATCTCTCCAGTCTCAGCCCCCCAGTGGGGCCCCGCGTTCAGTCAGCCGCATGTGCGTGGCTGGGGCAGGGGGCCCCCCAGCGCCCCACCAAGGCTGCCCTGTCCTCCCCGGAGCCCCCGGGCCCGGCGGAGCTGGGGTGCATTCCCACCTGCCCGCCCCAGGGCTGACCCCGCAGAGGTGTGTCCCCAGGGGTGAGGTCCCTGGTGCCTCTGCTTCGCCGGACATGCCCGCAGCCGCCTGGCCCACAGTGCCCAGGGTCAGGCGAGGGCTGAGGAGTTGTGGGGCTCCCTTGCCGCCCAGCCCAAGTCCCCCCGGGCTCTGCCCCCTGGGCTTGATCGGCCCACCTCAGCCCTGGGGTTCAGTTGGGCCAGCCCAGCCACGCCTGGGGACTTTGGTCCAGGCCCCCGCGGGGGAAGCAGGTGCCATCCCCGTTGTGTTCTCCGGCCCTACGTTTTCTTTGGCTGTACAAAATTTCTTTTTTCTTTTTTTTTTAATTTTACTGAATCACCGTGAGATAGTTACATGCTTTCATGTGTGGGTTACAGTCTCACAG
The DNA here is from genome assembly GCF_027595985.1 of Sorex araneus. Lineage (NCBI taxonomy): Eukaryota > Metazoa > Chordata > Mammalia > Eulipotyphla > Soricidae > Sorex > Sorex araneus. The sequence continues at coordinate 1,877,004 of NC_073302.1, read as the reverse complement.
TGATCAAACACCCATCCCCCCACCAGCGCACATTCCCCACCTCCAATATCCCTGGTGTACGCCCCCTTTCCCACCCTCCCCCTGCCTCCATGGCCGACAATATTCCCCGTGTTCTCTCTACTTTTGGGCAGTATGGCTTGCAGCAGACACTGACAGGTCCTCATGTTTGGTCCAATATCTATTTTCGGCACACATCTCCCATCCCGACTGTACAAAAATTTTTCAATGCAATATTGTTCCAACTGTGTGTTACTTGGTTGTGCTCCCCTGGCAGTGCTCGGGCTATTTCTGGCTCTCTGCTCAGGGCTCACTTGTGGTGCTCAGCTCCAGGGAGCTCACGGGGTCTGCAGCGTGCGGGGCAAATGCCCACCCCTTGCACTGTTGCCTTGGGCTCCCTGCGTCTCGGATGCTGAATCACGGAGGTCCGTCCATCCGTCCCATCGTCTGGAGTCTGTCAGGCCTGCTGTGCACAGAGTCCGTGAGGAGCTGGAATGGTCGCTTCCCGCCTGCGCTGGGTGGGGGTGGGGCCACCCCCCTCCAAGTCTGGGGCTTTCTCCCCAGTGGCCGCGACAGCCCCCGTTGCAGTTAGCGTCTGTGTCCAGGTTCGTTTCTGCTCCCGTTGGTACGCTGTCAATCTGTATGTCTTTATTTTGGAATTCTGGGGGTTCTTTTTGTTCCATTGTTTATAATAAACAGTTTTAGTGACCATTGCTTGGCTGTGATATAGCTCTTGTTTTTTTCCTCCCTCAGGACTGCTCTGGCCATGTAGGTTCTTCGTTATTTCATAAATATTTTGGTTCCCTTTAAAACTATTTAGAGGGGCCGGAGTGACAGGACAGCAGGGAGGGCACTTGCCTTACATGTGGCTCATGTGGGCTTGATCTCCAGCATCCCATATGGTCCCCTGAGCACTGCCAGGAATAATTCCTGAGTACAGAGCCAGGAGTAAGCCCTGAGCATCACCGGGTGTGGCCCAAAAGCAAAACAAAAAATTAAACATTCATGAGTGATAGTACAGTGGAGAGGGCAACTTCCTTGGCAAGCGGCTGGCCTGGGTTTGCTTGCGGCACCCCATTACTTTTCCCTAAGCACCCCCAGGAGTAATTCCTGAGTACAGAGCCAGGAGTAAGCCCTGAGCACCGCTGGGTGTGACCCAAAAATAGAAAGCACGCATGAAACCCTGTCACCAGCACTATTATGAATTCCCATTCTAAAACAATGGAAAAACAGCCGTCATTGAACCTTGAATAGGGCTCACACTGGGTCTGTTTTCTGTAAAATGAGTATTTGGTGGGGGTTGGCCACACCCCGTGGTGCTCAGGGGCTGTTCTGGTTCCGTGCTCAGAAAGGAGCCTGGTGTTTTGGGGGGTCCGAAACAGGGTCAGCAGAGTACCCAGGTGCTTTCACCCTTGGGTGACCTTTCTGACCTGGCCCCTCAGACGGACATGTGGGCTATGTTCTGTCCGTGTGTGAACATGGAATATCTTCCTGTGTCTTGGTCCCTTGCTTTAAACCTTGGAAGTTTCCAGTTTAGGGGAGGGGCTGCCGGGTGTCTCTCCCAAGCAAGTGACCTCCAGGGTCACACCCAGCAGTGCTCAGGGGTCTTGGGGACCCCGTGTTTTGGGGTTTGAGCTTGAGTCCTCATGCCGGCAGAGCATGGGTGCCGACCCCCGTGCCGTCTCCTTGGCCCTCGTGGTCTGGGTCGGGCTGCTGCTCTGGGCTCAGACGATCTCCCCGGGCAGAGGCGGGACTGGGAGGCTCAGAGAGGACGGGCCGGAGCTGGCACGGGCGGCCTGGCCACTCACACTGGCCCCATGGCATTGGCCACACTTAACTGATGAAGTCGGTACAGCTGTGTGTGCCCTCCCGGGCCGTGCTCCCGTCAGGATAAACCTCTCCCACGTTCCCCTCACTGGCATGCCGTGATGTCCACCTGGCTTCTGCTCTGTCCATTCAGGCCCGTGGCCCTTCCGGCGTGGCATGGGGAGGGCATAGGGCCTGGGGCCAGGAGAGCCATGAGGGGAAGCTCGCCGGCATGCTTGCCCCAGGCTGGCCCCACACTGCGGGCGCTGCCCACCCGCTGGCCCGCACCTGCCCAGGGCAGGCCCACCCCATGCCTCAGGGGCCGCCTCTGCACTCCTGTGGGCCCACGGGCCAAGGTCCAAAGCCTCCAGCCTCAGATCATTTTCATTAGCATCTTTGTTAGTCAACTGGAGCGGAGTGAAAGTCTTTGCTTGGAGTGCTCCCTGAGCACCCTCAGGTGCGGCCCAGACACCAAAACATTTTTTTTTTTTAATGTACGCTCATCTTCTGTGTTGGTGACGTGGGCGTCCCAGCTGTCTCAACAGTATTGAGCTAATATTGAAATAACCTTATTTATTAAAGATTTGCCCAAGCCAGGTGAGTGTCGGAAGCGTCTACTTATAAGAGTTGAGGAATACTGGTGAGACAGTGCTCCTTTGTCTACCTCTAAATCCTCTGAATGACCCCCGACCCCGTCGGGGGCTTGGAAAGGGCTTTGGCAATACGCCAGCGTCCAGATCAGGCACAGCTGGAGGGTGGCTCTGGGGTCCAGTTCCATGTTCTGCCTGGAGCAACTCCTGAGCGCAGGGCCAGGAGTGGCCCCAGGCACCATCTGGTGTGACCCCAAACCACACACACACACACACACACACACACACAGAATCCTGAGCACCACAAATACAAATAAGCCCAGAGGCACAGACAGACACTGCGTTCACTAAACGCCCAGTCAACATGTGGCAGACTCCCCTTACACACGTTTCAGCCTCTGCACTGCCCAGTGGTGCTGACTGTCTCCTGGTTCTGTGCTCAGGGATCACCTCTGGTGGGCTCAGGGGACCATATGGGGTGCCAGGGATTGAACCCGCAGCAGCCAGGTGCAAGACAAGTGTCCTAGCCGCTGTGCCATCGCTCCGGCCCCACTATGTAACATTTTTGTTCAAATAGTTCCTGGCAGCTGGCTCGTGTTGAGGCTACAGATATTTGTCAATAATTTGTGAAAAAGAAGGTGACTCTTCAGGGCCTTGCGTCTGGCCTGCCGGGGGCCTGGACTAAAGGCTGGGCAGTGTCTCCAGAGCTCACTTTGGGACAGAACACGGTCCTGCTGGAGACGCCTTTCGGGGGCTTCTCTGCCTGAAGGGGTGGTTCTCACAGCTTCCTGGGCCCCTCAGAGTCCCTCAACGGGGCCGAGAGTTGGGGCAGCCCGGGCTGGCGCGGAGAGGACAGTGTGTAGGGAGAGGCGGGGCCAGAGCAGAGCGGGGCAGGGGGCAGCTGGGGGGGGAGGGTCAGCACATGCAGGTATGGGAGCCGGGCCCTGACCAGCGCGCCCCGCTGCCCCGGGACCCTCCGGGCCTCAGGGTCTGCAGCCCTGACACCCGTATTTGGGCCCTAACCCAGCCTCTACAGTGCTGTGTGGCTTGACTCCTGGCTCTGTGCTCAGGGATCATTTCTGGCCGGGCTTTGAGGACCGTATGTAGTGGTGAAGGTCAAAACTGGTCCACTGCCTGCTGAGAGACCCCCCCCACCGGCCCCTCCTGGGTGCAGGGCTATGGGTGCACACTTGCCGGAGGCCCATTCCCTGCTGACCCCCACACAGTAGCCCCCCCACCCCCGTGGCCCCAACGTCACCTCCGTCCTCAGGGGAGACGCGGTGCCCAGCCTGGAGCTGGCAGGCAAGTGCCCAGCCGCCTTGGGAGTCTGGCCCAGAGCCGAGCGTGCTGGGGTGATGCAACTGCCTGAAGGCGTTCCGGAATCTTCCAGGAAAAGTCTGTGTATTCATGAGCACCAAAGCCTGCGGATTCGAGAGCGCGAGGCGGGCACGGACAGTTGGGGAAGAGTCTGGGCCCACTGGCATGTGTCGCTGGCACAGGGACCCGGGCAGTGGGGGAGGGAGGGACAGGACTAGCGCGTCAGCATGGCGAGGACAAAGGGATAAAGGTGGCTGAGAGGGTCCCCGCTGTGCAGGCGCCACGGCCACTTCCGCCCGGTCACTTTGCGGGGCCTGGTCAGCAGAGACTGAGTCTCTGGGCAGGAGCTGAGGGCGAGGGGAGGTGGGGTGGGTAAAGGGGCGTCGCCCGCCCGGCCATATGCCCCGGAGAGAGAGAAGTGTCTGTGTGCGGCAGCTCGGCGGGAGGGGGAGGGGCCCTGGGGACACTGGCGTGGGGAATAGTGTTGCAACACGGTGTGACTGAGACCCAACCACAACAGCCTTGTAACTGTATCTCAAGGTGGTCCGACTAAAACAAAGAAAAGTGAGGTTCCCAGGGGCACGGGGTGGAAGGGGCGTAAGGGGGCGCCCTCCCTCGAGTCAAGCCCCGTAGCTTCCTGGGGCCCGTCTTGGCTTTGAGGAGCAGGAAAGGGGGGCAGGGGTGAGCGGGGACCCCTGGAGTCCTGCTCCGTCAGACCCCCAGTGTGCCCTCCACTGAGCTGGGGGGCCGGCAGGGCTGGGGCGCCCGCTCCCCGAGGAAGCTCGAGCTCCTGGGGCCAGACCAGGGCAGCTGGTCACTCCCCCCCGCCCCCCGCCCTGGCTCGGGCCACCTGCCTCTGCTCCCAGGTGGCCGTCCCTGGGCCGTGTGAAAGAGGGGCTGCCGTCCAGCTGTGTGTGCGGCCACATGGGCGCCTGGTCGCAGGTCGCGCCGGCCACCGTGGCCTTGGCCAAGCCCGAGGCAGGAAAGGGGAAAGGGCAGCTGCCTCCTGGCCTCGGGGCCAGCCCGGGGGAAGGGGAAGCGGGAGGCGGGGGCGGGGGGGCGCGGGAGGGGGCGGGGGGGGCAGGGACCCTCCCGGCGGGCGGCTGGCTCCCGCTGCTCTATAAATACCCGCGGGCCCAGCAGGGCAGGCAGGTTCGCACCATGGGGCGCCTGGAGCTGGTCGTCGTGGGCCTGGCGTGCTGCCTGGCGGCCGTCAGCGCAGCGAAGGTGAGTCAGGCCAGACCTGAGGGGTCCCAGCCCCCGGGTTGGGGTGTGTCATCTGGATGGTGCCCGCGACCCTGGACACGGACACTGGTGGCACCTGCCCGGCACCGGCACCGGCACATCCCTGCCCTGAGGGGGCCGCACAGTACTGGGGATTTTTTGGTTTTTCTTCTCTTTAGGGGTGGGGGGCACACCCAGCCCTGGCTCTGCACTCAGGGGTCACTCCTGGTGGTGCTCAGGGACCGTACGGGACGCCGGGGATCAGACCTGGGTCGAGGGCAAGGCAAATGCCCTCCCCGCAGTGCTCTCGCTCCGGCCCCACTGGTGTGGTACTTAGGACCAACTGATGGTTCCCAAACAGCCAATGCAAGATGCTCACGGTCGCTCTGAACCACGACGCGTTTCAACAGCTCGACCCGCAAGGGGCCTTCTGCAGCACACAGGGGCGGGCGGGTCCCACTGGCGGGGGGGGAGATGGCGCAGAGCCGGGGGCAGCCTCAGCAGTCGCTCACCCCATGCCCAGATGCCGCCGGTTTGTCCTTCCTCCTGCCCCCAAACCTGCCCGCTTCCCTGCCTCAGGGGCAAGGACAGGCCGGACGGGCTTCCCGGTCAGAACTCCATGGTCGGACACTGGGGTGCCGGCCAGTCCCTGTCCAGCAAGACCCCGACAGCAGCCCCGGCCTGCAGCGCCCACCCCAACTCCGGACCCCCCCCTGAACTCGGGGGAGCTGCCCCCCGAGCTCCCTGCCGGCCCTCAGCGGCGATCACCAGAGGCCTGGCTTGGGACAATGTCCCCAAACCACCGTGGCAGACCCCAGAGGCAGGAGGAGGCTTCTGGGGAAGGTTAAGGCTCCCTTGGGGACGGGGGTCGGGGGTCGGGAGCCGGGGCAGAGCGAGCGGGAGAACAGACTCCGAGAATCCCTGAGTCTGCGCCCCACCCTGCTCCGACAGTGAAGGTTAAGGCTCCCTTGGGGACGGGGGTCGGGGGTCGGGAGCCGGGGCAGAGCGAGCGGGAGCACAGACTCCGAGAATCCCTGAGTCTGCGCCCCACCCTGCTCCGACAGTGGTGGGAGGGACAGGGGGCGGGGCCTCAGGCTGGCACAGGTGGGCACCTGTGTCTCCCGGGAAAGTGCCTCCCTCCGCCCCGAGGCTGGGGCAGGCCAAGGGGCCCAGACGAGTCCCCCCAGGCACGCCCGGGCACCAGGCCACGCCTCTGTGCCAGCGATGGGTGGGGGCTGGGGGCCTGGAGGGGAGGGTCAGGATGGGGTCTGCGGCCAGTGCTAGTCGGGTCGCGCCATCTCCTGACCTGTCCCCCCGAGGAAGCGCTTGGCTTGGAGGGGGGGGGGGGCGGCAGGGCAGACCCTGCCCGGGCCCCCACACTGATGCCCTCCCCCCGCAGCTGGGTGCCGTCTACACGGAAGGCGGCTTCGTGGAAGGCGTCAACAAGAAACTTGGGCTGTTTGGTGACTATGTGGACATCTTCAAGGGGATCCCCTTCGCAGCTCCCCCCAAGGCCCTGGAGAAGCCTCAGCCACACCCTGGCTGGCAAGGTGGGAGCAGCAGGCGGCCACAGCTGGGGGGACTGCAGGGGGCGGGCAGCGGCTGACCCCTGCCCTCTGGCCGCCCCCCACCAGGGACCCTGAAGGCCAAGGAATTCAAGAAGCGCTGTCTGCAGACCACCATCACCCAGGACAAGAGCTACGGGGCCGAGGACTGCCTCTACCTCAACATCTGGGTCCCTCAGGGCAAGAAGGAAGGTCTGAGCCCCCCTGCCCCGACTCCCCAGTCTTCGCTGGGACCCCCGTAGGCAGAGAGCTAGCCTTGTCCCTGGGCTGGGTTCGGGGTTCAAGAACCGGACATCTGGGGCTGGAGTGATAGGAATGCCTGAGGCTGGCCCGGGTTCGGCCCCCGGCCCATCTGGTTCCCTGAGCACAGGGCGGGAGTGAGGCCGGAGCAGGGCCAGAAACGGCCACAGCCACAGCAACGAGATCAGCAGGAGGCCCCTGAGGCCAGCACGGGGGGCTCGGGGCTGGCCCTGAGGGGGCTGTGGGGTCACCGGCCTGCTCCCCCCCGCAGTGTCCCACAACCTGCCCGTCATGGTCTGGATCTTCGGCGGCGCCTTCCTCATCGGGTCGGGCCAGGGCGCCAACGTGCTGAAGAACTACCTGTACGACGGGGAGGAGCTGGCGACCCGCGGCAACGTCATCGTGGTCACCTTCAACTACCGCGTGGGCCCCCTGGGCTTCCTCAGCACCGGGGACGCCAACCTGCCCGGTGCGTGGGGGCCCTGGGACCCTCCCGTCCCCGCCAGGACCGGGAGATGCTGGGCGTACCCTCGGCAACCGAAACAGGAGACAGACAGACGGGCAGACAGACGGATGGGCAGACAACAGACAGATGGGCAGACAGGTGGACAGATGAACGGACAGATGGACATATGGATAGACAGACTGACAGCCGAGGGCAATCAACAGACACAAAAATGAGTCATGGGAGTGCACCCTTGGGGGACGCGAAGACCCCAGCACACACCGCAGGGCTCTCGGCCAGAGTGTGCAGGCCAGCACCGCCGCCATGCTGGGCCCAGCCGCCAGCCCTTGTCACATCCCGTGGGATTCTAGCACCCCAGTCCAGCTGGGCCCCCCGCACCCTAGCCCAGTCCGGGTCCCAAGCGCCCAGTGTGGTCCGGGGCCCTGACCGCGCCTCCCCCGGCCCAGGTAACTACGGGCTCCTGGACCAGCACATGGCCATCGCCTGGGTGAAGAGGAACATCGCCGCCTTCGGGGGGGACCCCAACAACATCACCATCTTCGGGGAGTCGGCCGGGGGTGCCAGCGTCTCTCTGCAGGTCTGGGGCCTCTGGGGGGCGGGGGGCGCTGCAGGCGGGAGGGAAGGGCCCCGGGTGACAGTCTCGTCTTGCAGACCCTGTCTCCCTACAACAAGGGCCTCATCCGCCGAGCCATCAGCCAGAGCGGCGTGGCCCTGAGCCCCTGGGCCGTGCAGAGGAACCCCCTCTTCTGGGCCAAGAGCGTAAGGCGAGGGGCGGCGGGGGGGGGGCAGGGCGGCTCCTCCAGCCCGGGACTCCTCACCCGCCTCCCTGACCACTGGCCTCCCCTGCCTGCCGCCCCTCAGGTCGCCAAGAAGGTGGGGTGCCCCTTGGATGACACAGCCAGGATGGCCAAGTGTTTGAAGGTCACTGACCCCAAGGCGCTGACCATGGCCTACAAGCTTCCTCTGGTCAACATGGAGTGTGAGTGCGGGCAGGAGGGGGTGTCCAGGCCGGGGTACCCCAGTCACGGCCCCCCCAGGACTCACGGGGGTGCCCTGTCTCCAACCTGCAAATGCAGGTGGCCGCCCACGGGGTGTCCCCCGGAAGACCAGGGGCTCCAGGCATCAGTGGCTGCGCCAGTGGCCGGCCTGCACCCCGCTCTCTAGAGGGAAATATCGGGATGCCTCTACTTTGTTCTGGGGGCTTCCCAAGCAGTACGCAGAGCCTGGGGGTCCTTCTGGGAATCCTCCTGGGGGGGTCCCTCCTGGGGGTCCCTCCTGGGGTCCGTCCTGGGGTCTTTCTGACACAACTTGGCCCACTGGGCTGGTGCTTTAGTGCAAGGCTGGAGGACGCTGCCACTCGGGGCCTCCAAGCTGTGCTTGGTGCTGTCCGGGGACCACGTGGTGCTGGGGATGCACCTGGGGCCGCGAGAGCCCGAGGGGGATGTGACCCCAGCTCACCCACAGTCACCCGGGGCCCCCACGGCGGCACCGCCAGGCACGGTCCGCGGGGTGCTGTCTTCCGGGAACAGACGCCCTCCGGCAGCGGGCGGGGCTCTTGCTCCTGCTCCCTCGGCCCGGCCCGCACACACGGGGCCGCCACACGCGAGCCGGGCCTGGCACGGGTCAAAGCAGGCGGAACCCCGTCACCCGGGCCCGGCGCAGGGGTGAGAGCCGAGCGCTGTGCCCACAGACCCCCTGATGCACTACCTGGGCTTCCTGCCCGTGGTGGACGGAGACTTCCTCCCCGACGAGCCCAGCCGCCTGTTCCACAACGCCGCTGACATCGACTACATCGCGGGCACCAACGACATGGACGGCCACTTCTTCGCCAACATGGACCTGCCCGCCATCGACAAGAACAAGCAGAGCCTCACCGAGTGAGCGAGCGGGGGTGCGGGGCGGGCGACGGGGGCTCCGCGGGGAGGGAGGGCCCTGTGTCACGCCCGGCGGGGTCTGTCTCTGCAGTGAGGACTTCTACAGGGTGGTCAGCGGGCTGACCTACGCCAAGGGCGTGAGGGGCGCCGAGGCCACCTACAACTTCTACACGGAGCCTTGGGGCCAAGACGCCTCCCAGGAGACCAAGAAGAAGACGGCGGTGAACTTCGAGACGGATGTCCTCTTCCTGATGCCCACGGCCATGGCCCTGGCCCAGCACAAGGCCCAGGCCAAGTGAGAGGGGTGGGGGGGGGCAGGGCAGCACCTCAAGAGCCACGCGTCCCCCCATGCCAGCCACCAGCTGGGGCCCCAGCGGGACCCCCTTCCCCCCTCCCCACCGGCCATGAGCTCCTCTCTGGAAAATTCTGGCCTCTGCTTCCTCCCCTCCTGACGGGGAGAGTAAGCTGCTCTGATCTGAGGCTCAGCTCGGCCCTTTCCAGAGAACTCAGCCTGGGCTGAGAAGGACCAGAGCCACAGCACAGTGGGAAGGCCCCCACCTTGCACAGTGGTGCTGCGGTGGGCCCAGGTTCGATCCCTGGTGCCCCACAGGGTCCCTGAGCACTGCCAGGAGAGATTCCTGAGTGCAGAGCCAGGAGTCAGCCCCGAGCACTGCCAGCTGTGTTCCCAAAGCTGAAAGAAAGAAAAAGAGGGACCAGAGAGATAGCACAGTGGGGAGGGCGTTTGCCTTGCATGCGGCCGACCCGGGTTCGATCCCCGGCATCCCATATGGTCCCCCAAGCACCGCCAGGAGAAATTCCTGAGTGCAAAGCCAGGAGTAACCCCTGAGCATCGCTGGGTGTGACCCAAAAAGCAAAAAAAAAAAAAAGAAAGAAAAAGAAAAGAAATGCAAATGACCTGGGCATTCCCAGAGCGGGAAGATACTATTTGCCTGGAAAATAAAGGCAGAGAGAAAGGAGCGGGGAACGAGCCCCTCCGAGTCAAGGGGGAAGCGTTCGCGAGTGCCCTGTCGGCCCCCGAGACAGGGCCTCGGGCCGGGCCGCGCTGTCCCCATCCAGGTCACTCCTGACACTGGGTCAGGGACCAGCCTTGCTGTGGGCGTGTGGGCGGATCCCACCTGAAATGGCCGCGCCCACCGAGAGCCTGGCCCTCCGCTCTCTCTCCCCTTGTATTCACCCCCAGTTTCTGTTCAGGGGCCACACCCGCGGCACTCAGGGGCCACACCCGAGGCACTCAGGGCTCCCTCCTGTCGGGCTCAGGGGCCCCTGTGCAGTGCCGGGCACCCAGCCCGGGTTAGCCGCGGGCGAGGCACAGGCCCTGCCCGCTGTCCCATGGCCCTGGCCCCTCTTGCCCGGGTTTTGAGTCAGGGACGGGCCCTGGCTTGCGTCCCCCGAGTCCCTCAGGCCGGCCCCGCTGACCGGGCGTGTCCGTCCCCCCTCAGGACCGGCAGGACCTACTCCTACGTGTTCTCCCACCCCTCACGGATGCCCATCTACCCCAAGTGGGTGGGGGCTGACCACGCTGACGACCTCCAGTACGTGTTTGGGAAGCCCATGGCCACGCCCCTGGGCTACCGCGCACAGGACAGGACCGTGTCCAAGGCCATGATCGCCTACTGGACCAACTTCGCCAAGACTGGGTAAGGCTGGCGCGCCTGGGCCCTGGGCCCCACACCCAGCTGTGCCCTGCTGCGTGGGGAGGAGGGCCCCAGCCCCCCCGTGAGCCCCCACCCAGCCTCCCCTCGCCCACAGGGACCCCAACGTGGGCTCCTCGCCCGTGCCCACTCGGTGGGAGCCCTACACGGCAGAGGGCAGAGACTACCTGGACATCAACAACAAGATGGACGAGGGCTCCATGAAGCGGGACCTGCGGGCCAGCTACCTGCAGTTCTGGATGCAGACGTACCAGGCCCTGCCCACCGTGAGCAGCAGCGGGGCCGCCCCCCAGCCCCCCAGCGATGACTCCGAGGTCGCCCCCCAGCCCCCCAGCGATGACTCCGAGGCCGCCCCCCAGCCCCCCACCGATGACTCCGAGGCCGCCCCCCAGCCCCCTTCGGAATCCCCGGAGACCAACATGCCTCTGGTCATTGGGTTCTAAGGCCTGTGCCCGACCCCCTTCCCAATAAAGTTTGTCCCTGTCTGGCCTCGCTGCTCCTGTGTCCCAGCCAGAGGGGCCCGGGTGGTCCGTGGGCACCGGAAACGCTCGGCACTGCGGCCCCAGGAGAGGGGGCTGGGGAGGGAAGGAATCAGAGCAGTCTCTGGCGCATGAGGGGCCGGGGATGGCGACCAGCAGCTGCCTGGGGGCTTGCACTGGCCCAAGGAGTCCCGGCCTGGCCATGTCCAGACTTCCGCCCTCCAGCAGTCCATGGCCGGGAGGGATGGACGCCCCGGGGGCAGGGCGACCAGAGGGGGCTGCCGCTGACACTGGCAGGGCTGGGGGACGGGGGCAGGAGGAGGAGGAGGAGGCCAGATCTGTGGCTGACTCCAGCCTAACCTCAGGGGGCGCCGCGCACCCCTCGCCCACCTTAGACAATGTGGGCAGTGGAGGGAGCCGTGTGGGGTGGCAGCCACGTGCCCCAGGCGCTCTGAGCTGATTCAAACCCGGGGCCAAGGCTCCTGACTCCCACGCCCAACAATGTCGGGGGCTTTCCCACAGGCCTCCCTCACTGTGGGCAGGGCTGGCTCATGGAAGGTTCTGGAATCCTGGAGCTGGGCGGAAGGGACTGTAACAGCACCTGCCGGTCACTCTGGCTGGCCCCAGACACAGCAGGGGGGTGCTGAGACCTGCTGTCCCCACAGCCAAGCCCGTGTGGGGAGGGGACCCCAGGAGCAAAGGGTCGCCCACACCGAGCACGGCCTCGCCTGCTCACTCCCGGGGCCTGCGAGCGCGGGCTGGGGGTGTGTCCCTGAGTTCCTGCAATGGGGGGGGGGGCTCCGTGGCCTCCCTCCCGCCCTCGACCGTGGACAGGCTCACCCGCTGCCCCTCCCAACACACACAGGGCAGAGGCCGCGGCTCTTTGGGGTAAATCGGCGCCAACACGAGTAATGCCCAGGGCCCGGCCCTGGAGCCACGGGCCCCGGACTCCTCTGTTGGGTCTCCCTGCGGCCGGCCAGCCAGTCCTCGGGGTGGTACCTAGGGGGCGCCTAGGGGCACACCAAGCACGGGGAGGGGGGGCAGCGGGGATGGGAAACTCAGCTCCGGGGGACTCCTGGGGCGGGCCCAGCTGCAGCAACTCTAACTGGAGTCTTGTTACTTTGTTTCCTCCCGGATCCCTCCCCGCAGTCTTCTGACTCATACCGGGGGGCGCTGGGAGTCGCTGCCCCGACGTCGCAGGCTCCCCTGGCACCCCGGCGGGGGGCCGACGACAGCGCCAGGCTCTCGTAGAAACCGGGTTTTAATAGAATATTCAAGTCTAGCGTCCGCTATTTACAACAAATAAATATTGCCCCTCCCCCACTGGTAAACATTTTTCTTTTCGCCTTTTATACAAAGAGTCGCGCCCGTCGGGCCCGCGCGTCCTCCTGCCCCGGCGCCCGCGAGGCTCCCGGCCGGGGTGGGCGCGCGTCCGTGTCCCCGCGCGGCGCCCCGCGGGTGGGATCTTTGGTGCAGGCGGCCTGCGCGGGCCTGGCAGTGAGCCGGATCCGGGGCGCGGAAGGCACCTACGGCGGGCGGGCGGGGCGGCCAGGTCGGCCGGGGGCGTCAATCCCGGCGCCCCGGGCCCTAGAAGATGCCCTTGGCCATCCGCAGCCCCTTCTGCTTGGCGCGCGGGAGCGTGGAGCTGGCGCCCGCCCGCACCTTGGCGCCCTTGCCCGGCCGCCTCCGCAGCACGAAGTCGTAGTTGGCCGTGGAGTTCATGGCGTAGAACACGTTGGCGTTGTCGGGGATCTTCAGCTCTGGGGGCGGGGGCGGGGGCGGGTCAGCGGCGGGTGCTTGGACGCCCGCCCAGGGCTCCATCACCCCTCGCCCTGGTCTGCTCCGGGGGGCTGCAGCCTCCCTGCTCTGTAAGGCGGGGGTCCCACCTGCCCTGCCCCCCTCCCCGAGGCCGGTTCAGGACAGAGCGTCTAGGGAGCAGGGTGGTTTGTGCCTGGTGTGAGGACCCGGCGGCTGACCATCCCGCAGGGGGAGCGGGAGGACCAAGCTAGGTGGCCACTGGTCGTGCTCCCGGGGCCCTGCGTGGCGAGGCCGGTGACGGTCACCCCCTCTCTGCCGCCTCAGACTCAGGACTCGCTGGCTTGGTCGTGGGGGGGGGGGACCAGCACGGAGGGCCCTGCCTGGCCCCCTGTCTCCGCCCCTCTCCCAGCCTCTCTGCTGTGTCACCTGCTAGTTTCATCTGTGTCCCCCTGACCTGGGACCTCCCCAGGCTCAGCCCTGGGCTGTCCAGCAGCCCCACTCACTTCTGTCCTCCGAAATGACCTGCACCAGCTCATAGTCGTCCGGCTCCTCCTCGTCCAGGTTGTGTTTGTCCATGGCCTTGCGGATGACAGCCGGGGCCTTGTCCTGGCTGGTCACCTATGGTGGGGGACAGGCAGGCCATCAGGTCCAAGGGTCCCGAGTCACCCCCAAGTGCGGCTCAGAGCCTTGGGCCAGGTCCGTGCCCTGGCCCGGCGCCCCTGCCAGCTGGTCCGAGCGGCACATTCCACAGATCCCCCAGCATGGGCGGCGGAGCCAGCTGGAGGCCTGGGGGCAGCGCTGGGGTGTCCCCTCAGGCACCGGCACGGGTGAGACATGACTGCACAGTGAGCAGGACACAGCGTGGGCGTGAGAAGGGGCACCTGGTGAGGCAGGGAGCACCTGGGGGGGACGGGCAGGGCCCCCACCACCACGACCACCAGCGGGGGCTCCACGCACAGTGCTCCCGTCCCTGGGCTGCAGGCCCCCCCTCCCTCCAGACCCCGCCCCCCGCCTGCCTCGGTGCCAGCGCTCTGGGCGGCTCACCAGGAGGCTCTTGTACATGTTGCCGTTGTCCACGTCCAGGCTGACCCGGATGATGCAGTGGTCGCCCACCTGCTGGTTGTAGAGTGGCAGTGCAGAGGCGGAGCCGCAGACCCCCGACATGGACCGCTTGTGGCAGCGCACGGAGGCCACGGGAGTGGTGGAGGCCGAGGAGGAGGAGGCGCTGCTCGAGGCTGAGCTGATGCCCGACGTCTCCGGGGACGACTGCGAGGCCACCTCCCAGAACTGCGGGAGGACAGCGTCAGCGGCGCGGGGGGCGGGGCCGGGACAGGACGCGGGGCGGGACTTGGGCGGGGCGGAGCTAGAGCGGGGCGGGGCTTGGGCGGGGCGGGGCCAGGACGAGGGGCGGGGCGCGCCGCACCTTCTTCTCCTGCGCGTCGGGGGACTCGGGCACGAAGCTCAGGCTGATCTCCTCCACGTCGGAGCTGGAGGAGCCGGCCGAGTGCACGCTCAGCGCGTCCGCCAGGTCCCCGCCGCCCAGGTAGGGCCCGCACCGCAGCTGGTCGCACGACTTGGAGTGGGAGCTGCCACCCGCGCTGGGCTCGGCACTGGGCGCCTGGCGGCTGAGGGGGCACCGGGTGAGCCGGGCGCCCGCGCACTGCCCCCTGCGTACCCCCCGCCCCCACCCACCCCCCGGCCCACACCCACTCGCTCCAGCGCTTCACGATGGCTGTGCTCTTCTTCGCCTTGAGCGTGGTCCCGGCCGGCTCCGACGGGGGCTCCAGCTCGCACGAGAGGTTGTAGCTGGGGGCGGGAGGCGGCCGTGAGCCCCGGCCCCGCGGGGCGCCCCACCCGGGCCGGCGGCCCCCTCACCTCTCGGTCTCGCTGAGCCGCTCCACGGCGCGGAACCAGGCGGCGAAGGCCTCCTCGGGCTCGATGCTGTAGTTGTTACAGGCCGACTGCAGCAGCTTGATCTGCGCGATCACCTCGAACTCCTGCGGGAGGGACGCAGAGGCTGCGGCCCTTCCTCGCCGCCCCGCCCCTGCCCGCCCCGCCCCTGCCCCGCAGGGCCGCTCAGCTCACCTTCCTCCTCTTCTCGAAGTTGATGAGCCTGCCCTGGAAGGAGAGGCGCCTTCAGCGCGGCCGCCGCCCCGCACCCCTGCGGCTGCACCGCCCCGCGCGGACGCCAGGGGGCAGGGCCTTCCCCCACCCCTCCAAGGGCCACAGACCCTGGCCCAGCCTGGGGGGCACCTGACCTCAAAGGGACAGGGAGGGACGTGCCCCGCGTGACCCACCCCGGCCCACCGCCGCGCACTCACATAGAGATAGTCCTTCATGGCCGTGTCCAGCATCACCAGGTCTGTGAGGAAGGTGCCCAGGTAGGGGACGGTGCCCTGGATGGTGCCCTGTGAGGCCGGGCACGGCAGGTAAGCAGGCCAGGGTCCCTGCGCTACCTCCCCCGGCCCCGCCATGGACCTCCCCGCTCACTAGTCCCCCAGCAGCCCCAAGCCCCCGAGCCCGGCCTGAGCTGAGGCAGGGCACGCACACTCACCGTCTCCTTCGGACGCTTCTGAGCTCTCTTGGGGTTCATCTCCAGGGTGGCAAACTTGGAGGTGCCCTCCTGCCAGGGCATGGGGTGCACTCAGCGGGGGGCCACTCTGGCCTGCCTCAGCTGTCTCCCCATCTTATGGGGGGGTGGGGCCACACCTGGATCCTCTCAGGGCTTACTCCTGGCTCTGTGCTCAGGGAACACCCCTGGAGGGCTTGGGGGACCCTGCGAGCTCAGCACATAATTCCCGCCCTGCCTCCCTGAGCCCATTTCCCTGGCTGCACAGCGAGGCCTCTGGCCGGCACAAGCAGTAAAGTAGGGGGGGGCCGGGGGAGGGACGGGGACCCTGGGGGGCCCATCAAAGCTTCCCCTCCCCATGGGCCTCGGCCCAGTGCAGACTGGGCAAACAGTCCTTATTCTTTTTTTTTTGCTTTTTGGGTCACACCCCTTGATGCTCAGGGGTTACTCCTGGCTCTGCACTCAGGAATTACTCCTCCGGTGCTCAGGTGACCATACGGGATGCTGGGAATCGAACCCGGGTCAGCCGCGTGCAAGGCAAACGCCCTACCCGCTGTGCTATCTCTCCAGCTCCCAAACAGTCCTTATTCTTACGTAAGCATCTGGAGGTGCCACCAGCACCTGACAGCCCGCGGGGCACCGGTCAGGGATGGGCGGTCCCAGGTCCGGGCAGTGGGCCCTCCCGGGGAGTCCGGACGGGAAGGCAGGGGCCGAGTCTCCGGGGACCCCCGTGACCCACCTTGATGAGCAGCTCTCTGCTCAGGGAGTAGTTGTTCTCGTCCGAGAAGATCTCCGACAGCTTCTGGAACACTCGCAGGCTGTCCCTGCAGGAGGGAGGGACGGGGTGTCAGGGCGGGCGGGTCGGCCGTGTGCACACCGGGCTCCGCTGCGTCCCAAGGGTTCCCTGGGCAGGGCGGGGCAGGGCGAGCTCGCAGCCCCAGGCCGAGTGGTGAGGCGGGGAGATAGGCGTCGGGAGCAGCCGGGAGGGGCCCGGCGCCCGGTGGCGGCTCACCGGGGAACTTCCTCCCAGGTCTTCTTCAGGCGGTGGATGGCATTGCTCTGCAGGGCAGACAGGATGGCGTAGAGGGACGAGAAGTTCTTGAGGACTCGGCACTCCTGGGAGGGAGGGGGTGAGTGGGGAGACGCCCGGGCACAGGCCCCCAACGGGAGGGACGGGTCCTCGGGCGCATACCCTGGCCACCTCGATCCAGTGCTCCAGCACGCGCGCCCGGTCGCGGGCCGACACGCTGCGGGCGCCCAGGCAGGTGGTGATGACGCAGTTGGCCACGCTGTTGAACTGGGCCACGGTGGCGCGCACGGTGGGCGCCAGGTGCTCCTTGCCCTTCTTGTCCCGCTGCGACCAGATGGAGCCCAGGCAGTGGTACGGGACCACCTTCTTGAACAGCTCCTGCGGAGGGCTGTGGTCAGCGGGCCCCCGGCTGCCCAGGTACGGTCACCAACCCGAGGGGCCCAGGGGGCGGAGGACGAGGCTGGAGCCCGTACGAGTCCCCGGTTCCACTCCCGCACACAGGCCGGGGGCCACGCCCAGAAGGGGACTCGGGCCCCACCTGGCACTGTGGCGGGTCACCCCCACACAGCGGGGCGCGGCCACTCCGCTGAGTGCGTCGGGGCGCAGGGGGGACCCTCCCCGGTGAGGACAGAAGCCGGCGCTAGGCTGGCCACGGCAGGCCCGGGCAGCGGAGGACACTCACCGCGTCCATGAGCGTGAACTGCTCGGCCACCAGGTCCGCGGGGAAGGCCAGGATGTGCGGCCTGTCGGGCAGCCCGTTCTCGGCGGCTGCGGGCGGGGGCCAGGGGGGCTCGGGCGCCGCACGTGCCTCCAGCTCGAGGGTCTGCAGCAGAGTGGCCTCCAGCTCCGCGGCCGGGGGTGTGGGGGCCGGCACGGCCGCCTCGAGCTCTGGAGTGGGGCTGGGCGCGGGGCCCGGCACGGTGGTCTCCTCCGGCTCCGGACTCGGTGCTCGGGCTGGCGATGTGGGGAATTCCGGCTCGGGACTAGGTGCTCGGGCTGGTTTGGGCGCTGCCTCGACCTCCAGAGCCCGGGGAGACCCAAGCCCCAGAGCTGGACCTGGTGCTGGAGCCCGAGCCTGGGTGGGCTCAAGCTCTGGACCTGGAGCCAGCGCTGGAACCGGAGCCTGGGTGGGCTCAAACTCCGGAACTGGACCCGGCACCTGGGTGGACTCGAGCCCCAGAGCTGGGCTGGGCCGGGACGCTGGAGCCGGCGGGAGGTCCGGAGCAGGTTTCACAGCTGGCACTGGGGGACAAGAACACCGCAGCTGGAGGCTGGCCCCAGCACGGCGGGGAGCACCCAGAACCTCCCCGGGGAGGCCCCGCCGCCGGGGGCCTCACCCCCAGGCTCGGCGTCCGTGAGCTCCGCGTGCTCCAGCTGGGCCAGGAGGAGGTGGGCGCGGCGCTCCAGGTCCGAGCCGGGCATGTTGAGCTGCACGTAGGCCACCAGCTGCTTGAGGCAGGGGAAGTCGGGCGGCTGGCAGAAGTCCTCCGAGTACTGGTCCAGCCAGGTGCCCAGGATGGAGGAGATGGTGCTGGGGGTGGGCGGCACAGTCAGGCAGGGCGGAGCTCGGGGATGCCCTCCCCCTGGCGGGGACCCCCCGCCCGCCCCCCAGGCCTGGCGCCCACTCACTTCTTGAGCTGGTCCTGAGGGCCGCCGTCCTGGCCGGAGTAGGGCAGGATGCAGCCATATCTAGAGGGGGCCGTGAGGACGTCACAGGTGCGGTACCTGCTGGGGGCCGCGCGTTACCGGTGGGAAGGGGGGCGCCGATGACCCCGGTCCGGCCAGGCCACACCCCCCAGCCCCCGTCCGAGGCGTGGGGCGGAGGGACTCACCTTTTGAAGAGCAGGTCGAGGACGCGCTGGGTGGTGGTGAAGGTGCGGTAGGTGCAGAGGAAGATGGTCACGTAGGAGAGGTCGCGGCCCTGGAAGGCGGGCACCAGGTGCTCCACCAGCTTCTCCAGCGTGCCCGCCTTCACCGTGCGCACCCGGCACGTCTCCAGCAGCCCGAGCGCAGACTCATTCTCACACTGCGGGGGCATGACGTGCGTCAGCCGCAGACCCCGTGCGAGCATCACGGGGGGGGGGGGCACGACCGGGGCCCCAGGGAGCAGAGGGAGCCCAGGCCGGCAGGCCGGCCTCTCCTGACGGGGCAGGACGCCCGAGTCTGGCGAACGGCCAGTTCTAGAACGGGGGCAGGGCAGGTGGACACAGAGAAGCACCCCACAGCTGGGTGGCCACGGTCGGCGCCCTGCCTTCTGGAACGTTCCCAGCCAGGCTGCTTCTCCGCTGACACGTGGGCTACCAGGGGGCGCCAGAGGCTGGAGGGAGGCACACTGCGGGGCAGGGCCCGGGGCGGGGGCAGAGGACAAACAGCGACCACCCGGCCCGGCCCCCCACACTCACCCCCAGCCAGCGCTGGCCCCGGGGGGTGCCGTGGTGCGCCTGGACCCTGCGCAGGGAGATGGAGTAGATGACCCCGTTCACCAGCTCCTCGCTGATCTCCTGCGTCGAACCCTGCCGAGACAGCGGGGGGACGGGGGGCGCTCAGGGCCTGCAGCTGGGCCTGGGCAGGGGCCCTGCGGGGCAGCCCCAGCGCATCTGGTGACCGGTCACTGGTGAGCACTTGATGGGGCCACACAGGGGCCACCACGGTCGCTGGGCTTGGGGGTTTTGTCTGTCTGGAGCCGTACCTGGGGATGCTCAGGGCTCCCTCCTACCCAGGGATCGAACCCGGGCCCACTGCGTGCAAGGCCAATGTCCTCCCCGCCGTACTATCGCCTTGGCCCCACGGGGTCCAGCACTGGGCACACAGCCAGCCACGCCCCCTGGAGCCCCTGGGCATTGGTGGGGGCACTGCCCTCCCCGCTCAGCACATCCTGGTGCCGTGCAGGCAGCCGAGGGCTTCCCCGCGCCTGCGCCCACCGCAGTGTGTGCAGCACAGTGCCGGGGCCAGCGGGGGCCAGCGGGGGCCAGCGGGGGCCAGCGGGCCTGCCACCCCAGTCAGGAAGCAAGGCCAGGCCCTGTCCTGGGGCTGAGCCCCCTCCGGCTGGTTTGCAGGTACCGGGAGGGGCCCAAGGGAGTGAAGACAGACCGTGACCTCTGAGGGTCCAGGGAAGGGCTGGGGGGCCACCAGGGCCACCCCGCGAGTGGTCAGTGTGGACGGCACGGACCTTGGGCCCTGCTTGGCAGGGCAGGGCTCAGGGAAGCACCAGGACAAAGCACCTGGGCTCAGCCGGACCCCCAGATGTCAACAGGCTGTCCTGCCTGCTGCCCGCCTCCCCCCCGGGAAGGAAGGTGTCCCCTGGCAGCCCACTTCCTCGGTCCCCACCCCGGGCTTCCCCTGGCAGGACGGCCACGGAAGTCCCTGCGCTGACCCTGCGCTGCCTGAGCAGCCGCCAGTGGGGTTCTCGGGATCGGGGGGCAGTGCCGGGCTCCGGCCGCACGGGGAGCACAGCCCCACGGGAGGGAGTCCTCCCCTCCAGGCTCCTCCCCGGCCTCGGAGGCCCTGAAAGCCGGCCGTATCGGGCAACTGTCCAGCCCCCATTTCGCCAGTGTCCTGGGGCCGGAGGGGCCCGGAGGGGCCAGTCCTGGGGCATCACAGCCTCGGCTGCCGGGTGAACGCCCGAATCACCCCGATGGTTCGCGGGCTCCAAGCAGGACCCGCTGCCCCCGAGAAGCCCAGCCCTCACCTGCCTCTCAGTGGTGCTCCGCCAGCACCCGCACCGCAGTGCGCCCCCCGCGCCCGCCGGAAAAGCGACTCTGCACCGTGAGAGCAAGAGAGACAGAGACACACAGAGACACACACAGAGAGAGACAGAGACAGAGAGAGACACACAGAGACAAAGAGAGACAGAGAGAGACACACACAGAGTCAGAGACAAAGAGAGACAGAGACACAGAGTCAGAGACAAAGAGACAGACACACAGTGACAGAGAGAGACAAAGAGAGCAGAGACACACACAGAGACAGAGACACACACAAAGACAGAGAAAGCGAGCAGGAGAGGCACGGAGACAGGGAGAGAGACAGAGCGTGAGCAGGAGCAGGCCTCTCTGGCAGCCAGCAGCTGGCCGGCCCGCCTGGCCGTCATGTGATCCCCAGCCCTGCCCCCACCCCCAAGGGGCCCCTTCTGCCAGCCAGGCGGTGGGGGAGGGCGGGAGGCCGAGCGGCGAGGCTGGGGGGGCCGTGCGCACCCGCGGCACAGATGGGGGCTCACCCGACTCGGCTCACGCGGGAGGTCCCGTGCCGTCACCCGCACCCCGGGACGCTGGGCCCTGCCGCGGCCCCCCGCGTGGATGCTCAGGGCTGCTCGGGTCCCGGCAGCCTGCCAGGGCCCACGGCCCAGCTCCCCCGGGCAGTGCCTGGGTGCCCCCGCGCCCCCTCGGGCAGGGACGGGTGATGAGCTGGGGCCGGGGGTCTCCCTGCACCGCCGCTGAGCTGCTGCCCAGCCACTGCTCAGAGGCCCCCCAGCACTCACCCCTGCGACCAGCAGCCCCCGAGAATGGGGGGTCCCAGGCAGGCCTCAGGCTGGCCGGGGGCAGCCAGGAGCACTGCAGGGGCTGGGGGCCGGCCTGACTCCTGCAGCTCCAGCCCGGCAGGGGGACTCCAGCAGCAAGGCCCGGCCGAGTCCCGCCCCCTTCACGCGAGAGCACGCAGGGATGCAGCCGCAACAGGGGGCACGTCGGACCCCCGCACCGCAGCCCAGGGCGGGAGCTGGAGTTTGGGATGGGGGGGCAGCCCGAGCAGAGCCCAGTGGAGGAGGAGGTGTGCGGGCGGGAGGCCCCAGGCCCCTCCTGGTCCTGACCACCAGGTCTGCCCTGACCCCGGGCGCTCTGCAGGGGGGCGGCGTGGAGACCCCAGTCCCAGCATCAGGAGCCCCTGCATACACCCCCCAACGCCCTGACACCTCCCGCGCCTGGAGGGAAACCCTGAGCCTGAACCACACCCTGGCTGGGGCGAGGTCGGACAAGGAGGGCAGGGACCGCCCCAGGCCAGGTCACGCCACACTGGACCCTGGAGGAGTCTGCCTCAAGGCCACCTGCGGGGAGCCAGGGCTGGACACAGGGGAGGTTCCCCTGCCTGCCGGGCACTGCCCCCTGAGGTGCGGAGGGTGGGGCCGGGCCTGTGACCCCCAGCCTGCCGGTCAGCACCAGCGCTGGGCCACAGGACAGCTGGGCCTGCTGGGTGTCCAGTGTGGTGTGGGCACGCCTCTGCGGTTCCTGGGGAAGCACAAGTGGTCACCAAGGCAAGCTGGTGGCCTGGCCGGAACTCCCTGGACAGGCCCTGGGCCCCCCTTCACTGCCCAGGGCAGGCCAGGGATGAGGTCAGAGCCGCTCCAAGTGCTGCGGGGTTCGCCCCGGCAGCCCCATCACTCAGTGTGTGTGTGTGTGGGTGGGGGGGAGTGCACTATGGCGGAGCAAGGCTGGGGACCTTGGGGTCAGCAGTGCTGGGGTTGCTGGACGCACTCGGAGCCCCCCTGGGGCCACCAGGCTTTGGGCCAGCCCGGCCCTCACCACCTGCTCCTGCACCCGGAGCAGCCCAGCAGGCTGGCACGTCCCCCGGCCCGGGACGGAAGGGGGCTGTGGGCCCAGTCGGTCAGGCCCCCTGCTCCGGGGCGGCGGGAAGCCTGCGTGTGCAGGCCCGGCCGTCCCCCGACCCCGTGAGGAGCAGTGACACGCCACTGCCCACGGGCCCCTGGCACGGACAGGCTGGCCAGCCTCCGGGGCCGCAGGACAGGTGCACGGGGCGAGGGGCGGGGGGCTCCCACCCCCAGGGCTGTTCCCCACCCTGACCCCGGGCTCTCTGAGCTAGTCCCCTACCGAGAACTTGGGGTTCAGAAGCAACAGGCCCAGCGGGGTGGACTTGGCACCCCCACACAGAGCGCGGCCAGATGTGCGAGGGCATGTGGGCACGGCGGCGGGAAGGACGGGGCGGGAGGACTGTCCCGGGGCTTTCCAGAGCGGACGGGGACCCTGAGCGGGGCCGAACGGGCTCTGGCACGAGGCAGTGACCAGGAAACCGGCCCGGGAGGGGGTGGCGCTGGGCGCGGGGAGGGACAGGGACTTCCCCGCCCCCTCCGGCCCTGCTAAATGGTCATTGTGTTGGTTTCCTGCCCGGCTCCTCTCCTGCCAGGACCCCGCTTTCCTGGCCGGGCCAGAAGCTTCCCCTTCGCCCCAGCAGCGGCCACGGGCGAGGGGACTGGGGGGGACAGGGCCGGGGGCCCAGGACGCGGATGGGAGAGAGGAAGAGCGGCGGCGCGGGAGCCAGGAAGCTGCCCTGCTCCAGGCCGGCTCCCGGCACACAAAGCCCGGGCGGCTGCCAGACTAATGAAAGGCAGATGAGAGCTGGCCGCGGTCAGGCTCCCCCTCCCTGGGGGTCCCGCGGCCGCTCCCCCGCCCAGCGCTGGGGCCGCCTCCGGCTGCGGGCCCCAAACCTGCTGGGGCACCTGGGCTGTGACGGAGCTGCGGGGGACCCCGGCTGACAGCTGTCGGGGGCCCACGGGGATGGGGAGCACCAGCGGACCCCGGGTTCCTGAGCACGGGAGGCGCGAGAACTTCCCCGAGCGCGGGTGCCGCGCAGGGGAGGGGCCCCGGCCCGCTCCCGCCCTCCCGGGTCTCCCGGTCCCGGGAGCGACCCCACCGCCCCGCTGCTGCGAGTCCAGCGGGTCCAGCCCCGGCGCGGCGCCCGCCCCGCAGCCCCCCCGCCCGCGCCCGCCCCGGCCCCCGGTGCATCCTGGGTCCCGGGCGCGCAGGTGTCCGCTCACCTGCGTCCCGTCGGGCTCGCCCGCGCCGACGCGCGGCAGGTCGGGGTCGAGCGGCGTGAAGCTGTGCAGCACCACGGGGCAGCTGTCGGGGCCGCCCACCTCCAGGCGCACGGCGTCCCACACGCTGCGGCTCCGCCGCGAGCCCGGAAACAGCGGCTCGGCGCCGCCCGCAGGCCCGGCCGCCTCGGCCCACATGCGCTGCACCATGGGCGGCTCGCGGCGGCGCGGGCGGCCGGGCCGCGGGAGCCGGGGCGGCGCGGGCGGCGGCGGCCAGCGCGGCTCGGCGCGGCCGACACTCTGCGCCCGCGGCCCGGCCCCGCCGAGTCAGCGCGGGGGCGGGGGCGGGGCCTGGCGGGGCGGGGCCGAGCAGGGCCGGGGCGGGGCCTGGCCTCCCGGGGCCCAGCACGGGCCGGGGGCGGGGCCTGGCGGGGCGGGGCCTCCCGGGGCCCAGCACGGGCCGGGGGCGGGGCCTGGAGGGGCGGGGCCTGGGATGCCGAAGGGCGCCTGGTCCCCGCCCGCCCACAGCTGTCACTTAAAGCGTCCACGCAGAATGGGAGCCAGTGCCTGGTGCGGAGTCTGTGAATGACCGCGGCTCCTCCAGCCACCCACGAATTCTAGTGGAGCCCCCCCCGGCCCTCTGTGGGCTCTATCTCGGCCTTAGGGTCACCCAGAGACGGAGTGGAAGGAGGAACAGTCCGGGGAAGGGGCCTGGGGCCGCCCCGGCGGAGATGGGCAGCTGGGAAGGAAGGAGACAGCCTGTTTCTCCAGCAGCGGGGGCAGGGCTGGACAGCCCGCGCACCCGTGTAGGTGCCCACCTGAGCACCCGTCCTTGCCTCTGGGCACCTGGCAAAGCCTGCGAAGATGGTGGGAAGTTCTCAGGGCTCCAAAGATTTCCTGCCCTTTGACCCTCCGGCCCTGGCCTTGTGAATCCCCCCAAGGAAGCCATCAGAGGCGTGGCCGTGGGATTCCATGGATGCCTCTAGCACCCACCACCCAACCAAACCGCTACAGCCTGGCTAGGGCCGTCTTTGGCGGACCCCGGCAGAGAGGGGGTCAGGGTAAGAGTGCCCGATGTAGAATGCAGCACGGGGGACCGTGGCCACTTGCACATTAGCTCAGAGGCACCTGCTCCCCACTGTCCTTCTGGACAGTGCTTCGGTTTTTTCCTCTTTCCCTTGGAATTTTCTGATGTTTCTAAAATATTTTTATAGCCATGCAAGTGTCATAAATGCTGGAGTGGTTTGTTTGTTTGTTGGAATCCAAAGATGCGTAGATTAGCTTAGGTGGAGTCCCAAGGAGCCTGTTTCCGGAAGCTTCTGGACCTGTCTGCCAGGTGGGTAGGGCGTAGCTCCAAGACAGACCCTGGAGGTGCCAGCAGAGGGACACTGCCCTCAGCTGGAGGTCTCCCCTTTATCTCTCCCAGGGAGGAGCCCGGGAAGCCGCTGGCGCCCATTTTATTGCCTGGAAGCAGGCCCAGAGGCCAAGTGACTCAGAGGGCAGAGGGGAGGGACCCAAGGTCACCTCTGCTCTGCCCTTGAGGAGCTGGGCTGGGGGCAGGGACAGCCAAACTGCAAAGCGCTGAGGGGCTCATCTGTAATCACCCCCAGCAGCCTCTCCTCTGACCGCCCCACGGAGGACGCTGGGGGTCTCCCTCCCAACCAGGACCCCCTCTGCCTTCTCCCCCAGGGGCTCCCCTTGTAACGTGCCACTCGCTGCCTCCTGCCCTCCTTACACACACCTGTGTGTGCATCCACCTGCACACACATGTGCACATGCGTGCACATACAGCAAGGCAAGGAAGGCACACATGTGCAGGTATGCATGGACACATGGGAACGCGCATGCACGGGCAAGACACATGCACACACAACACTAAAGCACACACGAGACGGGCGCACCCCCTCCCCGGAGGCAGGGCCTGGCTCTGACACGCTCCCCCTGCACCCCTCGGAAGACCCCTGTCTCCACAGCGGGTTCCCCCTGCCCACCGGCACCCTGAGACTCAGGGAGCCCGCGCCCTGCCCACCACCCCGGTCAGCGCTCCCAGGACGCGCCCCACTCTCGCCTCCTTCTGGGTCGCCCCAAGGCCGGGGGTCAGTCCCGGCCCAGGGCAGGGCCAGCAGGGAGAAGGCGCCCCACCAAGACCCCTCCCCACACTCCCCAGCCCCCCGAGCCACAGGACAGGCAGGACAGCCAGGCTCGGGCTCTGCAGGCGCCAGCGTGAACAGAGACGCTGGGCGCGGGGGATAAGCGGGAGCGAGCGTGGGAACTGTCAGAGCCGCCGGCCCATGGGACAGAGGGACCAACCAGGGGCCGCGCAGGGCAACCTCGAACACAGAGCCACTGAGGGGGCTGGATCCGCCGCCCAGTGGGAAAGGCGCCCAGAGGTCCCCTGAGGCCCACCGAGAGTGACCCTGAACCCAGAGCTGTGCACCTGGGTGTGGCCGAAGACCAAAACCAACAAAAAGCCAGAAGTCACGGGCCGGGGTCCCTGGCGGGCCCGGGAGCACTCAGAGCGAGCATCCCTGCCACTCTCCGTCCCGGAAGAGAGGGACAGAGGGAGGGCGCGAGCTTCAGGGCCCGCGGCAGGGTCACAGGGTCATAGGGGAGCCCGCAGCCTCTCTGCACTAAGGGAGGCCGGGCACGGGGCAGTCTGGACAGACCCTCCGGGCTCTGCGGGAAGCGTCCTGGGGGCCGTGGGGGTCACCAGCAGCTCCCAGCCCCTGGCGCAGGAAGCCGACTGCCGGCTGTGGGCCGACCTCAGGCGAGAGCCGGGCCAGACCCAGCCTACACGCGTGTTTGGCTTGGCTGGAAACGTGTTTTCGAAGCTGAGAGGCAACAATGAAAGGTCATGTGGTTTCATAGGAAAATCCATACTTCCGGCTTCCCCAGTGACACGGGCTCACCTGCTCAGACGAGTGCCCACGAAGGGCCGTCCGTCCCCTCCTGCGGCCTGGCAGCTCCCTCCCTCCCTCCCTCCCCCCTCCCTCTCCCCCTCTTCCCCCCTCTCTCCCCCCTCCCTCCCTCCCTTCCCACTATCTCCCCCTCTCTCTTCCTCCCCCTCTTCCCCCCTCTCCCCTCCCTCTCTCTCCCCCTCTTCCCCTCTCTCCCCCCTCCCTCCCTTCCCACTACCTCCCTCCCTCTCTCTCCCCCTCCCTCTCTCTCCCTCCCCACTCCCTCCCTCCGTCCATCTTCTTCCCTCTCCCTCCCTCTCTTCTCTCTTTCTTTTTATTTCCATTTTGGGCCAGGACTAGTGGTGTGCTCAGAGCTCACTCCCGCTGGTGCTCAGGGGCCCTACAGAGTGCCAGGACTGACCCCGGCCCGGCCAAGAGCAAGGAAAGCTCCTGCCCTGCCCGCGGCCCTCTGTCAGGACAGACCTGGGCCTCCTCCTGCCTCCCAGCCAACTAGGACACAGCAGCCAGAGGGGCCTGGGTCCAACACATGCACACACACACACACACACACACACACGCACGCACACACACGTGCACACACATGCACACACATGCACACACATGCACACTTAAACATATACTCATACACTCACAGACAAGTATATTCACACATATACACTCATACATATACACACACTCATACACTCACATACACATATACTCACACACATACTCATATAACTCATACATTCACACACACGTGCCACATGCGCGCACACACGCACACTTAAACATACTCATACACTCACAGACAAGTATATTCACACATATACACACTCATACATATACACACACTCACTCACATACACATATACTCACACACATACTCTCATATAACTCATACACTCACACATACACATGCCCACACATTCATACAGTCACATATACACGTACACTCACACACACACACACACATGCACTGCACTGACACACCCACACAGACACACTGACACATGCACACATACACACTGTCACACATACACGCACTCGCACACTCACCTCTGCCCTCACCTCCAGCCTCACACACAGTCGCTGCCCCCCACTCCTGTGGCCCAGGCTCCCCCGCCAGGCCCAGCCGGGCAGGACACAGCACGGACGTGGGCCAGGATCTCAGGAAACGGGGCGTGTGCGGGCGGGGCGAGCCCCTCGGGGGGAGGTGGGCCACCAGCACTGCCCAGAGGCCACAGGCCAGACCTGGGCCACAGGCCAGACCTGGGCCTTGCCAAGCCCAGGAGAACGCCAGGACCCCCGGCCCAGCACACACCACCCAACTGGGACCCCCGCTCAGCCCCCTCCGATGGGACCCCCGGCTCGCCTCCCCCGCTCGGCCCCCACCCTGGCACCCTACTCGCACTGGCCCGGCAGGCCCTTGGCCACGCCTGCAGGCGGGTGTGGCCGTCCAGCGTCTGTCGGTCTGTCTGTCCGCCCGAGCGGGGAAGCCCTCGTAGGCGGTGAGCACACCCCTTGTCAGCAGCTGACTCACAGGGAGCTCCGGGAACCTCCAGGCCCCCACCTGGGCTGGGGCGGGGCCGGGGTTCAGGAGGGACGTGTCGTGTCGGTCACACCTCGGGTATCGGGCATCGAGGTCACGGCGACGCGCAGGGGGCCGGGGGCTGGCCTGGCCGGACACACCAGCAGGCCCCTCGGGATGCCAGGACAGAGCCGCCATGTGACCATGTGACCAGCACCTCTGGTCCTGGGATGCCGGACCCCCCAAGGGCGCCCCACGACCCGTGCGTGGACAGGAAATGGGCGAGAGGCAGCCGGTGGCACGGCCCGTGGGGAGTGTGACCGTGAGAGCCGGGACAGGGCTGGGGCGGCGCGGGCACCCCTGACCTGGAGCCCTGCAGCCCCCCGGGGTGCCCACGGATCCGAAAAAGGACAGAATAGACGGAGCAGAAGAGGGGCCGCTGCCCGGGGGTCCAGGGGCAGAGAACAGCCACACACAGGCGCCCTCGCGGACCAGAGACCAGGACGGAGCCATAGCGCAGCCCCCCGGCCCCGTGGGGAGTCGGCGTGGATGGAGCCGTGACCCCAGGCCCCCAACCCCCCCTGACCCCCGTGGGGAGTCGGCGTGGACGGAGTTGTGACCCCCAGGCCCCAAACCCCCCTGACCCCTGTGGGGAGTCCGCGTGGACGGAGCCGTGACCCCCAGGCCCCCAACCCCCCCTGACCCCCGTGGGGAGTCTTCGTGGACGGAGCCATGACTCTGAGACCCCCAACCCTCCTGACCCCCGTGGGGAGTCTGCGTGGACGGAGCCGAGACCCCAGGCCCCCAACCCCCGGCCCCATGGGGAGTCGGCGTGGACGGAGCCGTGACCCCCAGGCCCCCAACACCCCCTGACCCCTGTGGGGAGTCCATGTGGACAAAGCTGTGACCCCGAGACCCCCAACCCCCCGACCCCCGTGGGGAGCCCTGAGCACAGCCCACAGCCCATCGCCCGCTGCCGCCGCAGGCCTGGGTCGGCCACCAGCGCTGCTCTCACAGCCCCGAGCGGGCGGGCAGCTGAGCCGGCCAAACCCCCCCAACCAGTTCCCACAGAGGCCGAGAGGACGGGCCCTCCCCACGGCCCCGGGCGCCCCGACCTGGCGGGCTTCCCGGCAGAGGCGCTCGCTCCTCCTGCAGACTCACCTCAGGGGCCGGGGCCGGCAGCAGCGGGGGCCTACGGGGGGGCGCGCGGCGGGCACTGGCCCAGCGCCGGGCGGTCACGACCACGGACACGCAGGTGAGGGACAGCCAGGCCCTGCGCTCCCGGGGCTCCGCGGGCCGGGCACCCCGGGCCATGGCAGGCGGCACCCCAGCTGGCGGGAGGCCCTGGGATGGTCTGCCCGTGTGTGTCCCTCGGGGCCGCTGGGGCCGGGGCCCCGAGTGCCGAGGCCTGGTGTCACCTGCATGGCTGTCATACCTGCTGCTCTGACGGGCAGCCCAAGAATTCCCGCTTGTCCCGGGCCACGGGCACGTGGGGACACGGGCTCGGCGTGCAGCCAACGGCCACTCCCTGCCTCAGGGCCCCCCACCAGGGCTAGGAGACTGGGACAAGACAGGACGCTTGTTCCCAGCCACCGCTTCATTCTAGGACCTTCCCTGGCCCCCCACCCTATCTCACAGAAGCTGCCCCACGGCCCCCAGAGCCCCGCCGGGCAGATGCTGTCTGGCCTCAGCCCCCCGACTCCCACACGTCCCAGCACCCCAGAACCGGGGGCACCCACCTGCTCAGCGTCTCTCTGGGGCCCACAGACCCAGGACTGAGGCGGGGTGCCCCCTTACCTTCCCGGGGCCCGGCCGGGCACGCGGGCCGGGCAGGGGCTGGACAGGGTCTCCAGAGCCGGCCAGCAGGCACGTGGGGCCCCGGGTGCGGGCAGGGCTGACAGGGCGCCCGGCCGCCAGCCCCGTCTCTGAGCTCCTCACATCCTCTTCCGGAGGCCCGGTGGGCGCGGGGGTGGGCGCGGGGGCCCGGCGGGCAGGCGGCACCGTGCCAGAAGGAGGAAGCTTAGTTCCTGCGGGCCGCGCTTCCGCCCCGGGGGAGGGTCCCGGAGCTTCCCCCCACTCGCTCCCCAGGGACCTCCGCCCTCTGGGCTCCGGCTGGCCGCCCAGCGGCACCCAGGAAGGAAGAGAGAAGACGCGAGTCCCAGGTGGCAGTGGCCGTCCCGCCCCCAGGCCCCCCACCCTGGGCTGCCCCTTCTCCCCGGAGCCCACCTTCCCGCCCCCCTCCGGATGGGCACTGGGCGGCCTGGGTGTGCCAGGTGCGTGCCCAGGGGACGAGAGGGGGTGCACAGGGCGGGGCACGTGGCTCGGCCTGGCCCTGGGGCCCAGGACCCGCTGCCCCTTCTTGGGGGCAGGGAGGAGACTCAGGCCTGCAGTGTGGCCGAGGGCTCGGGCCTGGGGCCCCGCACGCGCCCGCACCGCCGCCCTCCGAGCCATTTCCCCGGGCGGAGGCTCCGGGTCTGGGACAGCCGGTCAGGACCAGGCGTGCCCAGGAACGCGGGCAGCCTGCGGGCAGGGACAGGGCGCCGGCCTGAGGGTGGAGCTCGGGCCCCCGGCACAGCCACCCCCCTGCAGGGACCCTGTCGGGACCCCCAGGACCGGCCCGCCACGCCAGAAGCTCCACACAGGTGCCGTGGGGGCGGCGGGGGCGGGGGCCGGCGTGTTTACAAACACGGAGCCCGTGTGCGGCTGTCGCTAGGGCCGTGACTCAGCCGCCCGCCACTGTTTACTCGCCGACATCCTGCCCAGGAAACAGGCGGGGACCTCGCACCCGCTTTCCTGCGCCTCAGCTGGGGGGGCCAGGGCACCCCAGCTGCCCCCACTCTGGTTTCCGGGAACCCGAGGCTGACGGCTCCGTCCGTTTCCCCCCCCAGTCCTGGAGCTGGGGGAGGGCGGCTTCTGTGACCTCTGACCTCTGACCTCCATCCTGCCTCCTTCTCTGATGATGCCCTCAGGGAGTAGCCCTGTGGCTGGTTTCCTACGCAAAGGTCCCCCTGGGAACACCCCACAGCCTGGCCCAGCTCAGGCCTCTCGGGTGGGAAACAGAACCAGGAAGTGAGAAGCCCCCGGAGCAGCTCTGTGGCGGAAACGTGGCAGCCCAGGCCCAGAGAGGGCAAACGACTTGCCGAGGCTGCACAGCACAGGGGAGCCAAAGCCAGGCCCACCTCCAGCCCTGCCTGGCCCCCAGGACAGCCCACAGGCAGGCTCAGGGGCGGGCGGACGAGGGAGGGGGTGTCCGCCCCGTCGGGGACCAGCTCTGGTCCCTGCTCCTCACCCTCGCTACGGCGGGAGCACCGGTGCGGGCAGGACTCTTCACGGCGGGCGGGGCTCCTGGGAGCCCCTGGACACAGCAGGCGACGCCCCTGGACCGGTGCTCTCGGGCAAGGCCGCCCCTTCTCACTGGGGGTGCAGTGCCGGGGCCCCTGGCTCAGGCCCCGCAGTGGGGACACCTGGGCCCGGGCCCCGGAGAGGGACTGGCAGCTCCTCGGGGCGCGACCCGGCAGATGCTGTCCCCGGGCAGGGGTCCCCGCCGCCCCGCCCCACCCCGCCGCTGGGGCCAAGGGCCGCAGGGACGGGCGCAGCCCCCAGTGGGGCGCAGATGCGGGTGGCCAAGATGTCACACCTCCCGGGACCCTCCTCAGGCCACACCGGGGCCCTGCCAGGAAGGACCCGTGCACCCTCGCTCCCGCCCCTGCACGGGCAGCCCAGTCCGCCAGGACACGCGTGCAGTGCCAGGCCCAGCCCAGGCCTTGGTCACGCCCTGGGAGCCTCCGGGCACCTATGGGGTGGGCGGGCCAGCCCGCGGCCACGCCACACACACAGGCACTCAGACACGGCAGGCACACAGGCATGATACACACATGCATGTAGGCACCCGAGGAAGGCAAAGGTAGGCACATACATGCATGTGGGCACACATACATGTAGAAATGCACTGTGAACACACATAAGGCACTGTGTGGACATACGCACACACATGTAGGCAATGGGCACACGTGTAAGCACACACAACGCCAGACACACACCCGTAGGCACACATGGGTGAGGACATGCCGCGTAAGCATGCCATACAGACACGTGTCACAGGCCCACTCAGATACACGTGTGCAGGAGAGTAGGTGGCACCTCCCGGCCACCTGGGCGGTACGACTGGGGACACTTCCTGCTCGCTCACACGGGCACTGCCGGGGACGGGTGTGGACGACTCACCTTTCAGGGAAGGGTCAGTCAAACCCATTAGGAGCCTGCGGTGTAGGCGGACAGGTGCGGGGTGGGGAGAGACTTCCCAGAACGGGAGGGTGGCGGGACCCTGGGCAAGGAAGACCTGGAGCCCCGGCCCCCGGGACACCGCCAGCCTTCAGAGGAGGCACCCGGAAGGCTTCCTGGAAGAGGCAGCCAGGCGGGGGAAGGAGCTGCGGGAAGGGGACGCCCAGGCCGGGCTGGCTAGGAGGGGGGGCACTCTTTCCCAGAAGTGGGGCGAGGAGCCCCTGGGACCGGAGACGCCCGCAGCCTGGGAATCCTCCTTCCCAAACCCCACTGTGGCCTGGCACGGGCCCCCTGGGAGGGTGGTGAGTCCTGCTGGAGGCACCCCCAGCCCCCTTGGCAGGACCGTGTCCAGCAGCGCCCAGCGCCCGGGACTTCGGGGCCAGGGGCACGGGGACAAACGGGCCCTTGTGGAGCAGAGCGCCTGCCGTGCCAGGGACACTGCGTGCCCGGTGCCGCCACCCGCCTGTGCCCACCGCGGGGGCTCGGCTGGGAAGCCGGCTGCCCTTTCAGAGGGCGCCTCCGGCTCGGCGGCCCCGGGAGGGGTGGGCGGGCGCCCTGGTTCCCGCAGCGCTGCCCGGGCGGACTTCAGGCCCCGGGCACCCCCCACCACGGTGGGGCATGGAGCGGACCCCCCAGCCTCCGCACCCCCCCAGACAGACCCCCATCCCACACTTGAGCCCCCTGCACTCACCATCCCCCGCCCCCGCATCCCCCCAGGAGACGAGCCCTCCCCCTCAGGGACCTAACCACGCCCTTGCCCACCTACCCACGCCCCTGCCCACCTACCCACGCCCCTGCCCACCTAGCCACCCCCTGCCCCGCAGCCAGCCCAGCCGGACACTCCCCAGAGCTCCCCCGCAAGCGGCTGGTCAGTGTCCCGGTGGACGGAGGAGCCCTGGACACCGCAGGTGGGGAGCCGCGTGTCCGGTCCACCCACACCTCAGCAGCTGGAGGCCCGAGGGCAGCCCCGGGGCCCTTAGTCTCAGGGAGGGGTGCCATCGGGCAGCGGGGGGGCCTGTCCACGCCAGGGGCCACAGGTGGGACCCCAGCCTGGGCGGAAGCTGCTGCACCCGCCCTGACCTCCAGCAAGTCAGGCCCAGCCCAGGGGCGTGGGTGGAGGGGGTCGGCCAGGGCAGATTCCCACCACCCAGGTGGCCCCAGGTGACCCGTGGCTGGGTGGGGCGGGGCTAGGCTCAGGCCACGCCCACGTGGGCGGGGCTTCTGAACCTGGGGCCACTCCTGGGCCAGAACTGCCGGGTCCTCACCGTGGGCTCAGGCTCAGCGCCCAGCAGAGGCGGGGTGCAGCCCAGGCTGAGGGTGGGGGCTCTCCCGCACCCCGGTTTCCCTGGCCCACATCAGCACTGTCGTGGGCGCTGGGTCCCTCCGTCTGGCCTGCCGCGGGGATGGTGGCAACTGCCCGCTCTCTCCCGTCCCCGGAAGGCGGGTCCCAGAAGGACCTAGAGTCCCCTTTGCCCCCTGCAGACAGGCCCAGCTCAAGGCAGCACGGGAGGCGGGAGTGTGGGTGAAGGTCCTCAGGGAGTGACCGCCAAGGCGGGGTCACCAACAGCCCACGAGCCGGTCCCTGGGCCCTTCAGGGCCCATCTGCACCCCCCACCCCTTGTGCGCGAGACGCCCCCACCTGGGTCCTGCCTGGTGGGGTGCAGGGCACGGCCCACAGACAGCCGGACCCTCCGGGGGCCAGCGGGTGGGCCCAGCACGGTGCGGACATCTGGGTGTGGCCAGACACTGAGGTCCGTCTCCTAGGCGGTGCCTGCGGACCGCTCCCCGCCCCCCACCCCCAGGAGAAGCCACCAAGGGTGGGGGCTGTCGGGGTTCTGAGCAGGGGCACACAGGCGGGACGCCATGGTATGCGTGGAGTCTGAGGTCACCCAGAGGGAGCGCCCTTGCCCTCGGGCTCCTGGCAGCGGGGACACCCACAGGTGCCTGCCCAGCTCACACGCGGCTGGCACTTAAAGGCCCCACCCAGGGTGCCCTGTGCCTCCTGGCTCCGGGCCAGGGCCAACTGCCACCAGGCACCCCGCAGGGAGGCACCGCTGCTGAGGGCAGCCTGAGGCAGGGAGCGGGCACGGGGAGGGGCTGCTGAGGCCACGCCCACCCTGGCCACGAGGGTCACACACAGACCCGGGGAAGCCCCCACTCACGCCTGCCCGCAGGCGAGTATTTTGGGGACCTGTGGTTGCCAAGCAACATGTCAGGTTGCCATGGGAACCCTCCCTTCTGCGGGGCCTTTTAGGGGGACTTGGCTGCTTCCACCTCCTGCCCTCACCTCGCTGGGAGGAGTCCTGGGGCCCAGCCCCGCGCCCCCCGTGCAGGGCCCCCCACGGGGACCCCAGAGCGGGCCGCTCGGAGCTCCAGGCTGTGATTAGCGGGCGCGACGGCGCTGTTTACCGCTGCCCGAGCCACACCTGGCTCCAGCCTGCCCGGCCCTGCCCCTCGAGCACACGCCCCAGCGCGCACAGGAGCGGGCGGTGGGGACGCGCCCCCGACGCGCAGCCCCTGCTCTGGAGCTGGACCCTGCAGGGCCCGGCCCCCCGCGCCCCGCACTCGGCATTCTCCCGTGGGAATTCTCTGTCCAGCTCCGCTCCCCGCCCCCCACGCCAGGGCCTGCCCCGTCCCACCTGCCAGGGCCTGAGGGGCTGCAGGGAGAGCCAGGCCAGTGGGCGGCTGGCGCTGCCCTCCACCCGCCAGCTGGACACCGGACACTCCCCTGCCCTGCGCCGCGAGACGCCCTCCGTGGGAACACACCACCAGGCCACAGCGCCCCCTGCTGTCCCGGCCTCACCGCCCCCAGGGTCAGCCCCCTGGCAGAGGGACCCCCTGAAAGAACAAGGCCCTGTGGTGTTGAACGCCCAGCTGGTGGGAGTGTCCCAGCAGCCCAGGGCTAACCCAGGGACCACCCCCCGGGCTGGGAGTAACCCCCGTCCTGCCCTCAGAGCCCCGGGGGCGCGGGGCAGAGGTGCCTCCTTCAGGAGCACCCTCCAGCGCCCGCCCCGCCTCTGCGGGACTCTGGGCAGACGCCCTGCGTGCCCGGCTGCGGGGTGGGCACCCAGGAGCACGCTGTTGGCATGTACCGGGCCTCGAGTCGAAAGGGGATCGCGGGGAGCTGGTGGCCACAGGGCGGCCGTTGAGGGGCGTCCACGGCCTCAGCCCCTGCGATGGCGGGGTCCCACTGGTCACTCCTCCCTGACCAGCCCCTTTGCTTCCAGCATCCCCCGGCCCCAGGCACTGTTCCAGCATCTTCGGCCCACAGACACCTTCGGGTATCGAGGAGCTGACGCAGGGTCCGAGGGCCGGGAGAGGTGCCGGGCACACGGTCGTGGGTCCGGGAGGGTCTGGCGCTGCCCGTCCCTTTCTTCCTGCTCCCCGACCACACTCCCTCCTGCCCCCAGCCTGCCCGTGCGTCCCCCACGGGTGCACGGCCCCCATCTTCCTGGTCACGCACAGATGTCACCCTAGGGGCCTGGGACACCTCTGGGGCACAGATGTCACCTTGGGGGGCTGGAACACCCCGGGGCCAGGCCTCCCACAGCTCTGCTCTTTTCCCCCTGGGGGGTCCCAGCCTCTGCCCCCTCCTCTAAGGTCATGTGCTGGGGGAGGGCCCAGGCTGACCTACCACCCAGGCCAGAGCAGGTGCGGGGGCCACAGAGCCTGAGGAACAGAGAATCTCTGTGGGCTGGGAGCCAGAGGATGCAGGGGGATGTGGCTGGAGGGCTGGGGGGTGGGGGTCCCAGGGCCACTTCCGGCTGCAGGTGCTCCAAGACCCCGGCTCAGTGGGCGCAGCCCGCCCCCTGGTGGTCAGCCCCAGCACTGCAGCCACCCGCAGGAAACCAGAAAACAAAACACACCCCTTTGTTTGGGGGTAGTCAAGGCAGCGGCTCCCCGGGGCGCGGGAGGGCAGAGAGGCAGAGCCTGCAGGCGGCGGGCCAGGGGCCTCCGGATCCGGCCGCCCCCGGCGCCCTCCCGTGCCCTGGGCCCCGCTTTGCAAATGAGGACCGCAGGGCTGCCACTGATCCCGAGAGGCGGCCCGGGGGTGGGGGGCTGCCGCCGGGCACCCGCGGCCTCTGCCGAGGGGCACCAGAGCCCGAGCATCTCCAAGGACGGCCCCAGCCCCGCAGGCTCTTCCCGGCACTGGTGTCCGGCTCCCCCCGGCCCCCCCAGGAACCCCCTGGTGACGCGCCGCCTGTGCGCCCTGATTTATGGGGAGTCGGGGTCCGTCCCGTTTGCAGGTGGCCAGAGTGGAGGACGCAGGACCCGGGAGTCTGTCCTTGCCAGGCTGCCTGGGGGTGGCCCGGGAACTTTGGGGCCCCTGACACTCCCCCCGGCATCTCCTGCTCCCCGGCCTGTGCGCTCCGGCGCCTCCTTTCTTCCCCGCCCGAGTCACCCGTCCCCGTGTCATCCCCTCTGACCCTCCCACCTGTGAACTCGGCGGAGTAGCTGCGGGCGCCCACGGGAGCGGCCGGGCTCAGCCCGGGGGGCCGGGGCTTCCCGGGACCTCAGAGACGCTCCTCTGGCAGGGGAGCCCCTGGGAGGGGCCGGGCCCTGCGCCCCGGGTCCCGGGGGCGGGCCCCGGCTCCCCGGCCTCAGTTTCCCCGTTACA
Source organism: Sorex araneus (assembly GCF_027595985.1). Taxonomy (NCBI): domain Eukaryota; kingdom Metazoa; phylum Chordata; class Mammalia; order Eulipotyphla; family Soricidae; genus Sorex; species Sorex araneus. Next base: position 1,840,329 of record NC_073302.1, on the reverse strand, counting down.
CCAGGCGGGCAGGACGCGGAGCTGCGTACGGGGACCTGGAGCGCGGCCGCGTCGCCGGGACCCTGCCCGCGGCGGGGGTCGTGCGGTGGTCGCCGCCCGGCGGCGCGGGCTGGGCGGGCACTCACCTGGCAATCTACCATCATCCTCAGCCCTGGCAGCGCATCGCCGGCCGCAGGGCGGGGCCCGGGGCTCGCTGAGGCCGTTGGCCTCGGGCCGCGCGCGGCGCAGGGGGGCGCCGGGCGGCGGGGCTCATGGCGTGGCCTCCCGTCCCCGCCGGGCCCGCGGCTCCGTCGCCCGCGCCGCTCCCATTGTCTGCGCCGCGCCGCGCTGCCGGCCGCTCGGGCCCCGCGTCTCGGTGCAGCCCGGGCTCCCGGGCTCCGGCCGGGGGGCGGGGACAGCGGCGGCCCCGCCCCGCCGCGCCAGGCCCCGCCCTCCCCGCGCAGACGCCCCGCCCCTCGCGCTAAGGTCCCGCCCCGCCAGGCCCCGCCTTGACGCCACGCCCCCTCGCGCTAAGGTCCCGCCCCCTCGCGCCAGACCCTTCCTCGCGCTAAGGTCCCGCCCCTCCTCGCGCAGAGGCCCCGCCCCCACGAACAAAGGCCCCGCCCCGGACGGGCTAGGCCCCGCACGCACCCGCCAGGCCCCGCCCACTCCGCGCGCATTTAGGTGAGGGGCCGAGCTGGGGGTCGCGCTGGAGGACTGCACCGGCTCTCCTCCCGCGGGCGGCCTCGGGGTGGGGGTGTCCACTTGTCCCCAGCCCGTTCCCTGGGTGTCGGCGAGGGGGTCCGTGAAGACCGGGGGACGCTGGGACCCCAAGCGTACAGCCAGCAGCCGCCTGAGAAGGAGGCCTGGAGCGGGGAGGGGGCGGCGGGCGGCAGAGGCAGGGCCAGCCGCACCCCTGCCCGGCGCCTTCCCTGGGGACACTCTTCCCTGCGCCTGGTGTCAGAGGGTCAGGTCTTCGCCTTACTCCGCCCTGAGTGACCATTCCAGCTGGAGACTTCCTCGTCCTGTGCTCGGGACCCCACAGCCCCCACCCTCCCGGGGGTCGCGGCTGTGGTCCCCAGTCCCCAGGCAGGGGGCGGAGCTCGGGGCCAGCGAGCGCGCGGCTTCCCGGACAGTGGCTGCCAGGTCGGGGGCTCCCAGGTCAGGAAAACCCAAGGCTGTGCTGGCACCGGGGGCCGAGGAGGGGGCTTCTGAGCTGCCCTGGGTGGGGCTGGGGGAGGCTGGGGGTCCCAGCAGGCATTGGGGGCCGCGAGAAGCCCGTCCCCAGCAAGTGCTTTAAGATGCAGCCACTGATGCCCGATGCCCTGGTGGTTGATGAGGGGCTGTGGTGGCGCGGGAGGCCCCTGGGTCTCCTTTGCTCTGCCTCCCCCGTGGATCAAACCGGGGCTCTCACCCGCCTCCGCTTTCAGAAGTCATGCCACATCCATGCTGCGGAGGTCTCCTGGGGTTGAGGTACCACTCTGTTGGCATGCACCTGCGTGGGTCTGCCCAATGATGGGAAGAAATGGAGGAGAGTAAGGGACCTGGGGGGAGGTCCCTGACCTGTGAATGGTGAAGAGGCACACTTCAAGGAGGGCTGCCTGGAAGAGGCGGTCTGGAACTGTTTGGTAATAGAACAGAGAGCCTGATTTTGGGGGTGGGGACATAAGCAGAAGCTGTGGGACCAGGCCCCACAGCTGATCAGTGGAGCTGGACTGGGACTGGTGGGAAGTGACCAGGAGAGCACAGGAGGCCGTTTTAGGGGCCATCCTAGCAGACACTGTCCAGCTATACATCTCTCTTGGCTCCACCCACAGTGCTCAGGACTTGCTCCTAGCTCCGAACTCGGGGTCGCTCCTGATGGAGCTTGGGACCCTGTGGGGTGCCAGGGGTAGGACCCAGGCTGGCCACGTTCAAGGCCAACGTCCTCCCAGCTGTGCTCACTGTCACGGCCACAAGAGCCAAAGGAGGGGGAGGGGGGGAGCAGGCTCAGCACTTTGCATGTGAAGGACCCAGAGGGACAGCGTGAGGCTCCAGGCACTGTGGCTCGGCCGGGACGGCCCACTGGCCAGCTGGGCTTCGCTGCTGGCCTGAGAAGGAACGGTTTGGGGCGGTCACTCTGGGTCCATCCACAGCAGAGAGGTGCCCCGGGGCCCTGGGACGTCCAGGGTAGTGAAGCGGGTCAGCCTCAGGCCGGGCAGCCGCGGCTCGCGTCGTCTCGGGCTGGTGTCCGGCGTCCGTGCGAGAGGAGGCGTTGCTTCGGTGCCCCTGCCCTCCTGCTGGCGGGGACTCTGGCGGGGGCTGCAGGGTGGCCGGGGAGGGCGGCCCAGGCCGCCAGAGGGTCCAGGGGCTCGGGGAGCCACGGCCGTGTGCAGAAAGGTAGGCCGCCTCACCCGCGACGACGGAGCAGCCGAGGGGAGCACTGCTCGCCGAGTCCAGGAAGGGGCACAGGACGCAGGTGCAGGTGGGAGGCCTGGAAATGCTCTGACCAGGTCACTGCCTGGGCCCCAGCGGGCTAGCACACGCCCCGCCACGGCCCGCGCTGACCCTGGGGTCCTGCAGCCAGTCCCGCCATCAGTCCGATGGCTAACACGCCACAGGATGCCCACACCAGCCCGGGTTCCAGGGGACACGCGCCACTCTGATCAGGAGACCCAGGGCACCATCTTACGGGTTTGTACACACATTCACACACTAATACACACTCTCACAACTCACTCACACACAGACATTTACACACACATTATACACATTCACACATTCACTCATACACACTCACAACTCACATTCACACACACACTCACAACTAACATTCACACACATTCACACACTCACACATTACACACATTCACACATTCACTCATACACACAACTCACATTCACACTCACACACACTCTCACAACTAACATTCACACACACTCACACATTACACACATTCACACATTCACTCATACACACTCACAACTCACATTCCCACGCTCATACACACTCTCACAACTCACATTCACACATATTCACACTCACACATTACACACATTCACACATTCACTCATACACACTCACAACTCACACATTCCCACACTCATACACACTCTCACAACTCACATTCACACTCACATTCACATTCATACATACCCTCACAACTCATGCACTCACACACATTCACACACATACATATTCTCACACACATTCACACATACACTCACAACTCACACATTCACATACATTCACACACTCACATACTCCCATATTACTACCCTCACATACATTCACACATTCACACATATTCATTCACACACTCACACATGCATATTCTCACACTCACAACACACACTCTCACAAACACTCTCACACACTCACACATATGCATATACACACTCACACAAGTTCACACACAGCAGTCACATCCACACACACACTGAGGCCAGAGGCGGGGAGTGGCTGCAAGGGCGTGCGGGTGCACACCGGGCGGGGCTGTTGTCTCGGCCCCCCCGGAAGCTGCCCGGGGCGGGCCCTTAGCAACGGGGCGGAGCGTGGGCCAGGCAGTTGTGGGGTCCTGGCGTGGGCCAGTTGTGTGGGGTGCTCTGGCCAGGCGGGACGGGACTGTCTGGGGGAAGGGAAAATGGGGAGGGGGAGGGGTCTCCCTGAGGAAAGTTCCTGCCTCATGAGCCTGGACCCCTCGTCCTCCCCCTCTGACTCAAGCCCTTGCCTCCAGGAAGCCCTCCAGCTTTACCTCCCAGCGCCTGATTCTGAGGCCCGATGCCCGGGTGCTGTCTCCCCATATCCCCCCGGCCTCCCACCCTGCTCCTTCCCCTCAGCAAATACCGTGAGCCTGACGGTCAGGTGCCGGACACAGGCACTGCGGCAGCTCCTGGCTCCGGGGCTGAAGGTCCCCTGGGAGACGGAGGAACCCAGCCAGGGTGCTCGGGGCACAGCTGGTGGTGCTCAGGGCTTAGTCCTGAGGGGCTGGGCAGAAGCCAGGTCGACGGGTGTGAGCCAAGCACGCTGCCTGCTGTCCTATCACTCCGACCCCAGTTTTGCTTACTTTTTTTTTTTTTTTTGCTTTTTTTGGGTCACACCCGGTGATGCTCAGGGGTTCCTCCTAGTTCTGCACTCAGGAATCACTCCTGGCGGTGCTCGGGGGACCCTATGGGATGCTGGAAATCGAACCCGGGTCGGCAGCGTGCCAGGCAAACGCCCTCCCCGCTGTGCTGCCGCTCCGGCCCCTTCGCTTACTTTCTGAGGGCGGCAAGATACAAACACAGTGTGCCTGTTTCCTTGTCCTGCCCCACCCGGAGGTTCTTTTTATTCCTCTTTGGTGGTGGCCGGCTCTGCTCGGGTTCGGCATTCAGGAGTCTCTCCTGGCGCTGCCGGGTCCCCTATGGGCTGCGGGGGTGAAACGCAGGTCTGCCGTGGGCAAGCCAGCACCCCCCCCCACTACCTCTCCAGCCCCCTGCGCTGCTTCTTCCTTTATTTTTCTTAAGAATTATTTTGTGGCTTGGGGCCACACTGGGCGTGATCAGGACTTACTCCTGACCTGCTAATGAGTCGCTCTTGGAAATGCTCAGGGAAGCATCTGGATGTCAGGGGTGAGAGCCAGGTCAGCCGTGTGCAAGGCAAACGCCAGCCCCACTGTGCCATTGCTCCGGCCCCACACTAGCCCTTCTCAGGGGACACTCCTGGCCCGGTGCTTGGGTCACTCTCGATGGGGTTCAGGTGCCGTGCAGCGCCGACAATCACAGTTGCGCCCTGCGTGCAGAGCCTGGTCATTTCTCTGGCCCTCTGGACTGAAATCCTGAACCCTAACACTACCTCCCTCCCCCGGAGCCACCACTCTCTCCTTTCCACTGGGGCACATGCTCTGGCCAAGGGGAGTCTTAACCCGCACAGTTGGGGGCAGCCTGGACTCGAACCAGCAGCTTTGAAGGACAGCAGCCGCCGTGTGGGCCCTCGGGCCGGCTTCCATCCACACGACGTCTCAGGTCCCTGCTAGAAACGAGAAAGGCCAGAAAAAGGGGTCCCAGGGAGGGGCCCAGGGCCTGGCTCTGGCCAGCGCCAGACTGTTCACTTCCAGGCCAGCCTCCCTGTCCTCTGCCCCAGGCCTCCACCGAGGAGGCAGGGCCTCTGGTGAGGCCACTCCCAGGAGGACAGAAAAAACAAAAGGAAAAGGGACACAGAGAGCGAGAGAAAAGAGATGAGGCCACTTAAAACAAAATCTCTAATGTCAATCCACTAAAAAAACGAACAAAAAATAGGTCCATGGAGCCCACAGGTGGCAAGAAAAAGGCGATTGGGCGATGAACCGAGCACCGGGCAGAGAGGGGCCCTGGAGGCTCCCCAAGGGAGGGGGGTGGGGCTGAAGGGTGATGGGCTCGGGGTGGGGCACAGCAGCAAGGGGAGCCAGGCCACCCTGGGTGATGGGGAGGCAGCCCCCCAGCTCTGCCGTCAGCAAGGACTGGGCATCTCCCTAGAGCAGGGGTAAGAGCGAGGGACCCCACGAGGAGAGTCGGGTGAGCACGAGTGAGAAAAGTGCTTCATCCAGGACCGAGCAACTGGACGGCAGGGAGGGCGTTTGCCTTGTTTGCGGCCAATCCCTGGCACCCCATGTGATCCCCTGAGCCTGCCAGGAGTGATCCCTGAGTCCAGAGCCAGGAGTGACCACTGAGCTTTGCTGCCTGTGCCCCCGCCTTAAAAAAAAAGAAAGAAAGGGAAAAGGAAAAGTGCCTCATCCTTCTGGAAAGTTCTCTGAGGGCCAAAGGGATCAAGAACCTTCCCACACCTCCGGTCCCCGGGCAGGATCTTTGCCACGGAGATCATTTTCTAGCCAAAGCCGTTCTCAACAAACTAGTACGGAGCCACAGCACGGGAAGCAGACCCCCACAGGGCGGGCGGGGGGACTCGGTCCAGAGTCGGGAGCCGGTCCCTGGGTGGGGCTAAGTGGCCAGGGAGAGATCAGCCACCTGGAAGATGAGGCCAGGTGGGCACAGGGCACTGCCCAGGGACACCCTCTGCTCCCCAGGGCGCTCTCGAGGCAGCCAGGCCTCCGCCCCCACCAGGGGCCCCGGCAGCCCAGCTCCGTGGGGCCTCTCCCTCTTCTCCCACTCTTTTTTTTTTGTTTTTTTTTTTTGGGGGGGTCACACTCGGCGATGTTCCTGGGTTACTCCTGGCTCTGCACTCAGGAATTACTCCTGGCGGTGCTCGGGGGACCCTATGGGATGCTGGGAATCGAACCCGGGCTGGTGCAAGGCAAACGCCCTCCCCGCTGTGCTCTCGCTCCAGCCCCTTCCCACTCTTATTTTCTAAGTAAGTCTTTGACCAAGGGCACAGGTAACCCAGAAGACAGCTGGTGCGGGAAGAAGAAAGCGGGTGCGGGAGAGGGGTCTGTGTTCCTCATGGGAGGGCCCCTTAGAGTCTGGGGGTCGGTTCCTTGTACAACTCAGACAACGTGATTGTCCTCAGGACTCCTGGAAACTTTCTGGAATCTTCCGCTGGCCTGGAGCCTCCACCCTCCGCAGCTACACCTCAGGACTGGGAGGGCCGCGGCCCGAGGGAACCCAGAGCAAGACGGACGTGTGACGCCTGTGCCCTAGTGTGTCCCCTGCCCCTGCCACAGCCAGGGGCACCAGCCAGGGGGCCTCCGCCCAGAGCAGCCGAGCTGGGGGCCTCCCGGAGGGGCCACCAGATCTCCAGACTCCCGGTAAACAACCACACCTGCCCCCAACCCCGAGTCATTTCCACAGACTGACAGCAGAAAACAAAAAGCAAGCCACACACTGGGGTAGTCGAGGCAGCAGATGCCCAGGCGCGGGAGGGCAGAGAGGCAGAGCCTGCAGGCGGCGGGCCAGGGGCCTCCGGATCCACCCACCCCCAGCGCCCCTGGCCCGCTTTGCAAATGAGGACCACAGGGCTCCCACCAGAGTGCTCCGAGAGACGGCCCTGGGGGATGGGGGGCTGCCGCCTCCTGCAGTCCCCGTCCTGCCACCGGGCACCCGCGGCCTCTGCCGAGGAGCACCAGAGCCCGAGCATCTCCAAGGATGGCCCCAGCCCCGCAGGCTCTTCCCGGCACTGGTGTCCGGCTCCCCCCGGCCCCCCAGGGACCCCCTGGTGACGCGCCGCCTGTGCGCCCTGATTTATGGGGAGTCGGGGTCCGTCCCTTTTGCAGGTGGCCAGAGTGGAGGACGCAGGACCCCGGAGTCTGTCCTTGCCAGGCTGCCTGGGGGTGGCCCGGGAACTTTGGGGCCCCTGACACTCCCCCCGGCATCTCCTGCTCCCCGGCCTGTGCGCTCCGGCGCCTCCTTTCTTCCCCGCCCGAGTCACCCCCCGGCCACAAGCTGGGAGCATGAGAGTGTGTATGTGTACATGTGTGCGATGTGTGAATGTTGTGTGGCGTGTTTGTGAGTGTGAGCATGTGAGTGTGTTACGCCCCTGTGAGAGCTGCAGAGAATTGGCTCTCGCCCCCACTCTGACAGCTGCTCGCTCGGAATCTTGGGGTGCCCACCCCGACATGTGAGTCCTGCTGCTGCAGGTGTGCCTGGGCAAGGCCGGCCTCCCCCACCCCTACACACCCCCACACCCCGGGCGGGCCTCCAGTTTGTTATACCTGGCCCGGGTGTGGGTGGGGGGGGGTCTGCGAGGGCCTGGGTCGCCCCTCTTCTCATGCCAGGGGACCCTGGGACACAGGCAGGCAGCCCCCGGCTAGAGCGGGACGTGAGTGCTCCTGGCTGGGCCAGCCCCCTCTAGTGGCTCCTGAGCCAGGGAGCGAGCCCTGATCGGGGCCTGGTCGGGGCCTGGGCTTTGCCCTGGAGTGACCTGTGAGAGCCCGCAGCTCCCCTGCTCGTACCCAGCGAAGGACGTTCCAGTGCTGGGGGGCAGGACGCCGTCTCTCCCCCTCCCCACAGCCACGTCTCAGGACAGGTGGGTGCTTGCCCGCGGCCTCCAGGGGAGCTGGTGACATGCACGCCTGTCACCGCCCGGGACGCAGAGGGCGCCTGGCCGTCATGCGGGGTGGCTCCGGGCACAGAGCCCCTGGATCTCACCGGCATGGTCTGCTTGGGCCGGTTCCGGTGCATTCCAGGGATGTGGACGTGTCGGGTCCTGGGCAGTCATTTCTATCGATCTGTTTATTCCCGTGCTGCTGGTCTCCTGTCGGCGACACTCATCTCTGTGTCTCTTGCTCGTTCCCAGTCGCTTTCCTTGGCGGTGTCAGCGGCTGGCTCCTGTCACTCCCACTCATCCGTCAAGCCCATTGATCAGCCTCTGTTGCTGTTCGCATCGCCTGTATCCTGTCGTTCTGAAATTACCAGTAGCCCCTGGCTTTAAGGCCCCCCCCACCGGCAGTGCTCAGAGGTTACTCCTGACCTGAATTGCTCCAAGAACCATATGGGATGCCGGGCACCAACCCTGGGTTGGTCACACGCAAGGCAAATGCCTTCCCAGCTGTACTATTGCTCTGGCCCCGACGCTTTTTTTTTTTCTTTTTGGGTCACACCCGGTGATGCACAAGGGTTACTCCTGGCTCATGCACTCAGGAATTACTCCTGTGGTGCTCAGGGGACCATATGCGATGCTGGGAATCGAACCCGCGTCGGCCGTGTGCAAGGCAAACATGCTATTGCTACTGTGCTATTGCTCCAGCCCCCCAAATCTTTTTTTTTTCCTTTTGGGTCACACCTGCCAGTGCTCAGGGGTTACTCCTGGCTCTGCACCTAGGAATTACTCTTGTTGGTGCTCGGGGGAGCTTATGGGATGCCAGGAATCAAACCCAGGTCGCTCGTGTGGAAGTCAAATGCCCTACCCTCCGTGCTATTGCTCCGGCCCTCTGGGCCCATATCTTAACCTCCTCCTGTCTTTCTCAGTATTGACTTGGTAATTCTGGTCCCACTGTATGTCTTTTGTTGAGGACTCCTGGCTCTGTGCTCAGTAGATCAATGCCAGTGATGCTCAGGGCTGCTGGGGACTGAACCAGGTCGGCTGCATGCTAGAAGTGGCCCCTTCCCACTGCAGTCTCGAGCCGACTCACCAGGCCCCAGAGGACCCCGGTGTGTGGTGTCCCGCGGGCCGCCCGCTCACCCCACCTGCCCTGCTCCCTTCCAGCCCCTGCACCTCGCAGGCCAGGTTGGCGCCAAGGGCTCAGCTGTCTGGACGCTACAGGAAAAGCCTATCCCGACTCTGCTCCTGGACACTCCTGGTGGTGCCCGGAGGGCCACGTGGGGCGGGGCCAGACCCGGGTCGGCCGAGTGCCAGGAAGCGTATGTCTGCAGCAGGACCCACTTCACTCCTCAAGGTCGCTTCCAAGGAGCGTTACCCGAGACCGAGATCTCAGCTGAACCGACGGGGCGGTGGTGAGTCCCGACTCCCGTCCACTCCGCCTGGTCTCGGGGCACAGGGCGCTGGCCTTCATCCCTGAGCCCTCCTAACCTTCCACACCCGGCCCCGCCCCCGCGACGCTGCTCAGGCCACAGTGGACACACGTGTCGTGGGGGAAGATGCAGCTGCTCCCACTTAGGCTAAGAGGGGTTGGACTTGGCGCCTTTCCTCCCAGAGCACGGACTTTTCCAGAAGCTCTACACCTCCCTGTGTCACGCCCCCAATACCTGGGGGCCCTCTGGAACAGTGTGTACGGCACACGCACTCTGGCAGTGTATGTGGCACATGTGGGACACACACGCACACGCTCTGGCATGGTGCATGTGGCACAAACACATACACACCAATAGTCTGGGGACCCTTTGGGACAGTGCATGTGGCACACATACATGCACAGTGCATGTGGCGCACACACACACACACACACACACTCTGTCACAGTGCACGTGGCAGACACACACACCGGCATGGTGCATGTGGCACAGACACACTCTGGCACGGTACACACGCGCACACACACACACTCTGGCACGGTGTATGCGGTTTGCTAGGGAAGGGGGCAGCTATGACAGGTGAAGTGGAGCGGACCCCCAATCTGGCCCTCCCAGCAACTGTCCCCAGGGGGTAGGTGCAGGAGACGTGAGGTGCAGCCGTGGAGACCCCCAGGGGCCCAGCGCCTCCCTCCTCTCTCTCTCCCCCACACACGAGCACTGGCCGGCATGAGCACCAGACCAGGGCCTTCACACCCGGGGAAAGCCTGGTTGGCCGTTTAGGCTGAGCCTCCCCGGCCCCTACTTGGCCTGGCTCGCAGACTGGCCATGAACCCCGGCACGTAGGGGGTGTCTGGGTAGAGCCAGCGGCCGGTGGGCTGGACCAGACTCACACCCACACCAGCCCCCGAGGAAGCCGGGCACTGGTCTCCACAGCCCCCTGGGGCTGCCCCAGTACCCTGACGGCCACCCACAACCTCACCCTCCCAATCGGCCCCCGAAATCACACAGCGGGGAGCACCCCTGTGTGGCCCAAGGGCTCCCCAGCACAGAACTGCAGAGTGAGGGATCGAGTCGCCTCTCCGCCCGGGGACGAGGACTCCGGGCAGACGGAAGGCCCGTGACGGGGAGGGAGGGGCAGCGGCAACTCAGGCTCGGCGGCGTTTATTGGGCAGCAGAGTGGGCAGAGCCCGGGGGCGGGCCGGGGTCCCCGCCGGCCGCGGCGTCCTGCAGCCGGTACAGCGCCTCCATCTGCTTCCGCTTCTCCTTGGCCCGGAGGATGACGGTGCGGAAGAGCCTGCAGAAGAGGCGCACGGCCGGGGGCGAGTCGTCGTTGCCGGGCACGGGGTAGGTGACGAGGCAGGGGTTGCAGTTGGTGTCCACGATGCCCACCGTGGGGATGCTCATCTTGGCCGCGTCCCTCACGGCCACGTGCGGCTCGAAGACGTTGTTGAGGGTGCTGAGGAAGATGATGAGGTCGGGCAGGCGCACCCCCGGGCCCAGGAGCAGGGGCGCATTGGTCAGCAGGCCGCCCTTGAAGTAGCGCGTGTGCGCGTACTCCCCGCAGTCCCGGGCCGTCCTCTCCACCAGGTGGCTGAACTGCCGGTTGCGGCCCACGAACAGGATGATGCCCTGGCGGTAGGCCACGTGCGCCGTGAAGTTCAGGGCCAGCTGCAGGTGGGCGGCCGTCTGCTCCAGGTCGATGATATCCTGCTCCAGGCGGCTCCCGAAGATGTAGGGCTCCATGAACCTGGGACACGGACGGCCTGGGTCAGCGGGGGCTGGCCACCGCCGACCACCCCTTCTTCCCGGGAGGTCCCTGCATCCCTGTCCCAGCTGGTGACTGTCTGACTACAGCACTGCCACCGTCTCTGGGACTTGGGTGCAGGCCCGGGAGGGGAGCCCCACAGGCCTGGGGAGAGGGGTCCCGTGTGTACACGTGGGTGGTATACACCGGGGCCCTAGCCACACCCCCGTTTACTCTCCTGCTCCCCCCTGCACCAGGTTGGCCACTTCCTTTTAGGTGTCGGGTCCTCCTGCCAATCACTCCTGGTGGTGTAATCCATATGGGATGCCGGGCATTGAACCCAGGTCAGAAGCTGGCAAGGCAAGAGCCTTCCTGGCTGTGTTCCCTCTCCAGACCTTGGTCATTTGGGGAGGGGGGTTTGCTCCTGGCCACAACCTGTAGTGCTCAGGGCTGATTCCTGGCAGGGCTCGGGACCATATTCAGTGCCAGGAATTGAACCTGACCGGGCGACTGCAGGACCCTGCCTGTTCTATCATCGCTCTGGCCCAGGCTGGTTCTCTCCGCCTCTGCCTAAGGCACCCTCCCCCCCGCCAGCTCCCCCGCGAGCTCGGCAGTGTCCCTCCTTGTGGCACCTCTTCTGGACCCTGGACTCTGGGTTGTCCGGGGGGTCCTTCCCACGGGGCCCTCCCTTCTGCTCCTCACTGTGCACTGGAGTGGGGCCCAAGCCTCGGTGTCCTGTCTCCTGGGTGCTGGTCACCCCAGCAGGATGGCGCTGTGTCCGTTCCTGCTGGCCCCCGACCTCCAACCCACCTGGGTGCCGTCACATCCGCCACCTCCCCTAGCGCGTCCCCGGGCGGGCGCCCAGGTGACGCCCCAGTGCCCCGCGCAGAGGGGCGCGCCCACCTGTGCCTGCAGCCCGCCTTGTGGCCCAGGTGCACGCGGGCGTCGAAGAGGCTGCGCACGGAGAACAGCTCCTTCACGTTGAAGAAGTCGGCGTGCTGCAGCGGCTCGCGCAGAATCCGGCGGCCGGGGGCTGGGGGGGCAGCGCTGGGTGGGGCTCGGCGGGCCGGGCGCGCCCCGGGACCCCCGCGCGCGCCCCCGCCGCCCCCGGGCCCCGTCCCCCCGCGCACGCCCCCAGGCCCCTCAGCCAGCCCCCCCCGGGCCCCCGGGCCCCCGTCCCCCCCGCGCGCGCCCCCGGGACCCGGGCCCCCGTCCCCCCCGCGCGCGCCCCCGGGACCCCCGCGCGCGCCCCCGGGCCCACGGCCGCCCCCGGGACCCCGCCAGCCCCCGCGCGCGTTACCGTCGTCGTCCGGGGGCGCGTGCAGCGCGGGGGTCGCGGCGCCCGCGTGTGTCCCGCGGCTCGGGAGGGGGCGCAGCCGCAGCGCCGCGGGCCGGACGCCTGCCGAGAGAGCGGGTCAGCGCGCGCCCCCGGCCCCGACCCCGGACCCCCACCCGCGCGCGCCCCCGGCCTCACCCGCGCCGAGAAGCCGCGGCCACGCCGAGCCGGGCGCCATGGCGGACGCGGAACCCGCCTCGGCCGCGCCGCAGCAGCGCCGCCTACCGGCCCGGAGGAGCCATCGCGAGCCCGCCCGGCCCGCCCCTCGACAGGCCCCGCCCCCGCCCTCGACATGCCCCGCCCCACCCGGCGCCGCTCCGGCCCCGCCCCCGCCCAGGGCCCCGCCTCCGGGCCCGCCCCCGCCTCCGGGCCCCGCCCCCGCGCCCGGACCGGACCCGGGCCCGAGACAACAGGTGGGCGGGCGGAGAGTCTCTCGCTCTCCCTCGTGGTGTCGTGTTTCCCAGGTGTGAGGAGGAGTCCCGGAAGTCAGCAGGTCCGGAGTCCAGATTTCCAAGCCAGGAATTTATCGGGCTGATGCTAGGGGGGAGCAGGAGCACCCCCAGTACTTGGTAGGCTTCAAATTAGGCCTTGCCCAGCGGCGTCCTGTCCACTTGCTAGGTCCCAGGCCTGGCGTTGCTCGGCCCAGAAACTCCTCCCTGCACTGGGGGAGCCCCGCCCCGCCCAGGGCACCCCGCGCGTGCCCGGAAGGGGACTCAGCCCGCTCAGCCCGCCACTGCCCCCTCCCAGCGTCACGCGCGACGCTCCCATCCTGCGTGGAGAACCGCAGGCCTAGCGCTGTGCGGATTCGTTGCGGGCCCTCTGGCCGCTGGGCCTGCAGTTGGTGGCCCGCAGGTTGCAAAGGTTGAAGGCCACTGCCGGGACCTCCCTGCGGGGCTCTGGGCCTTGGAGACGCTGCGCCTTTAAGGGCGCCCCACACCCCCCCCCCCACCGTGGCTGGCCGCCAGGCCGTTGCTTAGCGACGGGGACCAACTCCCGACCCTGGTGGCCCTGCGGGGATGGCACTTTCTAACCCTCTGCTCTCCCTGCCAACCTCTCTCTCCCACGAAGCCCCACCGGACGCTGGCGGAATGTCGGAGGAGAGACCCCGGGAATGTGTGAAGCCAGCGAAACTAGAGGCCAGGGAAGACCCCCAGGAACCAGAACCAGACGCCAGGGTGAACCCCCTAGAATTTGCAAAGCCCAGTGTCACCAACCTCCCGGGGAAAACCAGCGACTACTACCGCGTGGCGGAGAACCTGCCGGCCAGGTTCAACAACCCCTCCTGCTTCCGCGGCTACAGGTGAGGGGCCCGGCCCAGGCCAGCCCCGAGCTTTCGCTGAGGCTGGCTCACAGCGGATCTGTAATTCACGAGGAGTCGGTTATGCAGGCTCCTGTGTCCGAGTCCGCACAGAAACCCAAGCCTGCCCCGCAGCCTGGCCCAGTGCCACCCCGACAGGCGCAGTGAGCACTGGGGGGCTCCCAGAGCCGCGGGGGCTGCCCTCGGCCTGGCACCTTGTCTCCAGGGAGTGGCTTGCCAAGGTAGTGGCGGGTATCCCGGAGGTGCTCAGGGGACCATATGGGGTGCCAGGGGTTGGGCCTGGGGCTGGCCTTGTGCCAGGGAAGTGCCACCTCTGCACTGCATCATCCCTCTGCCCCGCAGGCCCAGAGTTGAAGCCACAGCATTTCCGAAACGCGGCCCACTCTGCGGTCTGAAACGTGACCAGGAGCCGCTTTCCGAACTGTGGCCTCGGGCCAGAGCCGCAGCTTGCCACAGCACCCTGGCAGGGCCCAGGTGCCACTCTCCGCTGGGCACGGCGGCTGTGGGCCCCGGAAGGGGAGCCAGAAAGTGCCCTGCGGGCCCAGGGGCCCTGTCCAGAGGGGGGTGCTGAGCCCCAGCCCCGCCTGCTCACCCACCCGGAACCCGTCTCTGCCTGGCTCTCAGGGGGTCGGGGGGCTGCAGGGCCCTGGGCCTAGGGCCAGGGAGGCTGTCAGGCCGGGCCACCCGGCGGGGCCCCCAGCGTGCCCAGGGAACGCCAGCACGGCACAGCACAGCCGCCCGCACGCGGCAGCGACGGCCACCGAGTGTTTCTCCTCTGCAGGAGCAAGAAGCCCGTGGCCCTGTACAGGACCAGCAACCAGACCTACGGGGGCCAGGCGCCCACCGTGCACGAGATGCCCGTAAGCGCACGGCCGGCCCCTGTGGGACAGGCGGGCAGCGAGCGAAGGGAGGAGGCTGGGAGGGCTGTGAGGGTGAGCAGAGAGCGAGCGGCAGGAGGACCGGACACACACACACACATATACCCTCATGCACCCACACACTCACCCTCACACACACTCTTACACTCACACACTCAGAGACTTACACACTCACACTCATACACTTCACACACTGACATTCACAAACACTGTTGCACTCTACACTCACTCGCCCTCATACACACACTCTTACACTCACACTCGCCCTCATACACACACTCTTACACTCACACACTCGCCCTCATACACACTCTTACACTCACACACTCGCCCTCATACACACACTCTTACACTCACACTCGCCCTCATACACACACTCTTACACTCACACTCGCCCTCATACACACACTCTTACACTCACACACTCGCCCTCATACACACACTCTTAGACTCACACACTCTCCCTCATACACACTCTTACACTCACACTCGCCCTCATACACACTCTTACATTCACACACTCGCCCTCATACACACACTCTTACACTCACACACTCGCCCTCATACACACTCTTACACTCACACACCCGCCCTCATACACACACTCTTACACTCACACTCACCCTCATACACACTTTTACACTCACATACTCGCCCTCATACACACTCTTATACTCACACATACACTTACACTCTTATATACTTTCACACGCATTCATAGACACACACTCTTACAGTCTCACACTTGACACACTGACATCACACACTCAGTCTCACACACTCTCAGACTCTTACACACTGACTCTTGTAGCTGTCACACACGACACACTCTCACCTCACACACACACTCACATTCAGGCCCTCGCAGACTCACTCTCATACACTCTGACGCACGTGTCAGGAGACCCGCTGAGGGGGGGTCCAGCAGCCCCTAATCGCAGGGCGGGTTCTTCTGGTGAGACGGACAGCAGGGACAGCTTGCCCGGTCAGCGGCTGGGGCTTGTGCTCTGCATGTGGGAGCCCCCGGGTTCCCCCCGGCACCACGTGGTGCCCTGAGCATTGCCGGGAGGACCCCCAAGCCATGGGTCCCCCTGAGCACCGCTGGTAGGGCTCCCCAAAACCCACCAAGTAAGTGTTCTCGTGTATGCTTAATCCTACCGCTCCCCTTCTCTTTCAGCAAGTATTTTATCCAAGTTCGAGAAAGTTTTCATCACAGCTTACAATTGGGGGAATGTTCCAGAACAACGCTTTGAACGTCTACATGGAGAAGAGCATTGTGACAGGCCCCGACAACTTTGTCACCTTTGACGACCGGCTCAACTTCCACCCCAGTTACAACGCCAGCAAGCCGTCCTTCTGCTGCTGATGGCAGGCGACCCCGCCCGCTCAGGCCACTTGCCAAGGCAGCCCGTCCCCCTTCCCCCCAAAGTGCTTTTATTCCCTGGGCTGAGAACATGGGCCCCCGCCTCACGTCCTCTCTCTTAAACTTCACCTCTAAGATGCAGGAAGGATGCTCACGGCATGTCTTTCCATTAAAAAGTCACACCTTGGACCCCCGGCTCAGTGATGAGTTGGGCAGGGCCTTGGGGGACCCCACCTCCTGGCCCGGCCCCGGGAATGTCTGTGTCCGGAGTCTTCTCTGCTGTTCACTGACTCACTGGTCACCCCTCCCGGCCCCAGATATTTATGCGACCCTGTGTTTGTAGGTATAAAAAGGTGTACAAGTCAAACATTTACTGATAATACATCATAAAGAAATTTTTTCTAAACAAAACATTTAAAAAGTCATATGGGGGCTGGAGAGATAGCACAGCGGGTAGGGCGTTTGCCTTGCACGCGGCCGACCAGGGTTCAAATCCCAGCATCCCATATGGTCCCCTGAGCACAGCCAGGGGTAATTCCTGAGTGCAGAGCCAGGAGTAACCCCTGTGCATCGCTAGGTGTGACCCAAAAAGCAAAAAAAAAAAAAAAAAAAAAAAAAAAAAAAAAAAAAAAGTCATATGACCCCATCTGGATCGTGACCCACAAGTAGGAACTTGAGGTCCAAGCGATAGTCCAGAGGGGAGGGCACTTGCCTTGCATGTGACACACCTGGGCTCGATCTCCAGCACCCCATATGGTCCCCTGAACCCTCCAAGAGTGAGCACTGAACCAGGAGTACGCGCCATGAGCATTGTGGGTGTATCTCCTCCTGAAAAATAAGAAGTAGGAACTCGCCTGGCCGGGGTGTGTCTGGCCGAGGGCCAGCAGCCTGCATGTGCAGGCACCAGGCCTGGCGGTGGTGTCCAGCTTGGTCCAGCCATGGTCAAGGGGGTCAAGAGCCAAAGGGGGGTCTGAGAAGCGGGGGACGGGCACTGTGGCTGGCGAGGGGCGGGGAACACTCAGCTTGGTGTTTATTCATTGCTTTTTGGGTCACTCCCGGCGATGCTCAGAGGTTACTCCTGGCTCTACACTCAGGAATCACTCCTGGCAGTGCTCGGGGGACCCTATAGGATGGTGGGAATCGAACCCGGGTCGGTCGTGTGCAAGGCAAAGGCCCTCCCCGCTGTGCCATCGCTCCGGCCCCTCTGCTTGGTATTTATGTACAGCCCCTCTCAAGCCCCCGGCGGCAGCCCATTCATTTCCCAGGTGGGGAAGGAAGTTCCTGGTGGGTCCTTCGTGGCCAGCACTGGCCCACGGCAGAGGGGCTGACGAGGAGGCGTGCCTGAGCTAGACCGGCTGGCTGATGGGGGCTTCCCCGCAGGTGGGTGGCACTGAGCTGCTGGCAGTGGGCACTGCTGGGCGCAGAGATGGCACAGAGGGGAGGAGCAGGTGCCCGCATGTGTGTGGCCCTGAGTTCCGACCCCAGACTGAGTTGTCTGGCCTACACAATCCGTTTTCTTAGTTTTGTGTTTTGGGCCACACCATCAGTGTCCAGGGCTGACTCCCGGCTCTGTGCTCAGGGTGATTCCTGGCTCTGTGCTCGGGGCTGACTCCTGGCTCTGTGCTCAGGGCTGACTCCTGGCTCTGTGCTCGGGTCTCACTCCCGGCTCTGTGCTCGGGGCTCACTCCCGGCTCTGTGCTCAGGGCTGACTCCTGACAGGGCCCAAAGACCAGATGGGGTGCCGGGGACTGAATTCAGTTTGGCCGCGCAGGGCAGACTTCCAGCCCGCTGTCCTATGGCTCCGGCCCCTGCTGACCAAGATCCTCACCCGAAAGCTCCCCCTCACAGCTGAACCTCGGGCAGAATAAGACACTGCGGCCGCCTTTGATTCCTTAGGAACCGTATTAAGCCACAAAAGCCGACGTTTTGGCACCAGCTGGATGCCCAGCTCGGAGGCGGTTTTCAGAGAAAGGCCTTAGTAAAGAGAAGGGCAGCCACCCTGGCCACCCGCCCGCCGGACCCACTCCACAGCCAGACCCACACTAAGGGACAGCAGGAAGCTTACCCCGAGTTGCACCCCGGGTCCTAGCCCCACCCCACCCCTCCCCAAGGGTGGCACCTCCCACTCTGGGGACACTTTGACCTGCATCTGCCCTCAGCGGGGAGCAGGAGCTGAGGGGGTCAGGCCACAAGGGGCCTTAATCACCCATGTGGAGAATGGCTTGGCAGGCCCCGGAGAGGCTCCAAGGGCGGGCACGCACTTTGCACACGGCTCCTGCCACCGTCCTGGCCCACAGGGCCCCCCGTCCCGGCCCACAGGCCCCCGTCCCGGCCCACAGGGCCCCCCAGTCCGATCCACCGGGGCCCCCATCCGACCCACAAGCCCCCTGAGTGTCCCAGAGTGGCGGCCACTAAGCTCTTCTGTACAGAGAAGCACCCCAGCAGGCCGGGCGCCTGCCTTGCTTGCGGCTGACCCGGGTTTGAGTCCTGGCATCCATCGGTCCCCCGGGCCCTCCAGGAGTGAGCCCTGGGCGTGCCGGCTGCGGCTCAAAAGTCACGATTCTAAGGACTTTGCAGTGCGGCTTCTGGAAAGAGCCGGGGAGACCGTGCGCCTCGGGACGGCTTCCAGACCAGGTGGGCGCCCCCAGGAGGACCCGCTCCTGCCTGCGCCGGGCGGGGGCCACCAGGGGCTGCGGCTGGTGGTGCCAGGGCCCGGTTGGCTCTCAGCCGCTGGCTCCTGCAGTGGCCAGGAAAGCGGCCGTGCAGGGTCACTGTCGCCGGACAATGAAGACAGATCTTTGCCCACGAGCCTGCCCGTCGTCCCAGGGCACAGGGGCCCATCCCGGGCTCTGCCAGGAGGTCACGCTCTCCCACTTCCTGCTGCCCAGTGGCCTCAAGGGGCCTTGATGCCACTCATCTGAGCCTCATGCCCAGGGAATATCTTAATTCTGAACCCCATTTTTTTCTAGCGGCCAAAGCAGGTGGAGGCCCTGGGCAGGAACCCCCCTGGGCATGCACATGTGACCCTTGGCGTAATCCCCGCCTCCCGCACGCTGGCACGAGTGCCCGCTGCCCCGGGCAGGGCGCTGTCTGCTAGCCGAGAGCGGGTGTCTGTGGAGCGAGTGACCCTGCAGACTTAGCGGGCTTAGCCCCACGGGCCGGACGTGGTCACGCAGGCGCTGTGGACACAGGGTGGGGCAGGGACCCACGGGGCCAAGAAAGCTGCCGTCCCTGCCGCCCTCCGCCACTAACCCTCCTCAGGGCTCCGCATTCCGTTCTGAGTCGGAGCCCTGAGAACGCTTTCCCAGCACCAACTCGCCCTGGATTTAGGCGCTGTCTCTGGGCTGGGGACTTGGTTTGACCACCCAGCACTTCCAGGAAAGGCCCCCATGGGAGCAGGAACTCCTTCCCGTGCAGGGACCTGCTCCGGCAATGCTCAGGGGTTACTCCTGGCTCTGCACTCAGGAATCACCCCTGGCGGTGCTCAGGGGACCGTATGGGATGCTGGGAATTGAACCCAGGTCGGCCGCGTGCAAGGCAAACGCCCTCCCCGCTGTGCGATCGCTCCAGCCCCTAGAGATCTTTTAATGATGGTCCGTATGTGGGTTTCAAATCAAGACTTTAAACAGAATCTCTACGTCCCACACATAGAAACCAGGAGACTCAAAGCCCCCGCAGACAGTGCCCCGGGCCACCCCGGGCTGGCCGTGGTCCTGAGCTGTGGCCTCCGGTATGGGCTGTGGGGTCTGCTGTTCCCCTCATCCCGAGAGAACCAAGCTCACCTCAGGCAGGGGAGCCACTGGCCCTATCTGCTGACTTGGGGTCCCGTCCAGGGGTGCTGGGCTCGGGGCACCGCGGGCAGGGAGCGTGCCCCGCCTGCTCAGCCGTGCTCGGGACCCGGCTGCCTTGGTGTCTCGGTGCAGGTCAGGGGTGGCTGGTGCTGCCGAGTCCAGCAAGGCAGGGACAGGGCCGCGGCCAGGGAGAAGGTGGTCGACTGGACCCTCCTGGCCTGGGCCTGGGCCGGTTCCTGCCGGAAGTGAGGACTTCCGGCAAAGGGAGCACTTCCACAGAGAATCTGGGGCTCGGGGTCAGGGCACGCAGACCCCTGGCTGCCCGGAAGGGCGAGGGTCTCCGTGGCTTGTCTGCAGCCAGAGAGCCCCGGCATCTTATGGCCCCCAGAGCACTCCCACGAGTCATTCCTGAGCACAGAGCTAGGAGCACCCCTGAGCATCACTGGGTGTGACCCCCAAGCCCCTCCCCCGACAAGACCCGGCTGGAGCAACGTCACACGGCCCACAGACACTGCCCGAGGGGCCGTGCCAGCGGTGGGGGGGCACTCCCAAGGGGAAGGGGAAGGTCACAGGCAGGAGGGCGAGCGTCCACCCCCGGCACGCGCCTGGGCCCTCGCTGGGGAGTGGGCAGGTCTCCCGCCCGGGACCGCACAGGTGACCCCTCGCCCACCCCGAAGCCGAGCCTCACCTGAACCAGGACAGAGTGGACACAGCGTGTGGGAGCGCCCCCACCCCAGGGCTCCGGGGGTCCCGTGGAGGGCTGAGGCCGGCCAGCTGGCCCAGGAAGAAGGACCCCCCACGCCCCTACCCCAGCCCAGCCCCGCTGGCCACGCGCACGGACAGGTAGGGAGGGAGGACGGCACGACGGGTGCCAGGGAGGGGGGCCGGAGCCGGCGGGACCCAGGGGTCGCGGGTGCCGCTTGGCTCCACACGGCCACGAGCACGGGCGGCGGCAGACAGGACACACCGGGAGCATGAGCAGAAACGGGTTTATTGGCCTCGGGAACGGGTCCTTCGCTCCCCAGAGGGCTCGTCTGGGTCTGCTGGTCGGTCCGTCACCTGAGGGAGAAGGGAGCCGCCGCGGGCCCGGGGTCTGGACGCGCTTGGCGCAGGCCCAGTGGCCCCGGTGCTGTGCGGAGACATCAAGCTCAGAGGCCCCTCCCGGCTGGGGGCCGCAGGGGCCACTGCTTGGGACTCAGCGACCCCCCTGCCACTGCAGGGGCGAGAGACCACAGGACCCTGCGCCCCTGCCCTCCCCGCAGCCAGCCAGGGACTGAAGCCACGAGGCGACTGAGACAGCCGAGGCGACTGAGACAGCCGGGGTGACCCAGCAGGGCGGCCCCGCGGCCATTGTGCTTTACTGTGTTTCCTGGGGGTGCGATTGTGTGTCCGGGGGAAGCTGCTCCCTGAGGAAGCCCCCGCCGTGCGGCCAGCTCGGGGTCTGCCACCGAGACGGGCTCGGGGAGGGCAGGAGGGGCAGCGGGGAACGTCCTACAAAAGCCAACGACTCTATCTCCCAAAAATATTTTGTACAGCACTTTAAATAATTTACAAAAAAGCTACAAAAATCATATTTACCAGCACACACACGTTAAATAAAAACGCTTCCGGCCATGGAAACAGGACGAGGGGCCGCGGGGGGTGGCACAGGGCTCTCAGAGCTCCAGCACTTTGCCCCTGGCCAGCGGGCCGTGCCCGCCCTCCTCCACGGAGCTGTCGCTGAGGTCGCTGGCGCCGCTGCCCAGGGCCTCCTGCTCGTCCTCCTCCCTGGACGCCGGCCTCCCCCCACGCCGCAGGCCCACGGCGCCCCCCTCAGGGCCCCCGTGCCTGGCGTCGCGCCCGGCCTGGGCTCTCCCGGGCGGCCAACGGCCCCCGTCCTTCTTCAGGAGCACGTGGGAGCTGCCGAACACGGGCCCCTGGGCAGCCTGGGCCCCCCGGAAGCCCGAGAAGGAGGGTCCCTGCAGGGGCGCGCCCAGGGGGCTGCTGAAGAGGCCGGCAGGCTTGCCCCCCCAGGAGACGCCCTTCCCGAAGTGGAACAGCTGGGTGGGGAGCAGCGGGGAGAAGCCGGCGAAGGGCAGGCCCTTCTTGGGGCCCAGAGCCGGGCCGGGCAGGCCCCTGGCCTGGCCCTCGGCGCCCCCCCAGCCCCCGCCGCCGCCCTCGGGGCCCAGGGCCCACAGGCTCTGCAGCCGGTTCTGCTGGGCCAGCTCTGCCCACGGGAGCGCCAGGCCGCCGGGGGCTCCAGGGTCCCTGTCGGCTGCCAGCCCCCGGCTCAGGGGGCTCCGGCCCGGGCAGCTCTCCGCCGGGACGGCCGCGGCACCGCAGCCCGTGAGTGTCCCTGGAGCGCTGTCCCCAGCCGCAGGCTCGGCCACGCGGGGGCTCTGGTCTCGGGGGGCAAAGAAGGGCCTGCGGCTGCCCGGCGAGCCCCTGCTGCCCCGGGGGGGTGCCAGCTCGCCGCGGGGGCTGCTCCTCCCGGCCGGAGCAAGGGAGCCCGCGGGGCTGGCGGCCCCCCGGCCCCGCTGGCCCCGGGTGCACACGCTGGCGGGCAGGGCCTTCCGGCACAGCGGCTCGGGCCGGGGGCCGTCGCCGGGGCCCCCCAGGGCCTCCTTGGCCTTCTCAGCCAGGAACTTCCTGATCTCCAGCTCGATGCTGTCGTCGCTGTCCACGGGGCTGCTGTCCCCCTCGGACGCGGAGCTGGGGCTCGGCACGGGGCCACGCGGCTCCCGGGGCCCCGAGAACAGGGCCGCCTCCGGGCCCCTCTGGGTGGGCAGCCCCAGGGGCCCGCCCTCGGCGCCGGCCTCCTCCCCCGGGCTCCCACGGGGGGCGCTGCTGGGCGGGGGCTCCCGAGACGGCCCCCGGGCGGCCCTGGGCCTCGGGAAGCAGCGGCGTCTCCACAGCGCCGGGCCTTTGTCCTTCCAGGGCCTTCGCAGCCCCTCCAGCCGGTACAGGACCTTGGGCGCGGGGCCCAGCCGGACCTTCAGGGAGGGCGCGGCCCGGGGGTCCCCGCACCCCTTCCTGCGCTTCCGCTTGGAGCGCAGCAGGTCCTTGATCGCCGTGTCCAGGTCCTCGTCGCTGTCCAGCGAGCTGCTCTTGTCGTCTGAGCTCTCCTTCTCCGCCGCCCTGGCGGTGCCCAGGGACACGGCGCTGGGGGCCGCCAGCTCGTCCCCGGGCCCCGCTGTCCTGGGGAGCGGGGCGTGGGCCCTGCTCTCCCCCTCCCTCGCGGGGGTCTCGCTCGCCCGCCCCAGCTGGGGACTGGCCTCCCGGGCCCCCTCCAGTGGCATCTCCCTGGGGGTGGCCGGCGCTGGCCCGTGTCCACCTGCTCTGCGTCGTCTCTTGCGGCTCAGCGACAGGGCCAGGGAGCGGGGCAGGGGGGCCCGGAGGCCGCCAGCGTGGCCCGGGGGGCCCAGGACAGGGGCCGGGGACACACCTGCCTGCGCCTTCAGCGCCAGGAAGGTCCGGATCTCCTGCTCGATGCCGTCGTCGCTGTCCACGGAGCTGCCGCCCCCGTCCGAGCTGGAAGGCACGCGTGGCGGGGGGGCGGGCGGGCCCGAGGCTGGGGCGCGCTCCCTGCCCTCGGTGGGGGCGGGCAGGATGGCTTTGGAGATGTCCAGGATGGCCTCGGCGCACAGCAGCTCGGTGGACGCGTCGGCCGGGCACGAGCCCCGCCCTCCCGCCTCGCCTCTGCCGGGGGCTGCGGGCGGCCTGGCGGGCGGGCCGGGCTCCGGGGCCTTCCCGGCCAGCGGCCTCCTCGTGCCGGCCGCCGCCCTGCCGCGGCTCTGGGGCGCGGCGCCCCCCCTCCTCTCCAGCTGGTAGAGCCGGATGGCCTCCTCGATGCCGTCGTCGCTGCTGGAGTCGGGCGCCTCCTGCACCACGGCTGCGCTCGGGCCGCGCCTGCCCCTCCGCAGGGGGCCGCTGGCCCTCCGGACCCCGCCTTTGGGCTGGGCTGGCTCAGCGGAGCGGCAGGCGGTGGGCCTGGTGCTGCCGGGCCCCGGGTCGGGGGTGGCCTTGGACCGGAGGCTCCGGGGCGGGGCGGGGGCCCTGGCAAGCCTGGGGGGTTTCCGGAAGAGGAACTCCTTGGCTGCCGCGGTCAGCTCCGGCTCCTTCCGGGCTCTGGGCGCTGGCCGGGCCACCAGCTCCGCGGGCTCCTCCTGCCTGTCCACACAGCCGGCCCCCCCGGGGGCCTCCAGCTGCCGCTTCTCGCTCAGGAACTGCTCGATCTCGTCGTGGATGCTCTGCTCGAAGGAGTCCTCACTGCTGGCGCTGCCCGGGGAGGCGGAGCCCAGGGGCTCGCAGGCCCTCCGGGGGCCACCGCCGAGGCGGCGGGCAGGTCTGGGGGGACACGGCGCGGCCTGCGGGGGCTGCTGGGGGCAGTGGTGGGGCCGGGGGCCGCTGCCCTTGGCCCTCAGGTACTCCTGGATGGCCTCCTCGATGCCCCTGTCCACCGAGTCGTCGCTGTCCGAGTCCGGCGCGGGGGGGCCCGGGTCTGTGGCTCCCTCCCCGCCGGCTGGGTGGGGGTCGGCAGAAGCGGGAGCACTGGACGCCGAGTCGTGTGGCGGTGGCGTGGGCGGGGCGGGGCGCTCGGGCCCCTGGCGTCTCTGCGGGCCTCGCGCGGGGCTCGCGCCCGGGGCCGCGGGGTCTCCTCGGCGCAGCGTGCGGATGAGCATCTGCACCCCCGTGCTCACCGCGGCGCCCCCCGCGGGCCCCGAGAAGCAGCCGGGAGCCCTACAGCCCCCGGGCGGGCGGAAGGCCTCCCATCTGGACTGCAGAGCGAGCACAGGGGGCGCGTTCATGAGGAACATTCTAGCAGGCGAGGAGGCGCAGGCGGGCAGGCGGTGCTGGCGTGTTCTGCCGAGTCACGCCCTGGGGGGAGAGCGCGTGTGGGCACGGCTGCCGGGCCGGGAGCTCCTTCCCCAGAGCCACACGTGGCCCAAGTTCTGGACCTGGGGTCCTTGCTCCGGCCGCCGGCCGGCGGCTCTGCCCTCCCTCCCACGGCTCCCGGCCAGGGCAGGGCAGAGGCTCACTCACCTCACCGGGGGGCCCCGAGGTGCCGGCTCGGCCCTGCCGCAGAGGTCCCTGGCTGCGCGCCCCGCAGGCGCCCCGGGCGGCCCATCCCGGCCACGAGCGGCTCCTGAAACAGACAGGACAGCGGCGTGGCTGGTGCGGCTCCACAGGCCGACCGACACCTTTGCTCTTGAGTGTTCTGTTTTTTTTGGGGGGGCCTAGGGGGGCACAGCTGGCTCTGCACTCCAGAATCACTCCTGGCGGTGCTCGGGGGACCCTATGGGATGCTGGGGACCGAACCCAGGCCAGCTGTATGCAAGGCAAATGCCCTCCCCGCTGTGCTGTCACTCTGGCCCCTGCTCTTGAGTTTTACTGTTGGGGGCCACCAGGGCCGCCTCAGAGGGTCCTAGAGGGGCTGCATGTGCAAGCCTGTGGCCCCCATCACGCCAGGCCTGTTCTCCCTGACACCCCCGGGGCTGCCTCTCAGACTCGCTGAGGCTCAAGCAAGCCCTTTTCCTTAAGCCGGTCAGAGGCTGGGGCCGGAGCGACAGCACAGCGGGGAGGGCGTTTGCCTTGCATGCGACCTGCCCGGTTCAATCCCCGGCACCCCATCGGGGCCCCCGAGCACCACCAGGAGTAATTCCCGAGTGCAGAGCCAGGAGAAAGTCCTGAGTACATCGGGTGTGGCCCCAAAACCGAATCAAAACAAAACATGGTCGGAGGCCCCTTGGCCGGGATCTCCGGGCTCTGACCTCCTGGCCCTGTACTGGCCTCTGACGGCCTGCCCTGCACGGAGTGACAAGCGGCCGGGAGAAGAGGAGCATCAGCCTACGCCAGGGAGCGGGAACCCGGCTGAGACGGGCACGTCCCTGCACAAGGACCCTTTGCCCCAAAAGTCTCAGTCCCCACAGCACCTGGCCATACAGCCCCACACCCAACCTCCCCGCACCCCGGCCTCCCTGCACCCCACAGTCCCCGCCCTCCCTGCACCCCACGGCCCCACACCCAACCTCCCCGCACCCCGCCCTCCCTGCACCCCACGGCCCCACACCCACCCTCCCTGCACCGCGCAGCACTGAGGCCAGGCAGATGTCGACCCCCGAGGCCCAGCGTGGACGGTTACCTGGACGTGTCTGCAACCCGGAGGCGGGACGTGGGGTGGGGAGGCGGCCTCTGGCCTGCTGGGCGGCAGCCCCTCCTGCCCAGACGCTGTGCCTGGGGAAAGAGGCAGTGCTGGGCTCGGGGCCTGTCCCTGCCGTCCACGCTGACGGCTCACTGGGACAGCGTCCTCTGTTTGGCGACACGGAGGGCCCTCGGGCCCCGACTCCGGCCAGAGCTGAGGCGTGGGGCCCCTTCCTGCCTGGGGGGCGGACCCCACTCTCACTCCCTCACTGCCCTCTCGTGGCGCTGCCTCTGGAAGCAGATGCACACGGGCCAACTCCAGCCCGTCCCAGCGCGACAGGACAGCAGCGGGCACTGGCCACTGACCTGGGGGCCCTCTCCACCGGGAGTGGCCCCCAGACAAACCGAAACTGAAAAAACCTCAGCCTCTAAAGAAGGCCACACGGCGAGCAGCCCGGAGGTGCCAAGGTGGTTCCCACCCCACCTGCAGAGGCAGCGGCATAGCGGTTAGCGGAGCTGGCGGCCCCGGGCAGGTCCTGACCCTTCCTGGAAAGGGGCAGCTGGCAAGTTCCCTCCCACTCCGAGCACGCGGAGCCGCCAGGGAAACTCCCTGACACAACCAGGAGCCAACTCGGAGCGGGCCTGGAGCCCTGGAGCCCTGGCTGTCGGCTCGCGCGCCCCGGGGTGGCGGTGGGCTCCCCAGCCAGACCCCAAAGTCAGCTGGTTCCCAATCTGAGTCAGCTGGGCCCTCTCAGCGGGGCGCCCGGCGATCCCTGCTCGGTTCTACCGCTGAGATCCCGCAGGATGTCCCAAATGCCCCCGCCCGCCCCTTGTTTGCTGGTGGAGGGGGCCGGGGTCCTCAGGGGTCACTGGCGGGGCTGGAGGACCATCCGGCGAGCGCTTCATCACATTTCCAGGGGGCCCTCCTGGCCTGTCAGAAGGCCGGGCCCCCCGACCAGGGGTCTCCGAGGGAGGCTGTCCTTGGGCCTCTCCCTGACCTGGCCTTGATCTCTCATCTCCGACACAGCGCGGCCGGCGCCCCCCGCAGCGGCCGCGGGGCCAGGGCAGGGCAGCGCCGCCCGCGGGCCAGGTGGGGCTCGGGCGGGTCGCGGCCGCGCGCAGGGGCCGGCGGGCACCCCCAGCCCCCGGGACCCTGCCGGAACGGGGCCGCCGCGGCCCTCACCTGCGCTCACCTGGCCCCGCCGCCCCAGCTCGCGCCCCCCGCGCGCCCCGCCCGGCCCGGCGCCCCGCGCCCCGCGCCGCGGGTCCAGGCCTGCGCGGCCGCCGCCCCCCGGCCCCGCGCCGCCGCCGCGCGCGCTCACCTCGGCCCCGCGGCCGCCCGGGGCCCCCTGGCCGCCGCCCCGCCCCGCGCTCGGGTCCCCCGGGAGGCGCGGGCGGGCGGGGGGCGGCGGGGGTCCCCGCGCGGGGCGGGGCGGGGCGGCGGGAGGGCGGGGCGCGGGCGGGGCCGCCCCCTCCGACCTACCCGGCGCTGGCGGCCGCCGCGCTCCGGAAGCCGTGCCCGTGGCTGGGCATCATGGGAATGGCACGGCCGAGTTCCGGGGGACGCGCGGCCGGACGGACCCCCGCCCGCCGCGCCCCGCGCCCGCGCCCCCCGCCCCGCGCCCCGCCCCGCGTCTGCGCCCCCCGCCCCGTGTCCCCCACCCCGCGCCCGCGCCCCAGGCCTCGCACCCTCTGCCCCGCGCCCGTCGTCCCGCGCCCAGGGTCCCCCGCCCCGCGCCCTCCGCCTTGAGCCCCGCGCCCCCGCCCCACGCCCTCTGCCCCCTGTCCCGCGCCCTCTGCCTCGCGCCCCCGCTCCGTGTCCCGCGCCCATCGCTCCGCGCCCCAGGTCCAAGTCCTCTCCCCTGCACCCCGTACCACCCTGTCCCCGCGCCCTCTGCCTCCTCGAGCGGCGCCCGCCACCCAGTGCTCCTGCCCTGCTACCCTCGCCCCCGCCCCTATGCCCTCTGCCCCACATCCTGCACCTGCTGTTCTCCACCCAGAGTCCTCTACCCGGAGCCCAGCACCCGCTGCCCTGCACACTCCACCTTAAGCTCCCCCACCCGCGGGGCCTGGGCACCCCAGTCGTTGGATGTGGGGGTTGGACACCCCAGCAGCGGGAGCTCGGAGCTTTAGGAGCACCATCACCCAGCAGGATCTGCGGGGGTGGAGGGCACTGCCCACTGCTCTGGATAGCGGGGGTGTGGCTGGCACCTCCTCCAGTGCCCCCTGCTGAGACCTCGGGGGTGCGTTTGCAGGGGAAAATTGGGGGCTTTTCCTTACTGAGCAGCCTAGGATAACCCTGGGGGACACCCGTGAAAGGGAGGGAGTGGGGCCCCTGGAGACTAGGGGCCGGCGGGAGGCCGGGGGCGCGGGGGAAACTGGGAAAGGTGGAGAAGTTTCTGAGGAGGATCAGCCCCACCTCTTGGGAAAGGGGCTCCAGGACTTGGGGACCAAGAGCCTAGAACCCCTAAACCCAGCTTCTCGCGCTCCCGTGAATGCGGCCAGCAGCATTTTCCCTCCTTAAGAGCCAGCACATTCACCCCCAGAGTTGGGGGGGGTGGACCCTGGGGCTCCGTGTCGGGTTGTTGGAGTTTGAGTGTCGGGTGTGGCTCTGGCCTGGTCCCACTCTGGGCCCGAGGCGGGCGCCCTTGGCAGAGCCCCGCAGAGAGGCCTGGGATGTGGGGAAACCCCAGTGCCGGCCGCCCGAGGCCCAAGCCAGGGTTTTGCCGGTTCCTTCTCTGTGCTAACAATCGCTGACAATTGACCAGAGCCCTCGGGGCCCTGAGGCCAAGGGAATAGACTGGGGTGGACAGGCAGAGGAGCAGCTGAGAGCCCCGCAGTGCCCCGGGCGGAGGGACCTGCCCAGGACCAGTGTCCCCGCACTGCCAGGTGGCAGTGAAGGCCTCCGCCAACTGGCGGGAGATGCGCAGTCCTTCCCAGGGCACGGGTGTCTCGGAGCTCCCGGGCTCCAAGACGGGGACGGAGGCTGCAGGGCGGGCGTGGGGGTCTGTGGCCTCCTTGGTCTGCCCTCACAGGGACCCCCAGGGACACAGGCCTGGAGGTCCCTGTGACTGGGACGATGACAGAAGCTCTGCGCTAGTCTCAGCAGGGGCCGGGGGGAAGGCGGTCCTGGTGGCGTCCTGTGTCCGCCAGGGCTGACAGCACCCCGACTGGCCTTTCAGAAGCAGAGAGGGTGCTTCCTCCCGGGGGGGGGGGGGTCAGCCCATTGCAGGGGCAGGTGGAACAGTGTAGGGGCTGATGGTCGGCACCAGGGACCTGGAAGAAGAGGCAGGACAAGGAAACAGCCAGAACCCCCATCAGTGGGTGGCACTTTTCTTTTTTTTTTTTGCTTTTTGCTTTTTGGGTCACACCCAGCAATGCACAGGGGTTACTCCTGGCTCTGCACTCAGGAATTACTCCTGGTGGTGCTCAGGGGACCATATTGGATGCTGGGAATCGAATCCAGGTCGGCCGCGTGCAAGGCAAATGCCCTCCCCGCTGTGCTACTGCTCCAGCCCCGGATGGCACTTCTTGTTTGCCAAAGGAAGACACCAAAGGCTGGAGCCGCAGGACAGCAGGAGGGCACTTGCCTTACATGTGGCCCTGCTGGGTTCGATCCCCGGCATCCCATAGGGGCCCCTGAGCCCTGCCAGGAGTAATTCCTGAGTGCAGGGCCAGGAGTCAGCCCTGAGCATTGCTGGGCAAATGAAGGTACCACAAGGCACTGTGGGCAGGGCTTTGGGGAGTTCAGAGATGAGTGTGTGCCTGAATGCGGGTGCACACAGGTGCGCATGTGTGCACGTGTCTGAAGGCAGGATGCACAAGAGTGCACGTGTGCATGTGGGTGCACGTGTGTCTGAAGGCGGGGTGCACAGGAGTGCATGTGTGTGCATGTGTCTGAAGGCGGGTGCACAGGAGTGCATGTATGTATGTGTGTGCATGTGTCTGAAGGCGGGTGCACAGGAGTGCATGTATGTATGTGTGTGCATGTGTCTGAAGGCGGGTGCACAGGAGTACATGTGTGTGCATGTGTCTGAAGGTGGGTGCACAGGAGTGCATGTATGTATGTGTGTGCATGTGTCTGAAGACGCGCATGCGTGTGCATGTGTCTGAAGGCGGGTGCATACATACAGGAGTGCATGTATGTATGTGTGTGCATGTGTCTGAAGGCGGGTGCACAGGAGTGCATGTATGTATATGTGTGCATGTGTCTGAAGGCGGGTGCACAGGAGTGCATGTATGTATGTGTGTGCATGTGTCTGAAGGCGGGTGCACAGGAGTGCATGTATGTATGTGTGTGCATGTGTCTGAAGGCAGGTGCACAGACATGCACGAGCTATTTGCTCCCTGACCCCTCTGGCCTGGGCCCCCTCAGAATGAAGCTCCCTCACGCAAACTGTCCTGCTTCCAAATTTGGCCAGCCCAGCGTCAGGGACCATAGGGAAGTGACCAGTGTGGCCGGAAGACATGCAGCATGCGCCTGGCGGGCCAGAAGGGCAGCTGTGGAGCGAGAGTGGCCGCGCAGACTGGCCGTGCCTCAGCCCCACAAGTGGGCCTGTGGCCCGCAACAGCCGCAGCCTTTCCCTGGGGCCGTTCCCGGTGGGGCTCCGGGGCCACTCGGCGCGCCAGGGGGCGCTGGGGGCCACTTGGAGCCAGGGACAAGGGCAAGCCTGCCGCGGCCAGGCCCGTGCTCGGCCCTCCAGCTCCTGTGGGCCCCACAGTGGGGCCGCACGCTAGCCCGGCGTGAGGCGAGTGTGGAGACCCAGCACGCAGCCGGCCCCCAGGGCTCACAAGCCCAGAAGCTTCTCCCTGCAGCCCCCACCATGTGGGAGAAAGGGCGGAACTTTCCAGAACTCAGAGTGCTTCATTATGCCTCCAAAGAGAGAAGGTGGGTTTCCAGCCGGGGCCATGGGGGCCGCTGTGGCTCTGGGCGTCTCCGAGGGGACCGGAGAGGACTGGAGCCGCTTCTCGCCCAGGAAGGCTCGTTTTAGCCTGTCTCAGCCCCCCAGGGACAGTGTCAGGTGATCTGGGAGGTGGGGAGGGGCCCTGCTCAGAGAGTGGAGCCGAGGGGGGAAGGAGAGAGGGACCCGGACAGTGGGGTCCAGTGATGGCCTGGGTGAGGCCCGTCTCCCCCCCTCTCCCTCCCTCTCTTTCTTTTTCCTTCCCCTTCTCCTTCCTTCCTTCTTTCCTTCCTTCCTTCCTTCCTTCCTTCCTTCCTTCCTTCCTTCCTTCCTTCCTTCCTTCCTTCCTTCCTTCCCCTTCCCTTCCCACCCCCAGGTGGTGCTCAGAGCCTGGAGAATGCAGGTGGGATCCGCTGGTGTGGAGACCGCCAGGTCATCATGGCAACGTTGGGGTCCCCTGGGCTGGGGGAGCGTGTGATGCCGGCACCCAAACCTGCTGGTGCACAACCATTGTGCTATCTCCTGGGCCCTGCTTTTTGTTGTTACTGTGGCCCAAGCCCCCCCAACAAAGAAAGATCTTAAGAGGGTAAGGTGGGGAGGGGAGAAAGAGAGAGAGAGAGAGAGAGAGAGAGAGAGAGAGAGAGAGAGAGAGAGAGAGAGATGGAGGGAGGGAGAGAGGGAGAGAGAGAGAGAAAGAGGGAGAAAGAGGGGGAGAGAGGGAGAAAAAGGGAGGGAGAGAGGGAGGGAGAGGAAGAGAGAGAGGGAGAGGGAAAAAGAGGGAGGGAGAGAGGGAGGGAGAGGAAGAGAGAGGGAGAGAGGAAGAGAGAGGGAGAGAGAAAGGGGGAGAGAGAAAGGGAGAGAAGGAGAGAGGGAGGGAGAGAGGGAGAGAGAAAAGAGGGAGGAGGAGAGGGAGAGAGGAAGGGAAAGAGAGGGAGGGAGAGAGGGAGAGAGTGCTGAAAACACACCTCTGAGTTTGAGATGCAGTGAGTCTTTAAGACAAAGTATCTTGCCTTGTTTTTATTTATTTATTTATTTATTTATTTGCTTTTTGGGTCACACCTGGCGATGCACAGGGGCCACTCCTGGCTCTGCACTCAGGAATCGCCCCTGGCCGTTCTCAGGGGACCATATGGGATGCTGGGATTTGAACCCGGGTCGGCCGCGTGCAAGGCAAAGGCCCTCCAAACGCCCTCCCCGCTGTGCTATCTCTCCAGCCCCTTGCCTTGTTTTTAAATATATACATTTGAATCATCCCGAGATACACAGTTGCAAAGTTGTTCACGATTAGGTTTCAGTCACGAGTGTTCCAACATCCGACCCTTCACCAGTGCACATTTCCTACCCCCAGTGTCCCCAGTTTCCCTCCCGCCCCTGCTCCCTAGTCCGCCTCTGTGGCAGACTCCCCCACCCCACCCCTCTCTGCTTTTCCCCTTCTTGGCAAGTGGCTCGCAACACTTACCTCTCAGCACTCCGTCCAGGGTGATCGTTCCCAGCTCTCCTGGCACAGTGGCTCCTTCTCTGACCTAACTGCACTCCCCTTTATTTATTTTAATTTAAATTTTTTTATTTTCATAAGGTCGTTCACATTAATCACATTAATTGATTACATTCAATATTTCAACAACAATCCCATCAGCATCTTCCCACCACTATTATTTCGAGTTTTCCCACCAGGGGCAGATGCTAGATACTTCATTTTCTATTGCTTATTAGAATACCATGAGAGGTCGCGTGGCTGCACAAGCGGCCACGAGCTCCTGGAATTTTAAAATTGTTAATGGTTGGGGTCCCGAGGCATCTCTGTAGGGAGCTAATCCATTCTGAGATTAATTTGTGAGTCTCTGGGTCAAGGCTGTTAATGTGCTGAGATTTTTCCTTGTTTGTTTTTTTGCTTTTTGGGTCACACCCAGCGATGCACAGGGGTTACTCCTGGCTCTGCACTCAGGAATTACTCCTGGCGGTGCCCTGGGGACCATAGGGGATGCTGGGAATCGAACCCAGGTCGGCCGCGTGCAAGGCAAATGCCCTCCCCGCTGTGCTATCGCTCCGGCCCCTGATGTGCTGAGATGGAGCCCGGAGGCAGATCATAGGCGTGACAGCCAGGACCCCACGCAGTCGGGGAGATGGGAAGGGACAAACCGTCACCTCTGGCCCTGTGGCCTGGCATCTTCAATCCGTGCTCTTGCGTACCTGTTTTTTTCTTCTGGCAGTCTGCGGCCCCTGGGGGTTCATCTGGAGTGAGCAGAGCTGGATCCCTCGCTCCAAGTGAGGTGCCCGGTGAAACTGGCTTGGCATGGGGTGCAGAGAGATCTCTGGTGAGCTGCTGAGTCTCTGGATCTCCCCTTTATTCTTTTATTTTTTTTTTCTTTATGGGTCACACCCGGCAATGCACAGGGGTCACTCCTGGTTCATGAACTCAGGAATTACTCCTGGCGGTGCTCGGGGGACCATAGGGGATGCTGGGATTCGAACCCGGGTTGGGTGCGTGCAAGGCAAACGCCCTACCCACTGTGCTATCGCTCCAGCCCCTCCCCTTTATTCTTATTAAAATTTCAATGAGATGTATTGATTTTGGGGCCACATCGGCTGTGCTCAGGATTTACTCCTGGCTCTGCGCTCAGGGATCGCTCCTGGGAGTGCTCAGGGCACCAGACGCGGTGCCGGGGCTGGAACCCAGGTGGGCTGCACGGCGAGCGCTCTCCCTGCTGTGGTGTCTCTCCAGTCCTCGGCCGTGTTTTTTATTTACTTATTTATTTTTTGCTTTTTGGGTCATACCCGGTGATGCCCAGGGGTTACTCCTGGCTCTGTGCTCAGGAATTACTCCTGGCGGTGCTGGGGGGACCATATGGGAGGGATGCTGGGAATTGAACCCGGGTCGGCTGGTGTAAGGCAAACGCCCTCCCCGCTGTGCTATCGCTGCAGCCCTGCCGTGTTTTTGTGCGTGGAAATGAGTCTGTGAGCCCAGCTCTGACTCTGAGCTTGGGCCCCCTTAGGAGCCAGTGCCCTCTTGGCTTGAGTTTGGGGGCCTGGCCGTCCTCCCCCACTGACTGTGAGGGTCTCACCGGTTCCTCTGCGAAACAAAAGCTCAGGACACTCCCCCCCCCCCCAGCAGCTTTGAAGGGCCCCGTGTATGGAGTGGGGCTGGGGATCCCGCCAACAGACTTGAGCCCAGAATGCTTACATCCAGGAGCGCTGAGGGCATTGTTGGGGACCTGGGGTCACTCCTGGTGACACTCCGACACAAGGTCAAGTGGGCCAGTGCTGTGTTCAGCGGTGCCCCTGCCTGAGCCACACCCCCAGCCTGTCGCTGCAACATTGTACAAAACCAGTGCAAGTCGGCTCACTCACAGGATCCAGACTCCTCGGAAGAGATCAACAAGTTGCAGAGATTCTTCCAGACCCTCCAAGGGTGAGTCCTCAGGGCACCCTGGAGGGGCTGAGCCCAGCCCAGCCCAAACAGAGCCCTGACAGCCCAAATCCGCCACACTCCACAATCGCTGCCAGCTCAGGGCCAGAGCCCCCTTCTCAGCGGAGCCTCGTCCAGAGATGAAACCTGCTGGGAAACAGGCATGAGGGTGGGTTTTGTGGCTGAAACCTCCAGGCTTTCACACGGTGGGGGACGGGCTGCCTTCCGGAAGCCTGGCGGTCATGCACAAGCCCCAAATCTGTCACCCAGTTAAAAATTTAACTCCAGCTGTGTCACCCGTTAAAAATTTTGGACTTCCTGGAGCACAGGGCTGAAAATGCAGCCGTGACATCTCAAGCCCCCGCTCTGATAAACCAGGAGGAGCACCCAGGCTGGCTGGGAGGTAATGCAGAAGGAGCCCGCTGCGGGGGCAGCTTACGGGAATCACGGCGGTGGGAAGGCGCAATGGTGGTGGGGTCGGTGCTGGAATGTGAATGTCTATACAAATCACCATAAGCAACTCTAAGCCAGCGTTTATACACAGTGCAGGGGGAAACCCTGCCAGGGGCTGGAGCCACAGCACAGCAGGGAGGGCACTTTTCTTGCATGCAGCTGACCCGGGTTTGGTCCCTGGCACCCCATATGGTCCCCTGAGCCCTCCCAGGAGTGGTTCCTGAGCACAGAACCCGGAGTAACCCCTGAGCATCGCCGGGTGTGACCCCCAAGCCCGAACCAAACAAAACCCCACTGCAAGAAGCACCACCCAGGGTGGCTGAGAATTGCTGGGAGAGGCCTCTGGGCGGTCAGAGCAGGCTGGGGAGCCCCCACCCCCTGAAGCTGGCCAGCGTGTCCAGGACACTCCCACGTGACTCAGGCTGGCACCCACAGAGGGAAACTATGTCTGCATGAGCACATGTCCACTGTGATGTACACAGAGGCCGAGGGCAGAGCAGTGCCCCCCGGCACCTCAGGCACTGGTGCGTGGGGGGCACAGCTGCCCACCCAGACAGAGGACAGGTCAGACTTCGGGGCTCCCAGCAGGAACCCTGCAAGGCCCTGAGGGCTGGCACCCCAGGAACCAGGTGGGGCTCCCCTGAGCTCCTGCCGCTCTCCCCAGGTGGAGTGGAGGATGGGGCTGCCCGGGCCCTCAAGGGCCATCTTCAGAGCTGCAGGCGCTCTCAGACCTCGGGGAAGCCCCTCCTGACAAGGAGAGGCCAGACAGGCTTCCGGCTACAGTGACAACGACGTCCTTGATGGTCAGAATCCAGGGCCCAAGAACACAGAGGACAGGGACAGTTCAGTAAGTAGGAGAGCTGGTTTGCCTTTACAGCAGACACAGGGAGAAGGGAAGGGGAGAGGCTGAGAGCGCAGGGCAGGGGTCCTACAGGTGTGTCCTGGGAGCCCAGAGGGGGTCCCTCCCTCCCTGCAGCTGCCCTCTGAACCCCACCTTTGTCCGCGGGTTACTTTGTGTTTTCTCTCCTAGTCTTGAGACAAAGTTTCTAAATCTGGGCTCTGGCCCACCCTCAGCCCCTATCCCGCGGGCCACCCCCGTCCCACGTTCCCTAAGCCAGGCTCCCAGGGCGAAGCTCCTGCGCGCTTCCTGGAATCTCGGCTGGGAACGCTGCGGGCGCCAGCAAGGGGGGGTCTGCAGGTAGAGTGGGGGGTTTCCTCTCTCCAGCCCCCGTGGGTGTGGCAGAGCCGCAACATCTCTCAGAAAATAGGGAGATGAAGGCCCAGGGGATGTGGGGGGTGGGAATAGGAGGTTTCCTGGGGCGTGGCCTCTATGGGTGTGGCCTCCGGGTGGGCGTGGCCTCCATAGATGGGTGTGTCCTTGGGGCGTGAGCTTCACATGTGTGGCCTGTGGGGCGTGGCCTCGGAGTGGGTGTGGCTCCGGAGGCGTGGCCTCCACTGTGAGTATGGCTTATAGGGCGTGGCCTACGCGCGTGGGTGTGGCGTGGGGCGTGGCTTCTCTGGACAGCCGCCCCAGCACCAGAAACCAGAACCACGGGGGCGTCGCCTCCCGGGCATGCGGCTTGTGTTCGAGCTGGGGTGGGGGCGCCTGCACCCTCCGCCGTGCCTGGCAGGTCGCAGCGTTAGTGGGCAGGGTGCCCCCGCCCGCCCCCTGGGGAGGACGGAGGATGGACAGAGCACCTCCGCTGTGAGGCGCTCCAACCGCCACTCCGCCCGGCCGCCTCCTCTCTCAGGACCCTCCGGAGTCCTTCAGGCGACCTGGGACAGGCGCGGCGTGGGGGCCTCCCTCAGCCGCCGACGGCTCTCCTCAGACTCTCCTCAGACTCTCCTCAGACTCTCCTCAGACTCTCCTCAGACGGGCGGCCCTGAGGGGAGGCCCGCCGGGCGCCTCTGCCCGAGCGCCAGCAGCGCTCGCTGTGGTGAGGAGCTCTGAGGCCTGAGGCGCGAGGGCAGTTTCCTCCCCGCTGCTCCGCGGAGCCACAGTGAGGGGAGGGGAGAGGCGGGCAGTGTGCGCCGAGCCCGGGGAATGACGTGTCACGACCTCCCGAGCTGTGCGGGCGGGGGTGCCACCAGCTGCCCCTGGGCGCCCCCCCCCACATCCAGGCCCCCGAGCCTCCCGGGCCTGGTCCTTTCCTTTTCCCGCCTTTGGCTTTGGGGCCACGCCCGGCGGTGCTTGGGATCTGCACTCAGGGAGCACTCCTGACGGTGCTCGGGGGAGCACATGGGGCGGGGGTCGAGCCCGGGTCCTCCACCTGCAAGGCAAGCGCCTCACCAGCTGTCTTCTCGGTTCCTTTCTGCCCGGGCCCCGGCGCTGCCACCCCCTCACCTCTGGCTTCCCGCCCAGCTGCAGCACTGCCCCATGGGTGCCCCAGTCTCTGTGCAGCGAGCAACCCCCGGGGCTGCCGGAAGCCACGCCCGGGCCACGCCCACGGGCCACGCCCCAGCCACGCCCACGGACCATGCCCCAAACACACCCATGGGCCATGCCCCAACCACACCCACTGGCCACGCCCATGGGCCACGCCCCAGTCACACCCACGGGCCACGCCCCCAAGCCCTGTCCATTGCTCTCCGGCCCCAGCCCTGTCGTTTCCGCAATGCCCAGAGCGCCTCTTCATCTCTCTGGTGCATCCCTAGAGTCCCCCGGATTCTGCTACCCCATTTCCCCCGCTTGTGGATCCCCTACCCCACAGCAGGACAGGATGATGGGTCACCTCCTCGGACTCCTAGACCGCACAGGCTGGTGACGTGACAGCCAACCCCACCCCCTCCCCTCTCCCCCGTGCAGTTGTGCTGGAAATCGTTGTCAAAGTGAGTTCCTAGACTCAGTGGCCAGTGACCCCCACCATGCCCCAGCTTCCTGGCCCGCTCCCATCTCTCGCCCAGCAGCAAGCATATCCCCACCCTGGGCATTTGGGGGCGTGACATCACTTCTCAGCACAGAGCGTGGACATCCAGCTCAAGATGACACTCCCCCCCTCCCCCCCGCCGAATTCAGGGCGACCTTGGTTTGAGGGCTAGCATTACATTACAGCATTTTATTTTATTTTGGTTTGGGGCCTCACCCAAGGCGCTCAGGGCTGACTCCCGGCAGGCTCAGGGGCCATAGGGATGCCGGGGATAGAACCCAGGTCCGCTGCCTGCAAGGCAAGGGCCCTAGCTGCTTTGCTATCGCCCCAGCTTCCTCTACAGCATTTAAGCTTTAAACAAAACTGTACAAAGACTAAAGATGTATCCAGAGAGCTTAACCGAGCTGTCCCAGTAGAATCAGCACAGACGTGGGTGTGATTTGGCAGGCGTCGGGGCCACACCTCTCGGGGCCGGGGGGACCATGTGGTGTGACTAGGGATAGAACGTGCATCCCCACGTGCAGAGCATGCGTGCCAGCACCTCTCACCCCGCTCCAGATGAGGATTTTAGTCTGCATTGGGCAGCTCCCAGGCTGGAAATAGCCCCTGAGTACTTGTGGGTGTCCGGGGGTGGCTGGGTAACCGCCCTCAGGTCCCAGTGTCCTGCTGGGACGCTAGTGGCACACTAGTCCTTACTTAGAGTGGCATCGTGAGCCCGGTACTGGCTTCTCTGCGGAGCGGACGCCCTGCACCCCCTGGCAGGGGACAGGACACCTCACGCTGGGAGGGGGAGGAAGCGTGAGGGGCTCAGGGAGCCCCCTCCCGGGACACCGTCCTTAGAGCCCCGTAGCTCAGAAATTCCCAGTTGCTTTTTTTTTTTTATCCTGATCGATTTAAGGCGACGGGAGAATTAATTGGTTTAAATGTTCCAAGCTGAAGGCGGAAGGCGAGCGTCGCCTGATGGATGCGCGCGTCGGGCGCAGGAAGACGCTCAATCAATGTTTGTGTGCGGGAGAGGCCGAGCTCCCAGCCCGGCTCCTGGCCGGTCGGGGACAGCCGCAGAGGGAGGCGCGCCCTCGGCGGCTCAGTGCTCAGGGAGCACCGCGTGTGCCAGCCAAGCCTCCGCCGGGGGAGGGGTGGGAAAAGCAGTGCTGCCCCCCGACCCTGCCCGCCTCCCAGCTGGGATCAAACTCACGTGGCGGGGGCGCTCCGTGCCTCAGTGGCCCTGGGACTCGGCAGAGGCTTTTGTAGAAACCCTGCTCCTTCCTCCCAGGAAGGGACAGACGAGGGGCCCCGGGCTTGGAGGGTCCACACGGCCAGCAGGCCAGTGGGGAGGCGCAAGGACGCCAGGACCCCCAGTGCACTGGCCCGTGTGTGCCCATGCAAGCTCATACAGGGACGCCTGTAGGCATGCATGGACACCCCATGGTGCACATGTAAGCACATACATACACACACAGGTGTGTGCACACACGGGACCCTGTGTGGGCTGTTGGTGCAACACACAAAGGCATATGTTTATGTGTGTGTGTGTGCACCTGTGTGTATGCACACAGATGCATGACCTGCATGATGCACATGAGCATGTCTGTGTGTGTCCACACGGGCAGGAGTGCAGACAGACGTGTTTGTGTGTCTGCCTGGGCACACTGTTTATGCGTGCCTACACGTGAGCATATGTACATGCGTGCCTACACGTGTGCTGAGAGCGGTCTTCCAGGGATACCTGCTGGACGAGTGAGGGCTGCAGGGCGGGCAGGGCAGCGGCGTCTGGGCTGTGGCCACACCGGGCGCAGAGCCTCGGGCCTGGGGCGCAGCAGGCAAAGGCGTCTCTGAGCTCTGAGGCGGGCCTGGGGTCAGCCCCCAAGGGTGGGGCCAGGAAGGGGGAGCCTGGGGAGGGGCCTCGCTCCTGCTGAGTCCTGGGACGGCTCTGTCAGTTCCCGGGGAAGTGTCCCCAGGGCAGTGTCCGGGCTGGGGTCACGGGAGCCAGGTGGAGCTGACCACCTCTGCAGGCCAGGACAGGGCCCCACTGCCCCCGCCCCATAACTGCGGCACGGGAGTTCCCAACATTGGACTCAGCGTCTCACCGCTGCCTCTAGTAGAGGGGCCACCTTCTGCCTTTGCCCTTCATCCTGGGGCCAACGGGAGAAGACCCCCGCCCCACCTGCCGCCTCCCAGGACCCAGCCCTCATCTGAAAGCCCCCTGACGTCACAGAGGGGCACAGAGTACTTTCACAGCAGGAGCAGACGCAGGAGGACAGTGGGGGGGCACTTGCCGCACGTGGCCAACCGGGGCCCTGTCCCGGCGGCCCATGGGGTCCCTACTCGGACACGAGTCATGCCCGAGTCCAGAGTCCAGAGTCGGGAGGAAACGCCAGGCACGGCCCAGACACGAACAGAGACCCCCAGACAAATGCAGAGCAGCTCATCCCAGGGGCTGTGGCCCGGGGCCCCGGGGAGTCTCCGGCTGTGGCCACCGTGTGCCGGCCGCTGGTGTCGTGTCTACCTGAGGAATCGCTGCCGTGGCCCGCGCAGCCTGCCCAAGCCTCTTCCTCCAGGAAGGCGGCCTGGTGTTCTTCAGGGTCAGGAACAGGGCCAGCGCGAGCCGAGCCTGCGCAGGGACTCGGCTGTTCCCTTCGGGGGCAGCCGTGAGCCCCGCGTGCAGCCTGGGCCCGAGGAGCGTTTTTGAGAGAAGCAGGGCTCCGAGCGGGAGGAGGGGGTGTCGGGGGCTCGGGCCCGGCTCTCAGCCAGTCCCGGCGCCCCAGGCCTCACACGGGAGCTCTGCCTTCCCGTGCGGCCCCCGGAGCCGTGCGGACGCTCCCTCCTGCCCCTTGGTGCCTGCTGCTCCACCCCCTTTCACACAGGGTCTAGCTGGCCCCCGGTGGGGCCCCCTGGCACGGGGACCACAACTAGGACCCTGTGGGCAGGGACCCTGCTTCCGATCAGGGGAGGCCGGGGGTCTGCGCGGTGCCCCAGCTGGGGGTCTCTCAGGGCTGGACAGGCAGGGGTGTGTGTACGCATGCATGCACTCGTGTGAATGTGTGTACGTGAGCATGTGCATGCTCCTCTGTGTGTCCACATGTGTGCATGTATACATATGTGTACCCGAGTCTGCACACATGTGCACCCATGCAAATGCATGTGCACGTGTGTGTATGTATGTGTACATGTGTCTGTGTGTGGGCTAGAGAGATAGCACAGTGGATAGGGCTTTTGCCTTCCACGCAGCCGACTCAGGTTTGATTCCTCCGCCCCTCTCGGAGAGCCCAGCAAGCGACCGGGAGTATCTCGCCTGCACGGCAGAGCCTGGCAAGCTCCCTGTGGCATATTCGATATGCCAAAAACAGTCACAATAAGTCTCACAATGGAGACGTTACTGGTGCCCGCGTGAGCAAATCGATGAGCAACGGGGTGACAGTGACAGTGACAGTGATAGTGTCTGTGTGGGTTCTCAGCTGCTTTCTCAGCCAAGGTGTAGGGGCGCCTGGCGGTTGGTGGAACACACAGAGACCCCCAATTTCCTTGCAGGCAGCCTGGAGAGCCGGAGAGCTGGGGAGGGCCCCGGGGCTCAGTCACCTCCTGAACTGTGCCCCCCACCCCCGCAGTCTCACTCCAAGGAGGAGAGGCAGGCTGGGTGGTGGCCCGAGCTCAGGGAATGGCTCCTCCCGACGGCCACGAGGAAGGCGCTGTGTGTGCAGGACTGAACGGAGAGACAGAGATTCCTGCAGGAAACACGGGGACTGGAGCGACGGTGACCGCTGGACTCCGACCGGGCGGCCTCCCGTCCTGCCCTCCAGACAGCCTCTGGCAGCTGGGAACGTCCCCTCAACTTAAGGGCCGTCCCAGAGCTGAGGACCAGAGTCGGAGAGGCCGTGGGCGTCAGACCCAGGCTCTGTTCTCCGTGCGGTGCCTGTCGGAGCATTCGTGTCTTGAGCCCTGAGTGTCCCTCTCGGTAAGCCCCCTGCAGAGGCCAGCCGGCAGACACGGGGCGGGGGCCAGCGTTCAGGAGGTGACTGAGCCCGGGTCTGCAGGCAGGGGAGTTGGGGGGATGTTCTCCGGCAGCCGCTAGGCAGGTGCCCCAAGCACCTTGGCCGAGAAAGGGGAACCCAAACTCCACTTCAAGGAGTGAAGAGGAAAAGGGAGATTTGCTCCCAGGTGCCACGCAAAGGCCCCGCTGGGTCACTCAGCTGCCCAGTGGAGAAGGGGGCTGGGAACCCCCCACAGACGCATGCACACACGTGCACCCATACATACACATGCACACGTGTGCACATGCATTGCCACAGCCATCCCTGATGTATGTGGTTAATCCGATGCCCTGGCAACCCCCTGCCTGCCTCCATTTGGCCAGGCAGAGGTGCCTGCTTCCTGCACGGGGGTGCAGGGAAAGGAGTGGCCAGCAGGGGGCAGCACAGCCTCACCCACCGATCTGGAAACTCAACCTGAGCCGCTTCCTGCTGGCCCCTGGGGAGGTGAGGGAGGCGCTGGAGAGAGAGGCCTGTTGTTGGGGGGTCTGCGGGAGCGGGTGGGGGGTCCTGTTGGGCTGGGAGGGCCGCACAGGGGAGGCTTGTGTGCGCTCCTCTGGGGGTGCACGCCAAGGGAGGGTGCTGCCCCTGCTCAGCCCAGCAGCTCTCCGGGCGTTCCTGGGCGCTGGCCCGGAGCAGAGGAACCCACAGTGCCTGAGTTTTGGTGACCACTGGGCACTGGCGGACGAAGGCACGAGGAAGAGACTGTCCTTTCCAGGCTGCTGTGAGTCTGGGCGTGATGGCAGGCCGTGGCAGCCTTTGTATACCTGGAGGAGTCGGCGGGACAGAGGGCTGCAGTGACTGGGCAGCTGAGTCTGGGAGCAAATGTCCTTTTTGCTTTTCACTCCTTGGAGTGGGATTTTGGTTTCTGCTTCTTCCTGGGTCCCGGCCTTCCTGTGGGGCTGCTGGCTTGCCTGCTCCCAGTTCTC
Organism: Sorex araneus; assembly: GCF_027595985.1. Lineage (NCBI taxonomy): Eukaryota > Metazoa > Chordata > Mammalia > Eulipotyphla > Soricidae > Sorex > Sorex araneus. The sequence goes on along the minus strand of NC_073302.1, from coordinate 1,797,859 downwards.
TTCCTCAGGTGCTCCCCGGAGCGAGGCCCAGGCTCCCCCTACGCCCAGGGTCCTCGCAGCACCCTGGGGTGTCTCAGAGTCTCCCGGAAGACACCCTCACCCACGAGAGTCTTGCTTGTCTCCTGGGGTCCCCCCTGCCAGTTTTGGGCGTGGGGGCAGAGGGAGAGGCAGCAAGTGAGAACGGGCCCAGCCCGGCTGGGGGCTGGTGAGTACCACGCCTGCCTGGTTAGTGTGAGTCTGGCCCAGGGCTGCCCCTGACGGCCCCTGACCGTTCCTGGCTCCTCCACTGTCCGCGGTCCCTGCAGCCCCGTGCCTGCCTGAGTGACAGATGCGGGGACTGGGAGTTTGTGCCCACCAGGACGACCACAGAGGAGAGGAAGGGGGAGTAATAAGGGCCTGCCCGCTGGCTCCGCGGGAGGCTCACAGAGACGGGCCAAGGGGAGCCTGTTTATTGAGACGGACCAAAGGGCACAGAGCTCCAAGTTCTGGACCCGGCACCCTGGGAGGGAGGGGAAGGAAGGAGCGCCGTGAGACCGTGAGACCGTGAGCCCAGGGCCCGCGGCCAGGCCCACGGGGAGCCAGGGCAGACGCAGAGCAGCGTGTGCAGGGGAGGGGCCAGTCGGGGACAGAGCTGGGCTGGCCCCATCTCGTGGGGAACCTGAGGTCAGAGGGCCCCAGCCCAGCGAGTGCCAGGAGGCAGGCAGAGGTCCTGGGCCGCGGAGTGCGAGTGAGGGACCCAGCATCGGGGATGGACGCACAGCCCAGGGTCCCACCCTCAGGTGCAGCGCCTATGAGTCCTGTCCTGAAGGCCGCTCAGACCCATGTTTGGTGCCCTGCATTACATAGGGTGCCCTGAGCACTGCCATGAGTGATCCCGCAGCAGAGCCAGGAGCGGCTCTGCACATGACTGGGCGCGGCCTTCCAGCCCCTCAAAGCAAGAAGGGAAGTGACCACCTGCCCCTGCCTGATTGGTTCTGATCATGGCCAGCGCCATGTCCTGGGTGCAGGGAGGCGTACATGTGAGGCCCTCGGCCCTCTGCTCCTGGCCTGGGCATCTTCCAGGGCTCTCAGGTCACCCCCGGAAATTAGCAGACCCGCCCAGGCCCCAGACCCCACCCTGCTCCGTCCAGGTCCCAGGCCCCGCCCCTCCCCGCACAGACCCCGCCCATCACCAGACCCCGCCCCTCCCCGTTCAGTCCCCGCCTACCATAAAAATCCCTCTTCGCCCCGCCCAGGCCCCGCCCATCCTCCAGCCCCTGCATTCTCCCTCCCAGGTCCGCCCCGCCCCGCCCAGGCCCCGCCCATCCCACAGACCCCGCCGCGGCCCCGCCCCGCCCTCAGGCCCCGCCCCGCCCCCAGTTCCCGCCTATCCCCTTCCAGGTCCTGACTCCGCCCTAGCCCGCCCCGGCCCCGCCCAGCCCTTAGGCCCCACCTCTCCACCAGGCCCCGCCCCGCCCCGCCCCGCCCCGCGGCGGGTTTAGCCGACTCTGATCCCCCCCACTCCCACCCCCCTCTACCACCCTATCCCCATCACCCCTTGGCGGCGCACGCCCTTGTCGGGACCCTCCCCTGCCCGAGTGCGTCTCTGCCGGGGTGACCACTGGGTCTGTGACCAGCGGCTCCCACACCCGGCCGCCTCTGAGTACTGGGCCTGCCCTGGAGGTCAGACGGGGCTGCCCAGAGGATGGTCCTTCGGGTCCCGCGGCTCCGCGCTGGTCCCCGCGGCGGTGACTGCCGCCCCGCGGGTGTCCACCAGAGGGCGCCGCCAGCCCGCTGAGGGCCGGCCCGCGCCTCTGTCCGGTGCGGCGACCTGGAGCCCGGGTGAGCCGGACCCGGCGGCTGCAGGAAGGCTGGCCCGGAGGCTGGTTCCGAGCTGCCCTCCGAGTGGCTCCGGCTGGCCCCTGGCCGCCCCCAGGCCCTGCAGCGCCCCCCCAGTGGCTCCCGGCCCCAGGAGGCCAGTCTCTGGGCGGGGCTCGGGGGGAGCCCTAGTCGCCCCCCCTGCCCTCAGCCTCCCTCTGGGCAGGAGCCCCTCGCAGGGCCCACCCCCCAGACCCCGGCTCAGCACAGCAGCCAAGAGGGCTCGGCCTGGTCAGGGCGCCCCGACACCCCGTCCTCGCGCCCCCTGCAGCCACCCAGGGGGTCCCGGGGCCAGCTGTGCGGCCAGCCCTGCGCTTCTCACGGGGTCCCGTGTCTCCGTGTTCCATCACCCTCATCCCACCCACTCGGTGCCCGAGACACACGGGTCTGGGGGAGGAATGCAGAGTGCTTCTGCCCCTTGGCCCTGCCCCCTACCCCCTGCCCCCTGCCCTGTGCCCCTGCCCTGTGTCCTGTGCCCGCAGGTGAGGTCAGGTGGGTCCTGGCGTTGCAGGGACGCTGTCCAGGACTGCTGCCCCGTCACCCACCCACCCGTTTTCACTGCCCACCACCCACATCTCTCACCTAAGCTCTCATTCTACACACGTTTTGCTCGAGCACATCAAATGCACCAATTTAGGGCAGGGAGTGGGTGGGAGAGCCTAGTGGTCGCAGCACGGCTGTGGGTGTGATCAGGGCAGCCTTCCTGGACGAGGCTCCCAGAGGCCTGGCACAAGCTCCGCCCCCTCCTGGGCGGGCAGACCCGAGCCTCAGGCAGGACACGGTGCCCCTGCCCCACCCTGCAGCCACACAGAGCTGAAGCTGCCACTGACTCAGGGTCACCGGGATCAAGGTCACACACTCAAGGTCACCTGGAATCAAGGGCACCCGCTCAAGGTCACCTGCTCAAGGTCACTCAGGTTGCTCCTCCCTCTGCTCAAGGTCACCCACTCAAGGTACTCAGACTCAAGGCCGCCCGCTCAAGGTCGCCGCTCAAGGTCACCCAGACTCAAGGTTATCTGGACTCGAGGTCACCCAGACACAAGGTCACCAGGACTCAAGGTCACCTTCCCCTTCCCTGGGGCGTGAAGAGGGTGGGGGTCAGTACCCCAGTTCCTGGGTGGGGAAGGCCCCAGGCTGGGGGACTGCTGCCCGCAGGGGGTCCCCTGTGCCCGGGCATGGGCTGCGGGGCTCGTGGGCCCTCAGGCGTCCTGCCTGGCCAGGGTGACCTCTCCTGGCCTCAGGGCACGTAGGGCTCCCAGAGGGCGTGCTGCCGAGGCGTGAGCCCTGCCCTGGCCGGCACTGGGGCGCCCTTGGGTGCCTGCACCGAGGCCAGAGGGCAGGGCCAGTGAGGGGCTCGGGGAGGAGAGGCCCAGGGGCTCCTGCCTCTGCCCCTGCCGGACGGGCCCACGTGTCCACACCCCAGGAGGACATGGACACAGGGAATTCCCGATAGGGAGGCGGAGACCCCCCGGGCAGAGCCTGTCCCCACCCGGCCCTCCCAGCCCGAGGCCCCTGAGAGCCCCCGCAGGAGCTGGGGGCCGCATTCTGCACCCCGGGCTGTGTCTGCGGAACTGGCAGGAGCCTAGCGGAGCGGATGCAGACATGCCGATGTCACCCCCCCAGGTGGCTGGAATGGGGGGTGCCAGGTGGGGCTCTGAGTCTCTGCCTGGGGTGGTACATGCCCCTGCTGGCTGCCTGGGTGTGGTCCTGGTGCCTGCCTGCGAGCAGACGCTCAGGGAGAGGACTCGCACCTCAGTGCTCAGGGAGAGGACTCGCGCCTCTGTGCTCCGTCTCAGGTCTCCTTGGGCCAAACTGACTATTCTCCCACACTGACTGTTCTGTCCCACGGTCACTGAGAGCAGGCCCGGGGGCCACGGGCGCTCAGTGCCAGGCACGGCCTTGCATATGTTCATGCTGGGTTCCACCTCGGCCCCAGAAACAGCAGGTGTGAGTGTGTGTATCTGTGTGAGTGTGTGTCTGTGAGTGTGTAAATCTGTGCAAGTCCATGAGTCTGTGTGAGTGGAGGCGTGTACGGGTCTGTTTATGTGAGTGTGTGAGTCGTGTGACTGTATGAATGTGTAAGTGTGTGAGTCTGTGTGGGCCTGTGTGTGAGTGTGTGTGGGTCTGTGTGTGTGAGTGTGATTCTGTGTGGGTCTGTGTGTGAGTGTGTGAGTGTGAGTATGTGTGGGTCTGTGTGTGAGTGTGTGTGGGTCTGTGTGTGTAAGTGTGTGAGTGTGGGTCTGTGTGGGTCTGTGTGAGTGTTGAGTTCTGTGTGGGTCTGTGTGAGTGTGTGTGGGTCTGTGTGAGTGTGTGTGGGTCTGTGTGTGTGAGTGTGAGTTCTGTGTGGGTCTGTGTGTGAGTGTGTGTGGGTCTGTGTGTGTGAGTGTGAGTTCTGTGGGTCTGTGTGTGTCTGTGTGTGTGAGTGTGTGAGTGTGAGTTCTGTGTGGGTCTGTGTGTGTGAGTGTGAGTGTGTGTGGGTCTGTGTGTGTGAGTGTGAGTTCTGTGTGAGTCTGTGTGTGTGAGTGTGAGTGTGTGTGGGTCTGTGAGTGTGTGTGGGTCTGTGTGTGTGAGTGTGAGTTCTGTGTGGGTCTGTGTGTGAGTGTGTAAGTGTGTGAGTGTGGGTCTGTGTGTGTGAGTGTGGGTCTGTGTGTGTGAGTGTGTGAGTGTGGGTCTGTGTGTGTCTGTGTGTGTGACTGTGTGAGTGTGAGTTCTGTGTGGGTCTGTGTGTGTGAGTGTGAGTGTGTGTGGGTCTGTGTGTGTGAGTGTGAGTGTGTGTGGGTCTGTGTGTGTGAGTGTGGGTCTGTGTGGGTCTGTGTGTGTGAGTGTGTGTGGGTCTGTGTGTGAGTGTGTGTGGGTCTGTGTGTAAGTGTGTCAGTGTGGGTCTGTGTGTGTGAGTATGGGTCTGTGTGTGTGAGTGTGTGAGTGTGGGTCTGTGTAGGTCTGTGTGTGTGTGAGTGTGGGTCTGTGTGTGTGAGTGTGTGTGGGTCTGTGTGTGAGTGTGTGTGGGTCTGTGTGTAAGTGTGTCAGTGTGGGTCTGTGTGTGTGAGTATGGGTCTGTGTGTGTGAGTGTGTGAGTGTGGGTCTGTGTAGGTCTGTGTGTGTGTGAGTGTGGGTCTGTGTGTGTGAGTGTGGGTCTGTGTGTGTGTGTGAGTGTGGGTCTGTGTGGGTCTGTGTGTGTGTGTGTGTGTGTGTGGCCCCGGGTGACTGTGCGCCCGTCTCCGGGCACCTGTGGAAGCAGCAGGTCAGTGTCCCACAGCTTGGAGGGGCCGAGAGGGCCAAGCCCCCTGCGACAGGCCCCCGCCCCGGCCCAGAGAGGCACGTCCAGCAGGAAGGTGGACGCGGCTCCCCTGCCCGGAGCCCCCACCGCCCGCGGCAGGCCCAGGCCCGGGGACACTCGGGCCCTGCCGCAGAGCGGGGGGGGGGCGAGGGGTGTCGGGCCCTGAGGGGCAGCTGGCAGCTCTCGGGTGACAGATGGGCCTGCAGAGGGGGGCGAGGGGTCTCAGGAGCCCGGCGGGCAGGGCAGGGAGAGCCGCCAGCCAGGGCGCAGCTGGGGGACTAGCACCCGCCCGCGTCCTGGAGGCTGTGAGGGAAGGTGCCGCGCGGCCCAGGGTCCGATACCCCCAGGCCTGGGGTCTCCCCCCCCCCCGCGGCCCAGGGTCTCCCCCACCCGCGGCCCAGGGTCTCCCCCATCCCCGCGGGTCTCCCCCATCCCCCACAGCCCAGGTTTCCGAGTTGCCCCCAGGCTCTGGCCCCCTCATCCCCCTCCGGTACTGTCCCCCGGGGCCGGGCTGGACGCGCGTCTCGGTAGTGACCCTGCCGAGCCGCACAGCCGTCACATTATCAGACAAATCTCTGTGGACGCCGGAGATGCGTCAAGCTGCTCAACATCCCACACTGGTCGTAACTGGAGGTGAGAAATATGGGCTGGTCGTAACTGGAGGTGAGAAATATGGGCTGGGACGGGTTGCAGGAGGAGCTGCCCCGGCTATGCCACCCCTGGCTCTGCCCTGGCACCTACCTGGGCTGTGCTGGCCACCAGCTTGGGTGACCCCCTGGACCTGCCTTGGACCTAGAGAGCCAGGCCCCCAGCCTCCCCCAGGCCCCCGGGCTCCCCCAGGCCCCCCAGGCTTCCCCAGGCCCCCAGCCTCCCCCAGGCCCCCCGGTCTCCCCCAGGCCCCCAGCCTCCCCCAAGCCCCCCGGGCTCCCCCAGGCCCCCAGCCTCCCCCAGGCCCCCCGGGCTCCCCCAGGCCCCCCGGGCTCCCCCAGGCCCCCGGCCTCCCCGACTCCGACTCCGCCTCGGCCCAGAGAGCGTGGCCCTGGCGTGCGCTGACCCGTCCGTCTCCCCCTCACCTCACTGCCCCGCCCAGGCCCCTGGCAGGGCAGCTGCTCCGCGCCCAGGGCAAGGCCCTGGGTGGTCCGTGGGCTGGCCTGGGCAGTGCTGGGGGCCTGGCCGTGGCCTCCCAATATGGGGGGGTGGGCGGGAACACAGATGCTCTGGGCTCTGCGAGGGCAGGGCCGGGGTCCCGGGCCCACGGCTCCTCTCCTCTCTGTCGCTTTCGTGCGTCCGTTTTGGGGCCACACCTGGCATGCCCAGGCCTTACTCCTGGGGGTCTGGGGGCCCCATGGGGTGTGGGGGTGGTTCCGAGTCTCCTCCCCGCTGTCCTGTCCCTGGGTCCTCTCTCACCCTGACACTGGCCCGTGCTGGGCGTCCACCTCGTGTCCCACACACGAGTGACCGTGACCGGTGGGGCCAGCGGCAGGCCAGGGCGTCTTAGATGCAGCCACACGGCCCCAGCAGGAGCTGGGCCCTGCGTGTGCCCACGCGCCCCACGGCACCTTCCTTGCAGGTGGCACATCGGGGGAGGCCCTGGGTGAAGCTTCTCGACTCCCCCTCTTGGACACCCAAGCCTGGGACCCCGGACGCCCCCTCTCACCGGCCTGCCGCGGGCAGCCGGCACCCGGCACAGCACCAGGTGATGCCGAGAAGGGCTTGGAGGTGGGTCCTGGAAGTGGGTAAACAGGAAGGCGGTTTAATTAGAGGCAGGAGCGGGGGCGGATCAGCGAGGGTCCTCCACGCCGCTTTCCTGCAGTTAATTACCCAGATTGCAGGGAATTAATTCCGGGCCTACCGCTGAGGCGGTTTTTTTTTTCTTTTTTCTTTTTAGAATCCTCCTAATTACCGAATCGGGCTGAAGAGTGACTGAATGGGGTAACAGACAGCGGCTGCCGGGGCCGACTTGGTCCTGGGTCTCAGGGGCTCATATCTCGGCCCTGGCAGGGCCAGCCGGCCCGGCCACCCGTGAAACAGGGCGCCTCTCGCCCACTGCCCAGGGGTTGCCCAACCCCCATCCGAATCCCCCACCAGGCACCAAGTGAGCAGTGGGGCGCCCCCTGCAGGAGGGAGTGCAGCTCTGCAAGCCACAGGTACGGGCAGAGTGGACGGTGAGTCCACTGAGAGTGGGGACGGGCGTCCGGAGGAGGGAGGGTGTCCTGTGGGGCCTCGGCCTTGGAGGACACCACGGGCCAGTGTGGCCTCCTGCCCCTGGGGGCCTGGGGGCCCAGAACTCAGGAAGGGCCAGAACCTGGCGGCACCCAGACTGGGCAGAAGACCAGTGCCCGCCGCCCTCTCCCCTGCACGGCCCTGGCCATGCCCGGGGCTGTCCAGATTAGAGAACTGGGGGGCGGGGGACGGGGGGCTGCTCCCCACCGAGTCCTTCGCACCCACAAAGCCTCCTCCCCGGGTCCCTGATCTGCACGGCCACCCCCGTGCTGTCAGCCCCCCACTGCCCCCGTCCCCTGTCCCCTGCCCTGTCCCCGCCGCCCCCAGGACACAGGCAGGACGCCCTGTGGAGCCGGGAGGACCCTCCTGCACGCGCCTCTGTCTGCCGGCCACGTGTCACGTGTCTTCCGAGACAGAGCGATCACAGCCCCTAATTAGCGTGTCCGGGATAGCGAGGTCTCCCCCTGCTCCCTGCACGGAGCGGCCTCTGGGCAGGGCTGGAGCGCTGCGGGCGGCAGGCAGCCCTGCCCGGGTCCAGCTCCAGCGCGTCCATGCTGTGAGGGCCGGCTCCCCGGGCCCCTCCACTGCCCACGGGGTGCTGTCCAGGGCACCTGCTTTTGGTTTGCTGTTGGGCCCCGCCCACTGATGCCCAGGGCTGACCCCGGCTCTGCGCTCAGGAACCACTCCTGGCTCAGGGGACCCTACGGGGTGCGGGGGGTCGAACCCGGGTCAGCCGTGTGCAAGGCAGACGCTCCCCACTGTCCTATTGCCCCAGCCCTGTCCAGGTCCTCTCGACAAGCCCCGGCTGGCCCGAGCCCGGGCCTCAGGTATCTCCATGGCCAGGCGGCCCCCGAGCCACCGGGCAGGGTGGAGCGTGACCGCACCGACCCTCACACTCGAGGGAGCTGTCACCGACGCCCGTCAGGGCAGGATCCGGGCGGCCCGAGAGCTCGGCCGCGGTGGCGTGTGCGTGGGAGCGAGGGCCCGGCCTGAGCACTGTCACACACATGGCTGAGCTCTGGGGTCTGGCCGAGCAGGCCCGTCCCCTGCGCTGTCGGGCAGCCCGTCCTGCGGGAAGGACCCCGCCCGGGAACCCGCCCGGGGCCAGCACCAGGGCCGGGGGCACTGCACGGGATAGCCGTGACCAGGCGTGCTCCGGGCGGCTGGGCCATGTCCCTGCGTGCCGGCCACCAGCCAGTGAGGTGGGGCCAGACTCCCGCCTGCCCGCCCCTCAGTGCCTGGTCGCAGCTGGCCCCTCCGTCCCCCAAGCTCTGGCCTCACGGTGTCAGAAACCCACGTGCCAGGGAGCGGAATGGAGCCGCCTCGGGCCACGCCACGCGGCCATGGGGGCCGAGGTCCCCACCCGGGCAGGGGCTGCTTCTGTGCGCGGGAAGGGCCCGGATCCCCCCGTGCGTCTCCAAAGATGACACCGCCCTGGTCAGCACCGGGAACTGCGCACTGGCCCCCCAGAGCCCCTGGGCCCGACCCCCGCCACTCGGGGGTCTCGGGCTGGTGTCAGGCCCGTAGCCCCGTGCGCAGCTCTGAGGAGGAAGAGGGCGGAAGGGCCGGGGCGGCCGGGGCGTGTGGGTGGCACGTCCCCCGGGGGCAGCCCTGGCACGCGGAGACCGTGGGGGTGTCGTGGGGGGCAGCAGGCCCAGCCCCGAGACACTTGGATCCTGGTGGGCGCCAACTCCCTCCGGAACCCGCGCAGACCCCAGCCCGGGCCCGAGCCCCCCCAGGAAACTCAGCCCCGGGGCCCTGGTGTGGGCCACAGCGAGGCCTTGGGGACCGCTCGGGCGCCGCCGGTCACTGCGTCCATCTGGGCCCTCTGGCCAGCGAGGGCCGAGCGCAGGGCCCCGGGCGGTGCCTTTGGGCACAGCAGGGCCTCAGCTGCCTGTCCCTGCGCCCGTGTGCGGGGCCCGTGGGGACCCACGGGTGCGGGCGCCCCCACTCCAGGCCCCGTCTCCTGCGGTGTCGTGACTGAGCCGTGGCAGCCGAGCCCCCGTGGCCCCGGAGAACCCGGAGCCCCCGGCAGCGGACAGAGGCACAGCCGGGGCCGCCAGCCTGCGAGGTTTCGGGGTGTCTGGGAAAGTCTCGGGGCGGGGAAACAGCTATTGATCGGGACAGGAAGTCGCGGTGGCTGGTGGCTGCGGGGCCTGCACCAGTCCAACCCCCCCTCCCCCCGTCCCCACGGCCCCGGAGCCAGCCAGCTTGCCAGACTCAGTTACAGCGGCAGAGCCGACAGCTGCTCCCAGCCCCGGGACCCGGGAGCACAGTGGGGGAGCACGGTGGGGAGCATGGCGGGGGAGCACAGTGGGGAGCACGGTGGGCATCCACGCCGGCTCCTCTTGTGGGGGCTGGGCTGGAGCCGTAGCACCGCAGGGAGGGTGTTTGCCTTGCATGTGGATAATCGGGGTTTGATTCCTAGGGCCCCACATGGACGGACCCCTCAGCCCTGCCAGGAGTCAGCCCAGAGCACAGAGCCCGGAGTCAGCCCTGAGCACAAAGCCAGGAGTCAGCCCTGAGCACGGAGCCAGGAGTCAGCCCAGAGCACAAGCTGGGGAGTGATCCCTGAGCACTGCTGGGTGTGCCCCCAAGCCAATAAAAATGAAAGGAGGAAGAAGGCCTTGGGCCATGCAGGCTGCGGGCAGCGGCTGTCCAGGCCTCAGTGTCCATGATCTGACGGGAGGGCCTGGTGGGGGGGTCCCTGGCACCCGGCAGGGTCTCTCTGGGGGCTCAGCTGACGGGTGGACTCCCCGCCGGGTGCTCGCCCACTCTCCTAGAGAGGCAGAGCCTGGATTTAGCGGGTGTAGCCTCGTCCCGTGAGGGGCGTCTGGGGGCCAGGCCCCGTCTGCCCCAATGGACCCCACCTGTGGGTGCCTGATGGGGAGGACACTGGGGCTGAGGCTCGGGCCCCTGGGAGGGTGGTCCGAAGCTCAGGGGTCTCCAGCAGACGCGCCTGCCCGGCCTCACCCACACCTGAGTGCCGGGGGTGGGGGGTCGGTGTGCCGCCGAACAGGGCTCGCGGGAGGAGCAGATGGCTGTCAGCTCGCCGTATGCCGGCCCTCGAAAGCCCAGCCAAGCGTGCCCCGAGACGGGGGGGCCCCCGAGCAGCTGGTGGGCGCCAGGCCGGCCCCTCCCCTGGGGCCCTGGGTCTGATTAGCAGGAGATAATGTGCAGGCAGAGGGAGCTGGCCCGGCTGGCCCCCGGCCCCACCGCCCCGCGCGTCCCCCGGGGCTGCCTCGCAGGGGCCTCTCCTCGCTCCTTGGACACCAGGGCTGGTCCCGGGGGTGAGCCAGGCAGCCCTGTCCACCCGTGGGGCCGGCCCGCGTGTCCCCCCAGCACCCCGAGGTGAGGGCGCGCGTGCCCAAGGTGGCATCAGGGGGTGCCCACCCGCCGACCGCAGGACCTCAACCCCTCTCGGCCCGGGGCTGCTGAGCCGGCTGTGGGCCCAGCTGTCCCGTCCACTGGGCTGACCCTTCTCACCCGGCCAGTGTCCCCGACACAGGACACGCGGCTGCACGAGGGGACGAGGCCTTGGTGTGGGACCTGCGGGGCCCTGGGCGGGGCGTGTGTGGGACTCTCGGACACGCCCCGCAGGCCCTGGCTCCCGTGGGGGGGTGGGGGGTGCCCTGGGGCTCAGTGCCTCAGCCTCTGCCCAGCCCCTGCTTCCTGGCCCTGGAGTGACCCTTGGGGCGACGTCCCTGTAGAGGGTCCAGGGGCTCAGCCTCCCCCAGGGACCCCCCCATGGCCCTCGGGCTCCAGGCTTCCAGGGAGGCGTGAAGAGACGGGCCCACCCTGCCCCCTCCCTCCCGGCCGCCTCCTCCCGGGAGGAGCCGGGCCCGGTCCTGCCCGGGGACTCAGCGGGAGGCGCGGCAGTGGGTGCACAGCGGGGCCCACTCAGCGTCTCGGGCACAGTCCGGACCTTAGGCTGTTCCGGACGTGAAGAAGTTCCAAGCCAGGAGTTCTTTTTTTTTTTTTGCTTTTTGGGTCACACCTGGTGATGCACAGGGGTTATTCCTGGTTCTATACTCCTGGCGGTGCTCAGGGGACCATATGGGATGCTGGGATTTGAACCCGGGTCGGCCGCATGCAAGGCAAACGCCCTACCCGCTGTGCTATCGCTCCAGACCCCAAGCCAGGAGTTCCAAACCCCCCCCCGCCCCGACTTACAGGTGCTGCTCTGGGGCGGCTTGGTGGTGGCGAGAACGCACATCCGCCTCCTGGCCTGTAGGAACTGCACCCTCGGGGGTGCCTGACGACGGGGGGTGGGGGCGAGGTCACACTCAGACTGACCCCTCTCCTGGGGGTCCCCGCCTGCCAGCCCAGGGGACAGACTCTGCTTCCTCCAGGTCTCAGGGCTCCCCGCTGACCGGCAGCGTCCCCCCACTCGGGTGGCCTTCCTACGGGGAGCCCCCGCCCACCCTTTCCTCTGCCCGGGGTCTCGGCCTACCTAGCCCCGTGCACGCGCCCACTGCCAGCCTGGGCTCTGACCACTCACTGTCCTAGTGTGTCGCCGGTCTGGCCGGAGACTCCCCCCAACCCGGGGACAGCTCTGGGCCGGGTCACAGGCTTGGGGGGTCTCACAGGGGGCCCCAGAGCGAGCCCCAGGCTCCCCGCGGAGGCCGCCGTCCCTGGCGAGGGGGCTGGGCTGCTCGTGTCCCGGCCTGCTGCTGGCCTGGAGGCCCGGAGCCGGGGGTCTCGGCCGGGCTTTGCGGGGGCTGGGTGGGCGGTGGGCGTGCTGAGCATTCCGTCTTGCAGCTGACATTTTGCTGGATGGCTCCAATTAGGCAGAGCCGCCCCCTCTGCAGATAGCCAGCCTGCTGATCATAATGGCTTATTAATCTGCTCCCAGCGTGCGTCCCCAGCCCGGCCCCTCGCGCCTCTGCCTGCCCTGATTGGTGGGGACCCGCCAGGCCTTGCTGCTCCGGACAGGGGCGCTGGAAGGGCGCAGGGCAGAGGGGCGGCCTGCCTCTGCCGGGGAGCCCTGCTGGGGGCAGGCAGTGTTGGGGTGCAACCCCGGGGGACACACGCCTCCTTGGGAGTCTCAAGCTGGGAACTTAGGGGGGGATGGCAGGGAGGGGGCGGCAGGGAGGGAGAGACACAGGGAGGGGGAGGCGCAGGGAGGGGGGAGGTGGGAGAGGAAGATGCAGGGAGGGGGAGATGCAGGTAGCGGGAGGCGAGAGGGGGAGTGCAGGGAGGGGGGAGGCAGGAGAGGGAGATGCAGGGAGGGGGAGACGCAGGTAGGGGGCAGCAGGGAGGGGGAGATGCAGGGAGGAGAGCGGCAGGGAGGGGGGAAATGCAGGGAGGGGGAGGCGGGAGAGGAAGATGCAGGGAGGGGGAGTCGGGAGGGGGAGATGCAGGGAGGGGGAGGCAGGAGGGGGAGATGCAGGGAGGGGGAGATGCAGGGAGGGGAGAGGCGGGAGGGGGAGATGCAGGGAGGGGGCAGCAGGGAGGGGGAGGCAGGAGGGGGAGATGCAGGGAGGGGGAGGCGGGAGGGGGAGATGCAGGGAGGGGGGCAGCAGGGAGGGGGAGGCAGGAGGGGGAGATGCAGGGAGGGGGAGATGCAGGGAGGGGGGAGGCGGGAGGGGGAGATGCAGGGAGAGGAGCGGCAGGGCAGGGAGGGGGAGATGCAGGGAGGGGTGCAGGCCTGCAGCGCCCGGTTCACTGTCACTGGGATCGGGGTGCCACCCTGTCCCCCAGGACATGTCACATGCTCAGAGGCTGAATTTCCCTGTGCTCAGAGCACTTTTCTGTGCTCGGAGCAGGCCTGCAGATGGGTGTGGTCACGGCTCGTCCCCTGCTCGGAGGCCCTGGGGTGGCCCCTGGTGCTCTGCCGAGGCCCCCGCTCGCTCCCTCCATTTCTGCTCTGCCCCAACTCCCTGCCCCACCCCCGCCAGGACACTGGGGAAAGCCTCAGGGTGGGGTGGGGCCGGGAGGGGGGGCTGCGGGCAGGGGCGGGGCGGGAGGGCAGCGGCTGGTGTCTTCAGAGTGGCCAGGGCAGGCAGGCCCTGAGCTGGACGGCTGGGGGTCCCCAGGCCTGAGGGAGGAGGACGCTGGGGTCTGTCGGGAGCGGCTGCTGGGGGAGGGGCAGGGCAGCGCGACTGAGGCCCCCTCCCCCTCCGACCGTCCTGAGCCGGCTTCTCCCGAGGGTGGCCGTTGGGGGGGCAGACCCGGGGGCGAGGGGAGGGCAGAGCGGGACGGGCCTCAGGGAGGCAGGCCTCGGGCGCCTTCCCCGCGTCTCCCCGGGGCCTGCCCGGGGGTGTAGGGCCCATTTCTCTCCCCGCAGCCCAGAGACAGCCCTTTGCCGCGCCTCCGTGTTGCAGGCATTTAAATTGCCATTTTATTTAAATTTATGTCCGGGATCCCGGCAGTGAAGGGCCATTTCAAAGTCAGTTTCTGCTTTATGGCCGTGCAGGACACGCCAGGCAGCTGTCGGGGGTCTCGCTCTCGCTGTCCCCTACGTGCAGGGTCCCGGGGCCCCGGCAGGAGGCTGCACCCCAGCTGCCGGCCAGGCTGGTCCCTCCTCGGGCTCTTTGAGGGCTCTTGGGCTCCGTGATGTGATAAATGACCAGGCGGGCCAGCCTGGTCCTGAGCGATCGATTCTCTTCCCTTCCCCAGCCAGGTCGCGCACACCTGCCTCAGTTTCCCCATCTGTCAGAGGGGCAAGTCTGGTCCAGAGGGCGTCCTCTCCCAACCTCTGTCTGGCGGGAAGCCCCTCACGGCCCCCAACCCGGCACAGGCCGTGGCCCCTGTGTGCTCAGAGGAAGGGCCACAGGCCGTGGGCTGGGGTCTCTGTTGGTGTCGGCTCCTGGGGCTTCTGTCCCAGCGTCCGGCCGCTGAGTCCCGCTGAGCCTCCCCGGAAGAAGGGCCGGTACCAGCTCTGGGCTCGCCCTGGGCCCCCTTGGCACAGACCTGGGCACCTCGTGCGGGTCCTGGCAGGGGCTTCGGGTTCCCCGTGCGGGGTCTTCACTCGGGGGCCGTTGAAGGCGTCGGAGCAAAGCCCACTCTGGCCGGCCCGCCCTGGGCCCCTCCTGCCTCCAAGTGGGCGGGTCTGCCGGGGTCCAGGCGAGAGGGCTGAGGACCAGCCCGGATGGGGGCCCTGGGGCGGGGCAGGGCTGCTCAGGGAGGCGGGGGTGGGAGCGGCTGGCGTGGGCCCGCGGGTGGGAGGCGGGTGGGAGGCGGGTGGGATCTCTGTCATTCTGCGTCTGTGTTGCCGCTTCCAGAAGCTCGGGTCCTGTTCAGCTGCGCCCGAGCTCGCTCAGAGGCTGGAAGTGCCAGGAGGAGGCCCCTGGGCGCAGGGCCCGGAGTGAGGGTCGCCCGGCAGGTGCTGGAGACGCCCGGGGAGGGGGAACCCAGTGTCAGTACTCGGTGGAGTGGGGGCCCTCGCGGTACTCGGTGGAGTGGGGGCCCTCGCGGTACTCGGTGGAGTGGGGGCCCTCGCGGAGGACAGCTCGGAGCGGAGGCCCGCAGGCAGCCTGGCCGGCCCCGGGTGGGCAGGGAGGGGGCGGGGCCTCGTGGGGGCTGGCCAGGGGCGCCTCTGGATGAAGGGGGGGTGGGGCGTGGGAAGGGGGCACCTCTGCTCACAGACACCCCTGGGGCTGGAAATGGGTGGGCAGCGCCTGGGGGCACGAGGGGCCCAGTCGGGGCCAGCGGCTGTCTTGGCTGGGGAGTCTGGGCCCGGGCCGGCTGGCCGAGGGGTGGGTGGGGCCCTGGGCTGGGGCTGAGCTCTGGTCCTGGGGTGGTCCTGGCCCTCCTGGTGGTCTCGGCCCCGTGGGAGTCGAGGGCCTGCACTTGGCGCTGCCCACACTTTGGCACGCATGCGCTCACATACATGCACACACGTGCATACAGGCATAGGCTCACATACACAGAGCACTCTTCATGCACAAATGTACGTGTGTGTGTTCTCAAGACAACGCACAGCACACCTGAGCACACGTGTGCTCATAAGCAGACACATGCTTGCGTGAACACAGGAGCATCCACAAGCAACATGCCCGTACCCCACATGCACAC
Organism: Sorex araneus; assembly: GCF_027595985.1. Lineage (NCBI taxonomy): Eukaryota > Metazoa > Chordata > Mammalia > Eulipotyphla > Soricidae > Sorex > Sorex araneus. The sequence continues at coordinate 1,782,483 of NC_073302.1, read as the reverse complement.
ACATGTACACATGCTCGCACACAGGTGCAAGAAGTGCAGGAATGATTGCATACAGGCACACACATGATAGCACAAATGTGCAGGAATGATTCACACAGTGCATGCATGACTGCCTACATGTACACGTACATGTACACACGTGTGTGCACGAAAGTACACGCATAGCTGCACATCTGCACGTGGTGCGGGCCCTCAGGCCGTCTGCCAACAGCCAAGAGATCCCCCTCCCCCCCAGCCACGCTCGGCTTCTCCCTGACTGTCCCCACCCTGGGGTGTCAGACACCAGGCCCCGGCCTGTGAGACTGTCTCCCGGCTGGGAAGGTGCGACCGACCGGGAGCACGACAGCCCCGGGAGTGGGCCCGAGCCGCCCTGCGCCCGCTGAGGCCCGCTGCTGACGCCAGCCGCTGGATCTGGGTCGCCGCGTCCCACAGGCAGCCCCGCGGTCCCGGGCGCCTGAGAGGCCGCCGTGCCCGGGCGCCACGGGACCCCCGTGGGCATCCGAGGGCAGCGGCGGGCGGAGGGCAGGCCCGGACCCCCGGTACGATCTGCATCTGCGGCGGGGGGAGTGGGCTCGGGCAGCGGGGAGCCTCGTGCCATCCCTGGCCGCTGCCCGGCGTCCCTGCAGTCAGGTGACCGCGCGGTGCTGCGGGGCGCGTCGCAGGGACCTGACTGTGCGTCCCCCCCCACCCAGCCCCGGCCCCTCTGGCTCCAGGGAACACGCGTGTGCTCGCGAGGGCCGCCCTGGGCACCCCTCCCCCACACACCGCAGACAGCCTCCTGCCCCAGCTCCTCTGCGTGAGGAGCGGCCACCCGCGCCCCGCCGCCGCCTGCTCACGGCGCAGACAGGGACGGTGCCCGGGGGCTGGGGGTGCAAGTACCGACTGTGGCTCGGTCCGGGCCACATCCCGGCCTCTCTGCAGTCCCCGCCATGGCCACTAGGTGGCGTCGCCTCACACCTGCATCCTCCGGGCTGGGAAGAGCGGCGGCTTGGGGCGGGCAGGACGGCGGGGTGGTGGGGGGCAGCAGACCCGCCGAGGCCCAGGGAGGCAGCGCAGTGGGCAGCACGGAGCGCCCCTCACCCGGACAGAGGACGGCCCTCACTGCCACGCGCTGGCTCTGTTCACTCCTGAGCATGATTCTGCTCCAGAAATGAGCCCGTGCAGCCAGACGGGGCAGGAGCGCCCGCACACGCAGTGCACACGTGTGCATGAACTGTGCTCTCTGCACCACGCATGTGCACAGAGTGCTCTGTGACATGCATATGCACACCTGTGTGTACAAGAGACGTTATCCTGATGGCCATGCATGCATGTACTCGTGTCCTTGTGTGCTCTGCACACACAGAGGCAGGTCTGTCCTGCACTCTGCATGTGTGTGCACACGAAGCTGCCCTGATGGGACTGCATGCAGGCACAGGTGTGCCCTGTCACAGGACTGCGTGCACGCACAGGTATGCTGTGTCTTGTACATGCTGTCTGTATGTGCTCATGTGAGCGTCTCCCGTGACTGTGTCGCGTCTGTGACGTGGGGAGACCTGCAGGCTTGGGGGTCTGCAAACCCCCCACTGCCGTGGGCACAGCCCAGCTTGTCGGGACCTGCCGGCCTCTGAGCGCTGGGCGGGGGGAAGCTCTGGCCTCCAGAGCCACGCGGGCAGCCGCACACGGGCAAGGCAGGGAGGACGAGCTCGCCAGGGGCCTGGAGGAGACCCAGTCCACCCCACCCAGGGACAGCGGACAGGCCCAGCCCCTCCCCCGCCCAGGGACAGTGGACAGACCCAGCCCCTCCCCCATGAGGGACAGTGGACAGGCCCAGCCCCTCCCCCACCCAGGGACAGTGGACAGGCCCAGCCCCTCCCCCGCCCAGGGACAGTGGATAGACCCAGCCCCTCCCCCATGAGGGACAGTGGACAGGCCCAGCCCCTCCCCCGCCCAGGGACAGTGGATAGACCCAGCCCCTCCCCATTGAGGGACAGTGGGCAGGCCCAGCCCCTCCCCCGCCCAGGGACAGTGGACAGACCCAGCCCCTCCTCCACAATAGACAGTGGACAGACCCAGCCCCTCCCCCACAATAGACAGTGGACAGACCCAGCCCTTCCCCACCCAGGGACAGTGGACAGGCCCAGCCCACCCCGCCCAGGGACAGTGGACAGGCCCTGCCCCTCCCCCACCCAGGGACAGTGGGACAGACCCAGCCCCTCCCCCACCAGCCCCCCTGGGCTCTTGTGGGCAGCCCAGATCCTACATACACCTGTCAGCAGCCAGTGGCTGCCTTCCAGAACCTTCCAGAATCTTCCAGAATCTTCCAGGCCTTCCAGACTCTTCTGGGGCCTCTTGGCGCAGTCTGCGGTGACTAAGCTGTCTCCTCACAGTCAGGTTCCTAGAAACCTCCCTCTGCAGAGGCTTCCAGACACACGGGCTCCGGGAGCGTCTGCGGGGTGACACCAGTCAAGCCAAGCATGTGCAGGCCCCTGGGGAATCCGTGTCCCGGGGCGCCCCTGATAAAGGTCACTCCAGCTGCTGCCCGCTGCTGCCCGGCCTCAGCTCTGTCCTCAGCGTGCCCGGCCCACGGATTCATCCCTAGACACAGCACAGCCGGGGACCCCCCAGCCCCCGAACAGGCCGTGTGGTCAGCGGGAACTGAGGCTGCGTGCGGGTGGGTGCCTGCGGAGCCAGGACGACCCGTCCCTCCCCCCGCGGGACCCTCCGGGCAGCGGGCAGTGGGGACGCTGCTTCCTGGTTAAACCAGAACAAATGGCTCCGGAGGCGAGGGAGCACCTATGAATTTTTAACGCCACGCGCCTGCATTTATCTGGCATTTATTTCGTTCTAATTTTCTGTCTCCCTGCCTTCCTGCTCGGGCCGCGCAGCTGTGGCCAGGCCGTGCCTGGAACATCAGCTGCCACCGTCTAAATATTTTATTGGCCAATTGCAGGCCGGAAGCCCCGTGGGAGCCCCAGTGCCAGGCACGGGAGGGGGGCCGTGGGGTGCAGGGGCTCCTGACTGCCCACGGGAGGGGGGGCCTTGGGGTGCAGGGGCTCCTGACTGCCCACGGGAGGAGGGCCGTGGGGTGCAGGGGCTCCTGACTGCCCACGGGAGGAGGGCCTTGGGGTGCAGGGGCTCCTGACTGCCCACGGGAGGAGGGGCCGTGGGGTGCAGGGGCTCCTGACTGCCCACGGGAGGGGGGGCCTTGGGGTGCAGGGGCTCCTGACTGCCCACGGGAGGAGGGCCTTGGGGTGCAGGGGCTCCTGACTGCCCACGGGAGGAGGGCCTTGGGGTGCAGGGGCTCCTGACTGCCCACGGGAGGAGGGCCTTGGGGTGCAGGGGCTCCTGACTGCCCACGGGAGGAGGGCCTTGGGGTGCAGGGGCTCCTGACTGCCCACGGGAGGAGGGGCCTTGGGGTGCAGGGGCTCCTGACTGCCCACGGGAGGAGGGCCTTGGGGTGCAGGGGCTCCTGACTGCCCACGGGAGGAGGGGCCTTGGGGTGCAGGGGCTCCTGACTGCCCACGGCAGGAGGGGCCGCGGGGTGCAGGGGCTCCTGACTGCCCACGGGAGGAGGGGCCGCGGGGTGCAGGGGCTCCTGACTGCCCACGGGAGGAGGGCCTTGGGGTGCAGGGGCTCCTGACTGCCCACGGGAGGAGGGGCCTTGGGGTGCAGGGGCTCCTGACTGCCCACGGGAGGAGGGCCTTGGGGTGCAGGGGCTCCTGACTGCCCACGGGAGGAGGGGCCGCGGGGTGCAGGGGCTCCTGACTGCCCACGGGAGGAGGGGCCGCGGGGTGCAGGGGCTCCTGACTGCCCACGGGAGGAGGGGCCTTGGGGTGCAGGGGCTCCTGACTGCCCACGGGAGGGGGGGCCTTGGGGTGCAGGGGCTCCTGACTGCCCACGGGAGGGGGACCGTGGGGTGCAGGGGCTCCTGACTGCCCACGGGAGGAGGGGCCGCGGGGTGCAGGGGCTCCTGACTGTCCACGGGAGGAGGGGCCTTGGGGTGCAGGGGCTCCTGACTGCCCACAGGAGGGGGGGCCGCGGGGTGCAGGGGCTCCTGACTGCCCACGGGAGGGGGGTCTTGGGGTGCAGGGGCTCCTGACTGCCCACGAGAGGGGGGGGCCGCGGGGTGCAGGGGCTCCTGACTGCCCACGGGAGGGGGGGCCGCGGGGTGCAGGGGCTCCTGACTGCCCACGGGAGGGGGGGGCCGCGGGGTGCAGGGGCTCCTGACTGCCCACGGGAGGAGGGGCCTTGGGGTGCAGGGGCTCCTGACTGCCCACGGGAGGGGGGCCTTGGGGTGCAGGGGCTCCTGACTGCCCACGGGAGGAGGGGCCTTGGGGTGCAGGGGCTCCTGACTGCCCACGGGAGGAGGGGCCTTGGGGTGCAGGGGCTCCTGACTGCCCACGGGAGGGGGGCCTTGGGGTGCAGGGGCTCCTGACTGCCCACGGGAGGGGGGCCTTGGGGTGCAGGGGCTCCTGACTGCCCACGGGAGGAGGGGCCTTGGGGTGCAGGGGCTCCTGACTGCCCACAGGAGGAGGGCCGTGGGGTGCAGGGGCTCCTGACTGCCCACGGGAGGGGGGCCGCGGGGTGCAGGGGCTCCTGACTGCCCACGGGAGGGGGGCCGCGGCTTGCATGGGCTCCTGACTGCCCACGGGAGGGGGCCTCGGGGTGCTCGGGCTGGGCCTGTGAGCACTGTCTCCTGTGTCTCCGGCAGTGGCCCTGACGTCTGTGGCTGCAAAACTCCTCTGACTCGCTCAACTTTGGCTGCAGCTGAATTTCATTAATTGTTTCTGTTTGTTAGTGTTTTGGGGCCACATCTGGCTGTGCTGCACCCTGGCTCTGCACTAGGGCTCAGCGGACCCTGGGTGGCGTCGGGGGAACCGGGCTGGTGCCTCCCCCGTTCCATCTCTTGGCCGGCCGCTTGCGGGGTCACATCCCCCTGTTCTGCCACTTCGCATCCCAGAAGGGGGAGCACAGGCGGGGTCGGGAGCACTGTTCTGGGAGCAGTGTGGAGCTGGGGGTGCTGGCAGGCCCAGGTACCAAACCCCAGTGCCAGGAAACGGGTTCTGCCTCCTGGGGGTGACGGCTCCTGGGGTTCACTCGCGGGAGCCTCCCCACCCGCCCGTGACCCGGCTGCCTCTGTCCCCCACGGCCCCCCTCGAAGTCCGCCCACCCGCGGCCCTGTCCTGTCTCCGTCTGTTATTTCATCCTCTCACCCCCAGGCAGGTGTCCGTCGGGCTGCCCCAAGGTCACGGCTGGCCAGCCCGGGCCTACAGCCAAGGTCACGGCCGGATCCAAGGTCACAGCAGACCTAAGCCACCGACCGCCCCAGCTCAGGCTGTGCTCCAGGTCCCAGCTGTGCCCTGGGTTTCCCGAGTCCCCCGCCCCCGCGGAGCCCCTCCAGCCTCAGCGCCCAGAGAGCATTTAGCTTCATCAGCAAGAAATTGAGGGGCCGGCGCCTCCTTCCCTCGCCGCCAGCGCGAGCCCGCGTCTGTCACAGCCGAGCAGATTTATATTAGCAGCTGAACTGACAGACCACACGCGGCGCGAGGCTTCCTGGAGCCGCCCCGCGCACCCCTCCGCGGGGCAGGAGGGCCCCCACCCGCCAGCAGCCGCCAGCCCGGCCCGGGGCGGGGCGGGAGCCCCAGGAGGCCCCTGGGAGGCCCCTTGGGGGTCTAGGGGACCCAGCCCATGGCACGTGCACCGTTGGTTTCATGAAGGCTGGTGGGACTCAGAGCTGACGTGGGGCAGCCAGGGGGTCCCAGGGCTGAGGTGGGACAGTCAGGGGGTCCCAGGGCTGAGGTGGGACGGTCAGGGGGTCCCAGGGCTGAGGTGGGACGGTCAGGGGGTCCCAGGGCTGAGGTGGGGTGGCCAGGGGGGTCCCAGGGCTGAGGTGGGACGGTCAGGGGGTCCCAGGGCTGAGGTGGGACGGTCGGGGGTCCCAGGGCTGAGGTGGGGTGGCCAGGGGGGTCCCAGGGCTGAGGTGGGACGGTCAGGGGGTCCCAGGGCTGAGGTTGGGTGGCCAGGGGGGTCCCAGGGCTGAGGTGGGATGGTCAGGGGGTCCCAGGGCTGAGGTGGGACGGTCGGGGGTCCCAGGGCTGAGGTGGGGTGGCCAGGGGGGGTCCCAGGGCTGAGGTGGGACGGTCAGGGGGTCCCAGGGCTGAGGTGGGACGGTCAGGGGGTCCCAGGGCTGAGGTGGGACGGTCAGGGGGTCCCAGGGCTGAGGTGGGACGGTCAGGGGGTCCCAGGGCTGAGGTGGGACGGTCAGGGGGTCCCAGGGCTGAGGTGGGGTGGCCAGGGGGGTCCCAGGGCTGAGGTGGGACGGTCAGGGGGTCCCAGGGCTGAGGTGGGACGGTCAGGGGGTCCCAGGGCTGAGGTAGGGCTGACAACCAATGGGGGGAGGGTCGCTGTGAGCTTCCGGGAGGCCCCTCAGCCCCTTTGCCGGATTCCTCTGACCTCGGACCCCCAGAGCTGGCCGTGGCCACTTTCCCGTCTTCAGTGTCCAATCTTCCTCTGCACTTCAGGCTCATCCAGTGGGAATTTTCACTTAAACCTTCCCGGACCACTCTGATTGCTGCATGTATGCTGACTCCAAAGGTCGCTGGGGTCCAGCCCCGGGCAGGTGGGGTGACCCGCCTGCCCCCGGGGTGGGTGGGCACTTTCCCAACTTTTCCCCCAGCTTCATGCCCCCACGGCCACAGGGGTGCAGGGTGGAAGGACGCGTCCTGCCCCATGGGGGGCAGCAGGGCTGCCAGTGAGTATGTCCGCATGTACCTGTGAGTGTAAGTGTGCACGTGTGAGTGTGCACATGCATGTAAACAAGTGCCTGGGTATGCAATTCTGCCCGTGTGTGCAAGTGAGTGGGTGCACGTGTGTGCCTGTGTGAGTGTAAGTGTGAGTATAAGTGTGTGCATGTGTGACTTGTGTGTGTGCATGTGTGGGAGGGCCAAGCACCGCTCTGGCTGCATTCTGCTCCTCCAGTTGCCCTGTTGGGGGGCCCTGAATGTGTTGGGGTTGTGGTAGGGGGCGGGGCGTGGGGCGGTGCTCCAGACCTTCCTAGCCTGCCCTCTGCATGCCGGAGGGGTGGAACATGACCAGAGGGCCTTGGGGCAGTTGGGGGCTGCACGCCAGGCTGGGGTCCCCGTGCACGCGCGCCCTCTCCCTGGGGGCAGGTGAAGGGATGCCCCGTTGGACTGAAGGCCGGGGCGGGAGGGGCGGGCCTGCCTCGGCTACAGCTGCAAATTCAGGGAATCAGCACCGAGCCTGAGACCTGACTTGAGGGAGGAGGCTGAGGCCCAGGCCCGGCAGGAGAATGTCCCACGTTGGGGCCAATGCCTGCTGGCTCTGCACTCAGGGTGGGGCCTCAGGGTGCTGGGTGTGGCTTCAGGATGCTGGGCGTGGCCTTGGGTGGGGCGTAGCCTCAGGTGCTGGCCGGGCCTCATGGCAACGGGAGGGGCCACAGGGAGATGGGCGTGGCTTCAGGATGCTGGGCGTGGCCTTGGGATGGGGCGGGGCCTCAGTGTGCTGGGCGTGGCTTCGGGTGCTGGGCGGAGCGAGAGGCCACCCACCACGCATGCCACGCCCCCTGTATCCAGACACGCGTCCACTCCTGTCCCGGGCCCCCTGCCCCGAGTCTGCCGTGCTTGTGTTTTTCTTGCCGTCTTCCACAGCGCCTGCTTCCCTATAAATATCTTGTTTTGACTTGCTGGGTTTGACTGTTATGCTAATGGGACGACACTGCGTGTGTTCTTGGCGACTTGCTTTTCTCACTCAGAAATGTGCCGCGGGCCGCGCGGTCGCGCCGCGGGGAGGGCAGCCCCCACCGGGGACACGCACACGGGCAGGGCAGCCCCCACCGGGGACACGCACACGGGCAGGGCAGCCCCCACCGGGGACACGGGCACGGGAGGGCAGCCCCCACCGGGGACACGCACACGGGCAGGGCAGCCCCCACCGGGGACACGGGCACGGGAGGGCAGCCCCCACCGGGGACACGAGCACGGGAGGGCAGCCCCCACCGGGGACACGGGCACGGGAGGGCAGCCCCCACCGGGGACACGGGCACGGGAGGGCAGCCCCCACCGGGGACACGCACACGGGCAGGGCAGCCCCCACCGGGGACACGAGCACGGGAGGGCAGCCCCCACCGGGGACACGCGCACGGGAGGGCAGCCCCCACCGGGGACACGAGCACGGGAGGGCAGCCCCCACCGGGGACACGGGCACGGGAGGGCAGCCCCCACCGGGGACACGGGCACGGGAGGGCAGCCCCCACCGGGGACACGGGCACGGGAGGGCAGCCCCCACCGGGGACACGCACACGGGCAGGGCAGCCCCCACCGGGGACACGAGCACGGGAGGGCAGCCCCCACCGGGGACACGAGCACGGGAAGGCAGCACCCACCGGGGACACGCACACGGGAGGGCAGCCCCCACCGGGGACACGAGCACGGGAGGGCAGCCCCCACCAGGGACACGAGCACGGGAGGGCAGCCCCCACCGGGGACATGCACATGGGAGGGCAGCCCCCACCGGGGACACGCGCACAGGAGGGCAGCCCCCACTCGGGACACGAGTACGAGGAGGGCAGCCCCCACAGAGGACACGCTCCCGGCCCGTGGGCACTTCGGGCAGCGGTCATGCGGCGTGGCACGCGGACGCTCCCCTCCACCTGAGGGATGCTCACCCCCCTCCACCCCCACGGGCTGCTCCTGGACGGACTTGGGGGCCCCTCTACGTCCGACGTGAGATTCCCCCTTCTGTGCCTTATGGGGGCTTTGTTGTGCTCCTTCCAGAAGTTTCTGTGTGTCCAGCCTTCTGACGGCCTCTGTTCTCACCGGGCTGCAGGAGTTGCTGGTGCTCCCTGCAAGGCAAGCGTCCTCCCTGCCGTGATAGCTCTCCAGCCCCTCCATTACTTATTGGCTCGATTTCAGAAGGTGTTTTTTTTAAATCTAGGAATTTGTCAACATCCGCTCCTTTCTCATACATTTTGGCATGAAGCGTCTGTTTATTGGCATACGATCTTCTTCACTACTGAGTCACGCTTACATATGTACTAAGTTTTCACGCCTAATATCTCCTCCTGGGTGTCTGCTGGCTGGGGGTTTCCAAGGTTTGCCCGTCGAGTCCCTCTCCTCCCTGTGACTGGGTTGGTGTTCCGGGCCCTCCCGGGTGCGCTCCTGCGATTCCCAGTTTAATTTCTGCCCCTTTGCCCCAGCGGGTCCGCCTTCCGGTACCTTCCGCGCTGGCTCTGGCCCCTCCACACTCCTGCGCCCGCACCGCTGCTCCCCTGTCTGACCTGGCGTTTGGACGGAAGCGTCTTAATTTCTGTGGCGATGCTCTCACACCGCTGCTGTGCTCCCGGGCTGTTGAGAGGATTCCCCCGTTTCTCAGCCAGGAATGTCGCCCGTGAGCTTCTGTCGCCGACCGCTGACTTAATTGCTTTGTGTTTGGGGACCGGGGGCTTCGTGATCCTGACGCTCGAGTGCTTGCTGGGGCTCGCGGCCCGCCCAGCGTGCCGTCAGGACGGGGGAACGTCTGCCTTGGCGCTGGAAAACGGTGTGTGGCCCGCGGTTCAGGGGCCGGCTTTGGGGGTCTCGGGTCGAGTGTCAGTTTCACCTCTCACGGGGACCTCGTGAGCGCCGGTCCCCCGAGGGCACCCCTTCCTCCAGGGGTGCAGGCTCAGCTCCCCGAGGCTGCTGTGGCCCTTCTCTGGCCCAGGAGGACCCTTCTGGGAAGTTCCTTGACCTGCTTTGATGCCTCTGGCGGTCAGGCTTGATCCTGGGCCCTCCTTTTCCAGGCTCCTCCTTGCCCTCTCAGCCTTGTGACTTTAGCTGGGGGTGAGGGCGAGGTGCCCCCAACACCCTCGGTGCCAGCAGCTGGCGAGGCCAGACCACGTCACGCTCGTCCCGGAGAGACGGTGCTGCCTGGACTCTCGGCCTGGGCCCCCAGGGCTCTCCCCAGTGGTGATTGGGGGGAGGCCGGGGGTCCCGGGGGGCCAAGCTCAGATCCTTGCTTATGTGAGACGAGGATTGGGGCCCCGAGTCCTCTCCCGGCCTCAGAGCACTGTTTCCTGTGCTGGTCTGACCTTCACCCCTTCCAGTCTCGTCTGCCTGCTGGTCCCAGGCCGGGGGGCCCCTCGGGACATCCTGGGCCCCGGGTGCGGACATTTCCCCAGACTTTCTCTTTATTGCCTGTTGGATGTTTGTAGCTTCACCCATGTTTGTATGCTCAGGGCTGAGTCCGGGCTCTGCACTCGGGACTGGTCCTGGCAGTGCCGGGGGGCCCTGTGGGGTGCCGGGACCGACTCGGGGTCAGTGGCCTGCTGGGCAAGTGCCTCTGCGCTGTGTGTCTCTCCGGGCCCCCCGAGGGGGGCTGGGAACAGCGCGGGTGGGACGGCATCTGCCTGTGGCCGACCTGGGCTTGAGCCCCGCCGCCCGAACAGGCTTCTGCACCCCCAGGAGTGACCCTGGCGCAGGCCAGGTGTGGCCCAAACCCACAACAAATAAGTGAAAAGTTAAATCTGAAAAGTCACCACAGCAGCACAGGGAGTTTTCTAGAACACTCCAAGCATCTGTGTGAACCCCTGTCTCCCGGCCCCTGCGCCGTGGCTTGGGATGAATCTGTGTTCCGGTGTCCAGTGCTCATGTACCCAGTGCTCGGGTGTCCAGTGCTCAGGTGTCCAGTGCTCCGGTGTCCGGCTGGCTGGGCCTGGGGAAATCAATCTCTGCACCCTGGACTCTTGGGGAAGTGCTCTTGCTCTGAGCTCTGGTTCCTGCCGAGCCCACGATGCCAGCAGCATCCCCCGCCCAGCACCCGGACTGTGTGGACACGAGCGAGGGGCCTGCGGGGCGGGGTGAGGGCAGAGGAGGGGAGGGGCCGCCTCCGAGAGCGTGTCCTGGGGCTGCTCTGCCCCACAGGGCCACCCCCTGGGGCTCGGTGAGCAGAGACGGGCACCGTGGCCTGGGCTGAGGGAGGAGCCCCTGGCCCCCGTCTGGCCTGGGGAGCAGTGCAGGGCCCGAGGCGGCCCCCTGCTCGCAGCCCCCTGCCCACTCCATTCCCGGGCACGCAGGCCAGACCCAGTGCCGAGTCTCAGCGTCCTGGGGGAGGGTGACGGCCCGCTCTGGGCACCAAACAGGCTGCGGGTGTGGGCGCAGTGGCCACACACACACACACACACACACACACACACACACACACATGCACACACACACATGCATACACACCTAAGGTCACACACACACTCCTGAGGTCAGACATACACATACCTCTGAGCTCACACATACACACATTTCCCTGAGGCCACACACACACACACCCCTAAGGTCACACACATACACACCCTGAGATTGCACACACAACAGCTGAAGTCACACACACACACACACACACACACACCCCTAAGGTCACAGACACCTCTGAGGTCACACATACACACATATTCCTAAAGCCACACACGCGCACACACACACATACACACACACCCTGAGATCACACACACACCTCTGAGGTCACACACACAGACATATACACACATATACCACCTGGGACACACACACACACACCTGAGGTCACACACTCACACCCACAAAGTCACACACACAAAACACCTGAGGTCACAAACACACGCACACACACCTGAGGTCGCTCTCTCACACACACATACACACACATATCCCTGAGGTCACACACTCAGCCCCCAGGGTCACACACACCCCAGCCAGGGACCCCGACAATCTTAGCACCATCCATCCAGCACCAGAGTCGTCCCGTCCCCCTGAGGCCCCGCCCCAACTCGGGACAGACTCACCTGGAGTCTGGACAGGCCGGTTGCGGTGGGAGTGTCACGGGAAGACGCTGCCTCCTAGCCCCGCCTTGGGGCCCTGTTGCACCCCCAGCCCCAGCCCCTGACCGCAGGCCCGCGTGGCCCTTTCTGGAGCGGGTGCGTGTCTGGGGCCTTTGCTTCTCGGCTGCAGGCAGAGAGTAGCAGGGCGGGGAAGAAGCTCCCGGGTCGAGCCCCCTCCCCACGCCTCCTCGCCCAAGGACCCTGCAGGTCGCGCCCTCCCCACGACCCCCCAAGGACCCTGCAGGGCGGGGAAGTCGCCCCCTCCCCACGCCCCCCCCACCCAAGGACCCTGCAGGGTGAGTCTGAGTGTGTCTGAGTGAGTGTGAGTGTGAGTGTGTGAGGGTATGAGAATGGGAACGGGCACCAGTACGCAGGGCTGTGTGACTATGTGAGTGTGAGTGTGAGTGTGTGAGTGTGTGTGTGTGTGCGCATGAGAGCATGAGGCTGTATGAGTGTACGGGGCGGGTGTGTCAGTGTCTGGAGTGACTGTGGGTCTGAGTGTGAGTGTGGATGTGAGACGGGGACGGAGGAAGGACCCACTTTTCTTTCCAAAGACCGCGGGAGCAGCTGCCTGGCGGGCAGCCTTCCCGGGGGTCCAGAGGGGCGGCGTGGCCCTGGGCTTCCCCAGCCCCTGATCTCCTGATGAATCTGTGTGGCTCCTGGAAATTAGGTCTGGAGATAAATGTGATCCACAGCCTGCATTTGCATATAAACAAGGGTGTGCGTCAAGCTGCTTTCCCGGCCCCCACCCCACGCTCTCTGCTCCAGGCCCGCCGGGACTTCCTGGGAGCAGCCCCTGGCCCTGTCGGCAGGCCTGACTTGGGGCTCGCAGAGTCGGCCTGAGCCCCGCCCCCCCCGGGTCTCCCGCTGCAGCCCCACACCTGGAGCCCCCAACGCACTCCCAGTGGCTCCTCCGCCTGCTCCTGCCGCACAGAGGGGCCGTCCCACCACCTCCAGGAAGCCTCCCTGACTTCCTCCCTGCCCCACGTCCAGCGGGGTGGTATGGCGGTCCCCTGCCCCCAGCCCGCACCTCCCCTACCCCGTCAGAGCCGCCTGGTGCTTCTCGGCCCCTTCCCACTGCTGTGGCTCAGGGCCTGGGTCCCACCTGGCGCAGAGCTGGGGCGCCAGGAAGCTTAGTGCCTCACCTGGTACGGATACACGTAGGTGTGCAGAAACACGTGCACGGACGTGTGTGTGTCTACATGTATGATCGCACACTTCCCCCATGTAAACCTTCTGTCTCGAACATGGCCTGTGTATGTGACGGGCTCAGACATGCCAACTCAGTGCGGTGTGGCCGCGTCCACCCCTCTTGCGGGCCTGGGTCCCGCCCGGGCCCTCTGTCCCAGCGCACCCCAAGGGCCCGTCCCAGCCCCCTGCAGGCGGGCGCAGAGTGAGGCCCTGGGCTACGGATTCTCCTCTGCAGGCTGGAGCTTCTCCGGGACTCGCCAAATGCTGTTTCCATGGCAACTGCTCCCCTCCAGCAGCCGCAGACAGGCTGGAAAAGCGCAATTTCAGCTTAATCTTCCCGAGGTCCCTGAGCACCGAGCACTGTTTAGAGAGGGGCTGGGCGGGGGAGCAGCGGAGCTCGAGTCTGCTGCCACCTGCTTCCAGCCCCTGACGCAGTTCCACCCTGGGTGGGCCTGGAGCCCCCGTGGTGGGGGCGGGGGGCTTCTCGCCTCTGGCACACGCCCTGCCCCACCCTCCGGTGCCCTGCCCCCCCTGCCCCCCCTGCCTGCTGCTCCCCGAGACTCCCGGGCTGCTCCCCCCCGTCCCCCAGCACCTCTGGCCGTGTGGGGGCCCCGGTGTCCTGGGGTGCTGGAGGGGTAGACAGCACCCGCCCTGAGGGGCTCCTCAGACCCCGCCAGCCCCGGGGGCCCAGCTGGTGGGCAGCAGCCTCTGGGGCGCAGGGAGCCCTGGTGGAGGGTCTCGGTGGTGACTTCCAGAAAGTTCCGTGAGGTGCTGCAGTCACCCCTCCAGGACTCCTGCAGGGCGGGGCAGGGTGTGGGGTGTGCACAGCCGACCCCGGCTTTTGCTTGGGGAGTGGGGCCTGCTGCCCCTCCAGGGGGTCCCCGCCCCCCAGCCTGGCTCTGGCCTCCTCTTGGCCTCCTGCCAGGCCCTGAGCTGGGGGTGGGGTCGGGTGGCCCACCCCTGGGGAGCATTGGGTCCTGCCCGGGGAGGAGGCTCACACCCCCAGCTCCGGGTGGGGGTGAGCACGTGCTGCCGAGGGAGCACGGAGGGTGGAGTCCACCTGCTCTGAAGGGGCGGGAGGAGCATTCTGCCACGGCCTGGAGGGCAAGTCAGGGACCCGCTGCCGTGGGCAGACCGGCAGGGCGGGCAGGGGTCCTGCAGACGCAGGCGCACGACACCCCTGCCAGGGCCCGCGGTCGGAGGACCGGAGCAGCCAGAGGTCACGGCCTGACGCGCCCTCATTCCGGCCTGAGGGGGGCGGCCGGCTGCCTCAGGCACCAGGCTCAAGGGTTACTCAGGGCTGGGTTACTCCGGGGCTGGGTTACTCGGGCTGAGTTACTCCAGGGCTGGGTTAATCCTGGGCTGAGTTACTTAGGCTGGGTTAGTCCAGAGCTTGGTTACTCTGGGGCTGGGTTACTCGGAGTTGGGTACTCGGGATGGGTTACTCGGGGCTGGGTACTCGGGGCTGGGTACTTGGGGCTGGGTTACTCCAGAGCTCGGTTACTCTGGGGCTGGGTTACTCCTGGGCAGGTTACGCGGGGCTGGGTTATTCTGGGGCTGGGTTACTCTGGGGCTGGGTTACTCCTGGGTGGGTTACTCAGGGCCGGGTACTTGGGCTGAGTACTCGGGGCTGGGTACTCGGGCTGGTTACTTGGGGCTGGGTTACTCGGGCTGGGTACTCGGGCTGGGTGCTTAGGGCTGGGTACTCGGGGCTGGGTGCTTAGGGCTGGGTACTCGGGGCTGGGTACTCGGGCTGGGTACTTGGGGCTGGGTACTCGGGGCTGGGTACTCGGGGCTGGGTGCCCGGGCTGGGTACTCGGGGCTGGGTACTTGGGCTGGGTACTCAGGCTGGGTACTTGGGGCTGGGTACTCGGGGCTGGGTACTCGGGCTGGGTGCTCAGGGCTGGGTGCTCGGGCTGGGTACTCGGGCTGGGCTGCCCCGGCTACAGCAGGCGTCAGCTCAGCTGCGCGCTGGCCCTGCTCAGCTCTGCGGGTCCCCACTGGCCTCACGCCTCCCGCCGGGCCAGCCCCTGCCCTGCCTCTGGGGTGCCCCCTGGCCTCGGGGCCGTGTGGGTCAGGCAGCGGCCCGGGGCCAGCGGCTGCAGGACTGTCCAGTTCTCGCCTCCCTCCTTCCTTTTTATTTTCTCTTGCTTCTGGCCCCCCCCCCAGCAGTGCTCAGGGCTGAGTCCTGGCTCTGTGCTCACTCCTGGCGGGCCCAGGGGCCGGGCGGGACGCGGCTCCAACCCGGGTGCAGGAGAGCGGCTGCTGCTGTCTGACCTCTCTGGCCCCGGCTCCTGTCCCTCGCGTAGGGCTCAGAGTTAGGGGCCCCGGGGCCGACTGTCCCCAGACTCGGACCCTGTCTTCCTCCCGGAGAGAACACGCGAGGCCGCAGCCCCGGGCTGGGAGGGCCCCGAGCCCTGTGCCCTCAGGTGACCCCCGGACGCCTCCTGCGGTGGGTGCCGGGCGTGTGGCGGCAGGTGGTCCCGCGGAGAGGAGCCAGGAGGCTGGCCCCGCGCCCGCGTCACTCAGCACGGCTCCCGGGCCCAGAGCAGATGCTTCGGGCAGGGACATCTTGTAAGAGACGCCCACATGCCTCTGGGGCTCGAGGGGCAGAGACAGCCCCGCCCAGCCCCCGCCGGTCTGGGCTCCGAGAGGGCCCAAACCTTCCTCTCCTGCACCCCGCCCTGCTGACGGGGAGCCTGACTGCCCCACGCCGGCTCAGGCCCCCTGGGCCCCCCAGGGCCCCAGCGCTGGGACGTGACCCCTCCAGCCACGCGTGGAGGACGCAGCTGAGCACAGGCTGGCGAGACGGGCAGGAGGGGGGGCGCCCGCCTCCCACCCGCCCACTCGCCAGCCCGCCTCCGTTTGCTGATGGAGTCACCATTCTAGATGCCCCCCTGAACCACGGAGGCAGAGGCAGACACTGTGCCTCCGGGCCAGGCCTCTCCAGGCAGCACCTGTGTGCCTCAGTTTCCCCCTCTGTTAAGCAGTGTCCCGGGTGGGGCCAGAGAGATAGTCCACCTTGCAGGTAGCCGACCCAGGTCGAACCCCGGCATCCCATAGGGTCCCGGAGCACCGCCAGGAGTGACTTCTGAGCACAGAGCCAGGAGTGACCCCTGGGCATTGCCAAGTGTGGCCCCCAAACCCAAAGTGAATAAATAAGCAGCATCTGGGCCTGGTGCTCAGCCCCAGGGAGACCAAAGGAGGTGCCGCCTCCCACTCGGGCCGGCGTGGGGCCCCCAGTAGGGCCGTCTCCAGACCCACGGGGGGATCTGCATCAGTGCGGCGCCAGACGGCTCCCCCTAGACGGCCCCGCCCCTTGGGGACCCTCTCTGCTCCCCAAGGGCCTCTCAGTCTTGATGGCGTAGCTGCGGGCTCGGGCTGCTCCGGCCCCCGGCCCCGGCTCCGGCTTTCAAGCAGCATCTCCTGCTCTGCTGGGAGGAAGACTGACCCGGAGAGGAGCCGAGGCTTTTAAGGCATTAGAGAGGCGGAGAGGAGGCGGGCGGCCGCGGGGCCCACTCAGGGGCTGGGGGCTCCAGGGCACGACCAGGGGGCTGCCTCGGCCACGGGCAGGGCGGGCCGGGAGGGGTGCAGGGCCCGGGCGCTGCAGGAGGGAGCGGGGAGGGCTCCCCAACCCGGCTCCGGCTTCTGCTGGGGGCTGTGGGGGGCACAGCTCTGGCCAGCGGCCCCTGGAGGGGGGGCTCCCCTGGGAACGGCTGCCCAGCTGGGCGCCAGGCGGGGCAGTGCGAGCTCTGGCTCTGGCTCGCTCCCTGGCCCGGCCCGGGGGCCAGCGTGACGCGGGGCTGATCAGACCGGAGTCCTGCAGGGCAGCGGTCAGACCCGCACCAGGGAGAACTGGCCAGCTCGGCCGCACTGACCTGACTCCTGGAAACGCAGCTCAGAACGGCCCCCACCACGTGGCAGGTGCGCCCCTCCCCTGCCGGCCACCGCCCCGCCCCACCCCTCCCTGCCAGCCAGGCCTGAGCCTGGGGAGACCAGGAAGGGCTCTGACTCCCGCTGCCTCCCCCCCACCGGCCCCCCATCTGGGCTCGCTGTGGCTTTGGCTTGCGCTGCTCAGCAAGTGGCTCGTCAAGACGCCGAGACCCCCTGACTCCAGCCTGTGTCCTGGGGCAGTCGCTGAGGACCCGGGAGAGCAATCGCCCACGAGTCCCCGAGCACTTCGGAATGTCCAGGGGGCCACGGCCACTGAGCACTGGCCCTCACTGCCTGTCCTGCCGGCGAGAAAGGAGGCGGTGCCCCGGGCCCCTCACACAGGGCGGCCGCGTGTGGGCTGTGGGTTCCCCCCCCCCTTTGCGCCTCCCTGAGGGTGGGGGCCGGGAGGCAGCGGCCACTGAGGGAGGCCAGGGGGCCCCGCCCTGCCCCTCGGCGACTCTCCCCAGCGGCCGCGCAGACGCCGATTGTACCGCTGGCTAATGTGTCTGTAGCGTGGAATTATTTATCGCCCATTATTGCTCTGCCGGGCTTTCAATCCATAATTCATATTTTGGTGTTTTTCTCCCTCTCCTTTTTCCTCTGAGCTCAGGTAGGCAGGAGAGCAGGGGTGGGGCGAGAGGGGGAGTGGAGCCGGGCAGGAGACCCCGGAGCTGCTGCAGCCCCCCGTGCAGTGGCGCTGTGGGGGAGACAGCCCGGGGAACCTTCTGGAACTCCGTGCCCTGGGCCCTGCGGCCAGGGTGAAGCGGCCTCGCCCTCACCCTCTGAGGTGTCTGAGCAGGGCCCTGGGGCAGGCACAGGAGGAGCCCGAGAGGAGAGGCCAGGAGGGAGGCCGGCCGGCCCAGCAGGCACTGCCCGCTCAGGCTGCAAGTGGCTGTGGTGGCCTTGGGGAGGGGACGCCCCAGCGCTGCCCAGCCCAGCCCGCTGGCTGTCGGTGGGGGGGGGCGCGGGCCCTGCGTGATTCCCAATCCCCGGCCCCAGGTGGTCACGGCCGTGTGGGAGCAGTGGCGAGACGAGGAAGGAGCTTGGTTCCCAGGGGAGGGAGGGCAGGGGCCCGGCGGCCACTGGCTGGGCAGCAGGAGCAGCTCCGTCCCTGCACCCGCCCCGGCTGGCTCTCGGCCCGCCAGGGACCACGCGAGAGGACACAGCGGCGAGAAGACGTTCGAGGCGGCAGAGGGTGGGTGAGGGACGGGACCGAGCCCCAGAATATCCAAGGGCCCCGATCCGGGGCGGCCTGGAGCACGGGAGCAAGGCCGGGTCCCTCCCGGAGGAGACGCAGCGTGGAGGGTGCGGGGGTCCGGCCACGGGGCACACGGGGGTGGGGGAGGCGGGCGGTGCCGAGGCAGAAATGCCCTCGCGACCCCTGCCACGCCAGCAGGAGGGCCCCTCCCGCCCGGGGTGCTGGTCACTCGCTCTGGGAGGGCCTGGCCACCCTGCCCTGCTCGGGGCTTCCCCCCGCCCGCGGGGTGGCCAGGGTCCAGCCCGTGTTCCCGGCCTGCAGGAGCGGGACCTTCAGTGCGGACCCCGGGGCTGGTCACCTGGGCCGGCCTCGGCCACAGCCTGGCCAGCAGGGTGGGCAGGGCGCTGGGCCAGGCTTAAGGTTCTAATTTCGGCGTTGTTTCGGGCCATATCCGGCGTGGGGCACGGGGGTGCCCGGGGGTGCCCGCAGGTCACTCCTGCCTCTTCCGGGGGTGCTCGGAGCCCGCATGTGCCGGGGATCAAACCCGGGCGGGCTGTGAGCCGGGCAGCCCCTCCCGGCCCCGAGGGCGGGTCCCTAAGGTCACGGGTGCCTGGGTCTCCCTGAGGCTCCGGGCTCGGTGGGGTCGGGCCGTCCCTGCCCCCGCAGCGTCCGATCTTTGTCCCAGTCCTGCCCGGGGGCCTCCAGACAGGGCGGCCACTCCTGCTCTGTTCTGTCCCCAGCCCCATCTGCCAGGGTCCTGGAGTCTCAGGTCTCCAGGGAGCACTGTGAGTCTCGCGCCCGCCCGCCCCCCAGCACCGGCCCCTCTGCCACGGTCCTGCCGCGCCCTCCAGGGCTCCCTGGACGCCCCCAAACCCAAGGGGCGTTGGGGGAATTGCAGCCTCGCTGGCACCTGTGCGGGAAGACCACGTCCCCACCCCACCCCTGCCCCCACAACGCCCCATGTCCACCCCGGCCCCCGCGGCACCCCCGTCCTTACCCGCCCCCACATCCCCTCTGTCCCCACCCATCCCCCCGAGGCCCCTGTCCTCACCCCACCCCGGGCCCCTCCAGCTCGGCTGCTCGGCTGATGCGGAGTCTGAGGCCCCAGGGCTGGGCCGTGCGGTCACTGGGGAACGCGGGCAGGGGTGGGGGGCGAGTCACAGGCCTGGGCTCAGCGTCCACTTCCCGGCTCCCCTGGGCACTAGAGAAACTCTCGGACCCTGAGGGACTTGGGGGGCTGCTGCGAGGCTTCGAGGGGCTCTGGGCCAGGCTGAGGCCCCAGGGAGGAGCGTACACGGGCACGCACACCCGCACACACACATGCACACGCACACCCGTGTACACTCACGTGTACTGGCTCTGGCACCCGCCCCGCGGAGCCCGAGTTGAGCAGAGATGTTGATAGCTGATCTGATCGCTCAGAGCAAACACGGCGGGGGGCGGGAGCCGGCAGATGGGGCTGTGCCCGCCGGAGCCAGATGGGAAACGGCCCCGGGAACGCTGAGCCCCGGGCACACGCTCGGCTCTGGGGACAGGGCGGGCACCGGCCCTGGGGCGCTGGCTGGTGAGGCCCCCCGAGAGGTGCTGCTCTCTGGGCTGTGCTCACAGGGCCCCAGAGGGTCTGGATGAGGACGCCCTCTGCCCCCGACCCCACACCGTGCGGACACCAGCGAGAGCCGGGGCGTGTCCCCTGGGCCGCGTCAAGCACGGGCCGGGCAGCCATCCACCCGCGCTCAGGGCAGGCTCCGAGAGTCCGGTACTATCTTGGGGTGTGGCCTGCACCCAGCAGAAGGGCCCTCAGCAGCTTAACCCCCTCCCCGCCCCCCCTCCGACCTCG